>NC_056728.1:341127913-341502913 GCF_019279795.1 Protopterus annectens | reverse complement strand
ATGTTTGTTAACACTGCCTGACTGTTTCTACACATATTCACAAAATCCTAGTTGAAATTATGCATACAGCTTACTACCACTCCCAGGATTTGAGACGTGGCTGTTTCAGCTAAAAATACAACAAGTTTGTGTTTCATCAAAAGAAGCTATTGCGAAACTGCTGTTTTTTTATTGAATGATTTTTGTTTCATTCTCTCTTTGTTGTGAAATCTGACCTTGTAATTACAACATTCTTATACATATGCTCCTATACATACCCTTTAACATAGCACAGTGGAAAACAGTGGTTAATTACTATTCAGATATCAGGTCTTGGTGCATGACATTTTTCATATCAGTTAATCTCGTGTCTTACAGAGGCACTAGCTTTGTCAGATGAGACTTGATTGTTTAATGCTTTCAGAGCTATAGTTGCTATGCATACCCTGTCATTTCAGAGCTATAGTTGCTATGCATAACCTGTCATACACATTTCAATGTATACCATACCAGAGTAAACACAACCAATCCAAGGTTTTGAATTTTATTGCCTGGCAGTTACAATTTTATTTATATATAACCTATATGAGACTATTACTGTACTACTGTCTGGTTTATTCAGTACAAAGCATACCCATTTTTAATACTACCAGGTGACATTCTACTCCTTTATATTTATTTGGTATGAATACTGCAAGCTAGATTGTTACTCACCTGCCTCGCAACACAGCCTTTGCAACCTGCTGGCATGGGTTTCCTGGTTTGCAGCCCACACAGCTGTAAAGAAGATAGAGAAACATTTATGCATACCTATCTATCACATACATGGGCTGGACCTTGGTAAACAGTTATTGATATGAATACTTACACATGCCAGGGACATCACCCCTCTGCCATGCTTATTGGACCAACTGGTCCAAGTGCTCCCTCTTCCTCCGCTTCAAGTAAGCATAATGGTGCCGGACCTGCTCAACAGTCCAAAGGATGCCAGTGGCACTGGTGAGGTCATGGGTGAGACTTTCTCAGGCCTCCACTTTATATTGGGAGCCCTGGTACTGGTCCTGCAGAAGTCTCACATCATGGTTTTTAACATGGAGACCTACCATGACCTTGGACTCCTATATGCCCCAGCGCTGCACACCAAAAGTGCATGCCCTTTTCAACACCTGCCTTACTGCCTACAGTGGGGAGCTACAACCAGTTATGAGCTGTATGTCTGCCTGCAAGATTTAAATGCATCTGATTTCCCACACTTTGCTGTAATTGGATGGTTTTTAATATGCTGAGCTAAGCTAAGCTTTGGGCAAACCTGCTTAGCTAAGGTTGGCAGTATTTAAAGGGGCAGGTTCAGCACTGCTTACCAATGGGCAAATTCACTTAGCTGGGCTACTCATTGCTTAGTATTTATATTTAAGCAATGCTTACACCTGGTCAGCATAGCTGTGCAATGCTTAGTATTGTTTATGTTTTATTTTATAGACTTTCAACTGTATGGGATTAATTCATTATTCCTCACATATTATAATTTTTTGTTTACTTTCCTTGACAACCCCAATGTGCTTTACATTTATTCTTGTGTGACTATACTGTATGTGGCACTTGTGTTTATATGGGGTTTTGCAACTTTATTACATTGACACCTCACATCTGGACCTACTGCACTACTCTGGTTAACAAATATATGTTATTTTCTACCTAATTATTAAAATAATAAATTATGTACTGCTTTCACATGTAAAATGCTAACTGACTTTACTGGGGATCAAACCAGGCATGACTATTTATAAAGCAAACGCTCTAACCACTTTGCTATTTCTGCATTGCTATGCTTTGAGGTATAGCTGCTTATGATGTGTAAGTTAGGCAGAGCAGAGCTGTGCAATGTGCACACCTGTTCAGCTATGCTTAAACTTTATTGCAAACTGAAAAAGAAAATTAAACTGTTGTGTTTTATTTTTGTACTGTAGGGGTATGCACATTGATTTCTGCAACATTATCTGTGGGGGACTGTGCTTTTAGAATAGTGATGACATGACAGGCTTTGCATTTGAGAGGTATGCTTCATGGACACTAACAGTGTCTGCCATACCTCTCAACTGTACAGATTGTCACAGAATGCCGAGATATTTGCCTTATATTTTTGGTCCATTTTTCATACAATTGTGGCTTTCTGGCAGATTAGTGGCAAAGCATTAGGGACTGTATTAGGAAATAATGACAGACATTTGAGTTTTACTCTTCATACCTTTTGTGGACTTCATGCTAATCCAAAGCCTGTCATTCAATTGACTTTATATGTTTGTGAGAGCAATATCTTACATTTGTCTCTTATTTACTATGGCTTTGTCCAGATTTCTTGTCTGGTTGACAAGTAATGGGTCCGAGGACACACTGGCTATATTTAAATTGCTGTACGGCAATTATGGAGTGCAGGAGGCATGTGTATACTGAGGCCACTGCTCACAGACACATGCCCTGTGTTCGTGCACAGAACAGTGTCCATTTTAGAGCTCGGCAGTGTGCCTTTATGAATATGCATGGGGCACTGCCATGCTGCATGGGAACAGTCCCTTCCATGTAAGAATAAGTTATTCTTGCACAGAAGTTTGCTGAATCCCGGGGAAGGCATTCACAATGCTGTTTTTCTCCTAGCTGTTTGGTCAGCTCTATGTTGTTATCATACTGGCCATAACCAACACCTGCCTTTAATTATATGAGAAATTAGATGAGTATAGATAAAGTTAATAGATGGAAAAGTGTTTTTTAAGATAACCTCTTCATCTTCAGATTATATTCATAGTTCATTTTTGGTATCTATTCTCATGTATCTTTTCTATCCACTACTGGAAAACAACATTCAGATTATTCTCTGAACAGCTATTGTGCCTCATGCTATAAGTTATTACTCAACCCTATGCATGTCGTTGTTATATTTACAGTCTGTTTTGTATGACACATGATCTCTCTTCTCTTTCCCATTTATGCACCATGTGATACATCAGGCAATGAGCAACTTTCAGTGCTCATTATTTCTGTAGCAGTTAGAGATTTTACGTCTTCAGGTTGCTAACCCAAAGTCCTAACCCTCCTCAGAGGGTGCACCACACACATTCACACACACTCACACACACTCACACACACACACACACACACACACACACACACACACACACACACACACACACACACACACACACACACACACACACACACACACCTAGGGTTGATTTAGAGTGTTCAGTCCACCTATTTGGAATGTGGGAGGAAACCGGAGCACCTGTTGGAACCACATGCAAGCACAGGGTGGACACAGACTCCACAGAGAAGGCATCCCAGCCAAGATTCAAATGGGGGAACATCTTGCTACAAACCGACAATGCTAACCGCTGCACCACTGTGCCTCCCATGACACATCATAATTCTCATTTTTTCTGTAGTACAAGTGATCTAGTGTCTCCAACTGTCATATCCATCTGATTGAACTGTGATTGCATTATTATCCTTGCCACAGACTTCAACACATATATCCTGAAAAAAGCAGGTAAGCTGTAGACTGAAGCAGAAGAGATCTGTAAATAATGTCTTCTTTCACAGAAAGAAAACCCACTACAAGTTATCATCTCTGTGGACAGTCCTGTCCAGAGCTACTCATGTTATATAATTAATTGCTCACAGCAGTTGTTCCAGGCATACTGGGGTGCTTTTCTCAGCTTTGTATGCTACACTTGATAAAGCTGCATAGTGAGTAAAGCTACTGACATCTGAACAATATCATAGGTTATGTTGTTTATATCAGCCTGAGATCTTTTCTATTTAATGTGCAGTGTGATGATAAGTGTGGCTTTCAACAAAAGTAAGCAATCTATATAAATGTGTCTTCCTTGTGTGTTCATTGGGGATTTTTATTTTTTGCAGGAACTGTATGACTAAATTTATTTTTTTAGTTTAGAAGATAATTGTTTTGCAGATCATTTTTTTCAACATGCTGGAATTTCAGTAAGTCCTGCAGATTTGTTTTGGATATGCAATTTCCAAATGCCACCTTTGTAGATATGAGCATCCTGAGACAATGAAGCAACTATCTGATGTTCACAGATGACCATTTAATCCTTAAAGAAACAAATACAGTATGTGACAGATGCACATACATAATTTCACTAGAGGCAAAAATCTAGCATACAAACAAGGAAAGTCCTAAGAC
Organism: Protopterus annectens; assembly: GCF_019279795.1. Classification (NCBI taxonomy): domain Eukaryota; kingdom Metazoa; phylum Chordata; order Ceratodontiformes; family Protopteridae; genus Protopterus; species Protopterus annectens. Next base: position 341,498,733 of record NC_056728.1, on the reverse strand, counting down.
AAGCAAGCGAGCAGATTATCCTTGGCTGCTGTCATAGGGGACTCCATTATGCAACATGCAGATGCTCCACTCACCAAACTGAACAAGGAGAAGATAACAGTTATTTGCTATCTGGAGTCAGGATCTGCCAAGTTATGCACGCACTCTACTTACTACACCACAGGTGTTAGTATGATTCTGTCATGATTCTATCATAGTGCATGTGAGTGTTAATGACCTGAGATGTACATCCTAGAACTATCTGAAGTAAGACTTGATGATCTCTCTGAATACATGTTTCAGGCAGGTACGTTCCTTGAATTCAGTCTGAATGAGGTCATTCTATTTTTGTCTTATCAGCCTAGTCTATGGCTCACAATAAAAGTTAGGTAAAATGCATCACTGAAGTTACATTTGATATTAGACAAAGTCATTCACTTTTCTAGACCAGTAGAAAAGTCTGCAATGCAGGCAAAAGAAAGTTACAAAATTAAAAAAAAAGTAAAAATACAATAAAGAATGACAACAAATATATAAAGTTTGAACAGACAAAAGTGGAGTCACAAGCTGTGACTATAAATGTATTAAGCAGGACAGAAAATAAGTCTGTAGGTACTGCACAGGACAGTGCCTTCACAAAGCAGTCTTTCCAACAAGGGAAATGTGGAAAATACCATTTTACATGAGTATGTAATACCATAAAGACTGATGGGATACAAGGCAGAGAAAAGAAATGTGACATAAAAAGAGGCAAGCAAAGGCAGTCAAGAAGGTCATTTATACAGGTTGTGTTTGGGTAAAGTTGGAATGAGACTAAAACAGTTATGCAGTGTTGAGCAAAACAGCTTACGTGTATTGGAACAATAGATAATCTCAGAAGTAACTGGAATGAGAATGTAAATAGACTTATGCATCATGGACATAAAAACAATTTAAATTGTCAATGGGTCATTTCCACAACCAAAGCTACAAAAAGCTAGTGGCATGAAAGTTTACTTTGATTGGCCATGAAAGTTCATTTTGACATAGAGGTAAAGGTAAATTGTTGGACAGTATGGACCACTACAATGTATTAGAAGGAATAGGATCATTTCTGTTAAGATATTTGATTGGAAGATTGCTAAAATGGTAAAGATACTAAATAATAAGTAGGAGTTCTAAAAAAGTGCCAGGTTTTACACTGCACTAAAATAGTACACTGATTTCTATGGCTTAAAATTATAAAGAATTATGAATCCAAAATACTTATGGACCCATACACATTAGATTAATTTAACAAAGTGAAAAACAAATAGAAATAACCTCTAAAATCAGAGAAAATGGACATCACTGAAAAAAGTTTCGAGACAGATAATATGGGTTTAACAAAATCCAAAGAAGCCAGACAAAGTAAGGATATATATATATATATATATATATATATATATATATATATATATATATATATATATATATATATATTAGTAATATTGGTATAAGTGTAGTAAACATGACCAAACTGGGGGGAGGGGGTTCAGAGAGAGACAGAAAGAAAGACAGAGAGAGAGAAAGAAATAGAGAGAGACAGAGAGTGACAAAGAGGTACAATCAATGAATCATAGTAGATGATTATCATCACACTAGATGACGGGACTAAAGGCAGGTGTGTCTCCATATTTGTAAAAAAAAAAAAAAAAAAAAAAAAAAACACTTCACCTCCAGACTAGTTAAGCAAGATAATGATCTGGAATTATTTCATTTCCAACATACCATTAACAAAACCCCCTTTTCACATCATAGGAGCCCTTCTATGCCCTCTCAACCCATAGGTTTTATTTAAGTAGTATGAAGCCCCAATGCACTAAGCCAACCACCATTCTCTTGGGGAAGTTCAGCTATCCTTCCATTAAGTGTGAGACATATACATCCTCTAATATGTATTCCCAGTAATTTATGGACTTCTTCAATACAGTCAGGACCAGTTAGTCTGCATTCCAATAAGTAAGCAATAATGCCCAACAGAGTGTGTGTTAATGTATAATTTATGCCTTCTCAGGGTGTTATGGCCTCTGCATCCCTGGATGGGTGTTAATTACACATTAACACACACCATGGAGGGTATTATTGTTCTTAGAGAATGGGTTATCTGTGAAATTGTTGTGTTTTACTTTTTTTTAAAGTGCTATTTTTTTTTATATATTTTTGATATATAATAGTTCCACTGCCTAATGTTTCAAATGTTCAGTAGTATATATTAATGGTGTTGGAGGAAGCATTTTACATCAAAAAAATATATAGAAAAAAATAATACAGTACTTAAAAAATAAATAAGTAAAATACAACAGTTTTACAGAAGCCCATTTTTCTCTCTCTTTCTCATAGACAGTCACTTCTGCTTTCACACATGCATTCACTCACACAAGATTGCTCTCCCACTATCTTGATCTCTCTCTTACACACACAAACACATTTCTAACAGTGTCCTCTGCTTTCGTTTTTTTCAGTGGGCATTACCTATACATTAATGCCCTGCCCCTGCTGGAGAACATTCGTTCTCCAGTCAGAGTGCTGATGTACAGTTTACCCATTCTCTAAAGTGCAATAAAATCCTGGACTTGGTTATCATCAATATAAGACAGCTCTGCTCCCTGTCAATTATAACTCCTTTTCCTGGTCATATCATATCACAGCTCAGTCACATTCGCCATAAGACTGGCACTGGAAGCAGTGTCAATTACGTAGGTATTCAGAGATGATGTCAAGACTAATCTACTGAAACTGAGTGATGACACAGCTAAACTCACCATCCCCTTCCAACTCGATGAACACGCTGGTTATATGGAATTCTTTACCACTAAATTCTATGTATATGTGAATAGATGTGCAGATGCATCTGCATCCCTCTGAGGTAAATACAGAGGTGGCTAGTGCTATAGGACTGCAGGACTGCAGGACTGCAGCCCCCCACCAGTAAAATTAATAAAATAAATTCCCCCCACTGTAGAACAAAAAATAAAATTAAAAATAATTTCACGAGTAGTCTCGGACTCCGCGCATGCGTGCTTTGTTCCTGACTGCTGTGTTAGGCAGACCCCACACACGCATGCATGCTTCATTCCTGAACTCCAGACTGCTCTTTCAGGCAGTCCAAACAGGGAAGGCAGGAAATTCTGCCCTTCCAGCCCAGAGGTCTGTGTGGTGATGACCGCACAGACCAGAAGGTCACCTGACTGCATCACCCGCAGGCTGGAGGCTCCAGCCTACTCACGTCTCGCTGGAGACCCAACAGCATGCGCGGGCCATTATGGAGGAGAGAGAGAGTGTGTGTGTGTGTGTGTGTGTGTGTGTGTGTGTGTGTGTGTGTGTGTAAAATGTCCCAGTTGCTACATGGTGGTGGGTAGAAAATAAAGCTTGACCCCTGTACCTTGGGCCCAAGAGACAAGAGCCTGAATTCCCTACCCACCACCATTTGTAAAACATTTGCAGATTTTTACCTCATATTTGTTCTGTTCTGTTCCTCCTAAAATCTGTGGTTTCTGTATTTTTACCTGACAGCTGCAGGTTGACTGGTTTGATTCATGGCTGGCATGCCTTATGTGTGAAGTCTGCATGTCCTCCGTGGGTTTGCTCTGGTGTCCTCAATGGATATCTGTCCCTATTTTTTGGACTGTATTCCCCCATTATTGACTTCGTCCAGATTTTTTATGCCAAGATTGAGAGCTATGGTAATAACTGAACTCACTGAATATGTTTGGGGGCTGTATTCCCCCATTATTAGCTTTGTTCATGTGTTTTGTGCTAAGATGTTGACAGCTATGGTGAGAACTGAATTCACTAAATGGTAGCCATTTATGTTTCAGTCTTCCTTTCTTTCATAAAATAGATGATTTGGTATACTGGTATGTTGCTCTGCCTATTTTGCACAGGGTCCTGTGTTCAATACTTGGCAGTAAAATGTATGGTGGTAACACAGCATTTTATTCTAGCAACTTTCCAACATTATACAAGCAATGTTTAAAATGTGTCCCTGGTTTTGGGGCTTTTGTCCCCCCCCCCAAATAAATTTTGGCTTTTTCCAGATTTCTTGTGCTGCAAAGTTCAGAGATACAGCTGAGTGTTGAGTAGATTTTACAAAGAGCTGAGAGCTGCAGGGGAACAAAAGTTTAGTGCTGCTTATGCGGCATCTGCTTACACTGTTAATAGCACAACAGGTAGTGTACTTACTTTTGATGCAGAAGGCTATGGGTTCTACTCCCACAGTACGTAGATGCATTGCTGATACTGTACTCTGTTGTAAAGGGGACGGATGATGCAGTCCTCTTTGGTGAAGTTACCTAGTAACTATGAACCTGTTATCAGTTTGCCATCTATTCCCTATTGCAATATTACTAGCTTATCATTTTTTTAATGCATGCAACATAGGCAATTTATTCCTCAAGGGCAACAGGCACTTTATTTGTAGATGTAACAATGACATATAAAGTTGTTTGCTAGCAGTAACCTCTTCATTAGTTAAGAGATTTCTTTAATGTGGAATTATTTAGATGACTTTTACTTCTTCACAGATCATGCATATTTACTGATACTGGTGGACTGTAGAAGTTTGAGTAGACTTTTATGATGGGAATGTTCTGAATTGGACAGTTTTGTCATTATTGGTGCATGCATTTTGTTTCATTGTTTACTGGAAAAATATTCAAAACAATAAATTTAAAATGCCCTCTAACAACTGTACTGTATTGTACAAGGAATATAATTTAATACAGTCAGGAAGGTGTATCAAAAAGCATGTGTATGTTTCGTGTTCAAGGGGCCTATGATTTGACAACAGCCCAGAATTAATCTTTATCTGCCACTGGCAAAATGTATTTTCTTTGAATGTGGGTTCCAATGAATGTGAGTTTCAAGGGCAGAGAAGTTTTAATGCTAAATCTATTTTCATTATGAGACTGCATTGCTTTGTTTAGCAGATATATTTTAGGGTTTATGCTGCAAAATATAAAATAAAACTTTCAAATGAAATCCATATCATTGTAGAAGTAAAGCAGTATGCACATTACAGTGTTTATGGCAAATGGGGCAAAATAACCAGGGAATGGGAAGTTGGAATGGCTGCAGGGGGGACGCTCCATTCGACCATGATTTTGTGAGGGGGAAAGGGCAGCAAACTCAGACAGCCCCAGCTGAACTATACCTCTCAACTGTCCAGAATTTTGCAGAATGAATATATTTTTGCTTCTTATTTTTGGTTTGTTCCTTATAAAATTTGTGGTTTTCTGCCAAATCATTTAGGAATGAAGTCACTAAATAATGACAGACATTGAGATTCAGATGTCATAACCTTCAGAAAAATGCATACTAAAGCAAGACTGTCTTAAGTTTATACAAGAGCAAATTTTAGTACTGTCTGTATGTTCCCCCAATATATTTGGCCTTGTCTAGATTTCCTGCATTAAGAGGTTGAGAGGTATGTGCAAATAAATCGCTTCATAGAATTAGGAATATCCAAACCTCTCAACTGCCCCCAATTTTGGCTCAAAATGTTGCTCTCCCCCTAATAATCCCTCTGCAAAATTGCAATTTTGGAAGAAAACGTGGAGGGTTTACAATTATAAATAACTGTAATGATCAGAGTTATATTTTACTTTTATTTCAGAAATTCATGTAGATGCTCTTATTTTGTCAGCTGCTGAAGTTAACAGTACTAATTTTAAAAAGGTGTCCCTTCTTTGACAGGTTCCCAGCTGTATTTTACATTTTTGCCTAATATTTTTGGTCTGTTTTTCATAAAATTGTGTTTTTTTTGCAAATTAGTAGCAAATCATTAAAGATTGAAGTTAGAAAATAATGGCAGACATTTGAGTTTCAGATTTCATACCCTTCATAAATTCATACTAATGCAAGACATACTACTATTCTATTATCTTTCTAAGTTTATAAGAGCAATATTTAAACATTGTCCTTATTGTTGGGCCTGTGGCCCACTTCTATGTATGGCTTTGTCCAGATTTCTTGCTCTGAGGTTGAGAGGTATGAGTGTCAGAGCCATCACAGTCAGCCAGAGACATTTCAAACTGTGACCTACTTGTTGCACCCCACTCCCCATTGTAGTGGCTCTGGATGTGTCCAAGCAAGGCAAGGAGCAGTTATGCAGTGTAAGTGTGCAGAGTAATCCCCTATCCAAGGTAGACCACACGTATGACCGTGGCTTTTCATCTGTCCTTGATTTTGCAGAATGTTCTGGTTTTTCATATTTTTCATATTTTTATACTATTGATTTATGCTTCTTATTAGTCAGAAAATACATGCTGTTGCAGTGCCCTGTTGTTCTGTATTAAAGTAGCAATGCTTTAATGACCATCAGGCAAGCTTGTCAGAGATTGTAAGATGCAAGTAAGCTTTAATAAGCATACTGTTAAAGAATTACCAACATTGAAAGCCTTTTCATTGTTGCCATGCAGAGAATATTTACATAACTAACTGACATATAAGCCTTAGGTATTGAAATGCATATGACAGTATTTGTAATAAAGGACAAGATTACAATATTTTCAGAAGCTCATTACATTTGTTGGAGACTTGCAGTTATCTTTGCAGGCTTTACCCGTAAACTAAACAGAATGCCAATCTATCATGTGTGGTGCATAACTTGTGCAGTAATCCTTTAAGCAATTTATCTTGAGCTTGTTTCTTGTTCGCTGTTCATTTTTTACTTTGATCATGTGTTTCCCATGAAACAGGTAGATAGTTGTTGTCAGGCAGCAGGTCTTTTTTGGATAAGAAACATTTTTACAAGTGGGGGTATCAAAGAGATTGCTACTTTTAGCATGTTACTTGGTAATTTTATAAAGCTGAATATAAATTATAATTAGAACTGCAGTGCAAGGAGAAGTGGTTTGAGCTGAGTGTTGCTTGTTTTTTGTATACTTGATTTTGACTGGCATTCCAGTATTGTATTCAAAAAGCAATTTATTTTTTTCATGCCTCACAACGTTTGTGTTTCCATCTAGATATTAAGTAAGTTGTCATGTAGCCAATGCATTGAAATATTTTTTTCTTCTGCACTTCATTTTGTCTTGATTGGACTCTCGTAATGACGGTTTGCCACCCAGGGCAGCACATTTAATTAAAGTTCTAGTTGTTGTGGTTTTGAACATAGCTCCACCCATTTCTAGTTGGTCACAACCCTTCCCATTGGCCCCACCCATTCAGCTGTCTCCTGCAGCCCCCCTGTAATTTTAAGTCACCAGCTACCAGTGGGTAAATACAATGCCAAATAAACCTCTGCAGTGAAACCTAAATATAAAGAAACTGTGTAATAAAAGAAAAAAACTCACTGCATATAAAAATAAATGCAACTCTCAAGGTGCAAAAAAAAAAAAAAAACTCTTGCTAAACTTAACAGGGAACACCCAGATCTTTATCCAATCGATCAAAACAAGATATGAGGTAACAAAAGCTCCCAGGCAAAGGACAACCACAAAGCCTTCATTAGCTATATTAGAAATCTTAAAAACATTGCCCAACACTGCAGGGAGTTAATAGTAAATTATATCACATACTGAGACCTAGACCCAGACACAACCAATCTACTAGTGGATACATTTACTTTTCACTTCACCCCTCTTCCCCTCTTGCATTCCCAGATCCACACCCACATCTAGACCTTCCCCTCATACCTCCCATGAACAAGTCCTCAAGGCACCATCCAAGGCCAACAACACTATGTAACTAGATAACATACCAGGCCGCTTACTGACCATCCTGAAACATGAACTGTCAGACCTTTTACAGAGGATATTCAATGGTAGTTTTCCAACAGGAGGACAGTAACTGTCATCTCCTTACACAAAGGTAGGCTATCAGTGGACCAGGGAAATTAGAGACCCACAAGTCTAACCAGCCTCATCTATAAGGCTATGGAAAGGATCATTATGGAATTAATAAATATAAATAAAGACACAGATAACGTGCAGACTCTCTACAAAGGCCAATTTAGATTTGCCAAGAGCAGATGCTGCCTACTTTACCTGGTTAATTTCTTTGAGAAGATTACTGAAACAATGGATGATGGCAAATCAGCACATGCTACATATCTACACCTTGCAAAGACATTCAATGCCTTCTTACATTCCAATACAGCAGATAAACTATGTGACTTGTTGGATAGTAAATTGTCTCACAAAAAGAATCCATAAAATTAGGGTGGGCTGCTCTGTCTTCCCTAAAGGATCTGTCACTTGGTGTGTATCCCAGGGTTCAGTCCTTAGGACACTCTTGTTTGACATTTATTTCTCTTTGATAAAAGCTACATTTAAGGGTTTTTGGATGACCAGGTCTGCAGAATATTGTAAATGTTGTGCCATCATAAACTCTTCAGATGACACCAAGTTCCTCCTAGGGGGCCTTTTCCAAACCAAATATCTGGTGTCAAATCATTTACTAAAACTAGATACCAAAAATTGTATAATAGTATCCTTCAGCAAACAAGAAGTCCTTCATAACTACCACAATGACAACACTCCATGAAAATTGATCCAGTAGTTAGTGACCTGGGAACTTATGTAGACAATGAACTGTCCTTCAATCACCACTTGTCCACTATTTTAAGTAATTCCATTTTTATTGCACAGCTTATTGCTAAGTGAATGGCATCCAGTTCTGGGGATATGATCATTATACTGTATTCTGCACACATCATACCAGTCATTGAATATAGTACTCCCTTTCATATATACCTGTACATATATTTGCACAACGTGAATGCACACAATGCTTTCTAAGAAAATCAAGGGTCGAAATCATAAAAACAATATATACTATCTGAAAGCCTTGTCCCTCTTCTCAGTCTCATACAGGCTACTGCAGGCCAGTCTTTGCCTCACATGCAGAGCTTCAACAGACCTACTTCATATTTGCAAGCCCGATAGGGACATAAACACCTGCTCGTCACAGAGCAAACCCCTTGTTTGGAATTGTCTTCCTTTCCACATAAAACAAAGTACTTCTCTTACACTATTCAAATGTATTTTGGATGAATGAATGAGTAAACACAAATTCACCCCTGATCTAGCACCATTGTCCTTCATAGATAGGGGCTACATGTAGATGTTCTACTCATCTCTGGGTTATTCATACTTAAAAGATAAGGGCTAAAACCTTCTCAGAATGCTAGGCTTCTTAAAACTCCTCCGCAGATCAATAGCCTAGGAAGCACCTATGAACCTAGGAATCATGGAACTTACTGGAATACAGGCATTTAGATGCACAGGACCTAAATCCCAATTCCTAGTGTGCTCTTCATCATCTGCAAAAATTAAAAAGCATGTATGAATGATGTAGATATAAAATAACACTGATATGTGCTGATCGGTCCATGTTCTCTAACTTTTAAATTTAACAACATTACAGAATCTGCATAAACAGTTTTGAATGTTTCTTACACAGCTGTTTACATGTTAGAAGAAAAATGGACATAGACTGGAGGACCTGAGACGCAAACCTGCATTTCTTAGCTATGTTCACAATCTAATCCTGACACCCACCTGCCTAGCTAATCCAACTTCCCTAAGAGTGCATGGAGGAAATGCAGTTAAACAAATCAGGGATATGAATGTGAGGAATAGGTAGTAATATGGATCATAGCTTACACTTTACAAGAAGTACAACGTGCTGTACATTTATATAAATAAAAATACAAGCATGAGTGCATGTCAGCACAGTGGTCATAACACAAAAACACAACTGTAAAAATTCATACCTCAGACAGTAGAACACTGTCATGTAACACAAAGCTACACTGAAAAGACAGCTACAAATTTGTATTAATCACTTACACACAAATGTAGCTTAGGTGGGAGGACATACAATATATATACATATATTTTGTTGTCAAATTGCATATTATATGTCAAAAATATCCCTAAGGGATGTCCCTATTGTACATGTATATCTGACCATCTCACTCCCTCCAAATATAAGTAAAAGAAGGGTGGTGAATTTGAATTAATAAACAATGACGCACTTATACATTAATTTAATTGGCCAATGTTGTCTTATTCCACATTCATTTTGCAGAACTATCCCAGTATGTTCAAAGTTTGACTCATAAAACTGTAGTAAAAGAGCTGCTGTTGGCAGAGTATTATGGATAACAGAGATATTCATAAAAATCTGACATGTAAACTCTGTAGTCATAAGCATATGCAAAATACCTGTTAATATTAATAAGCAGATATCTATACAAGTATTTGCAAAGCTTTTAAAGCTTTTACACAAACACAATGATCAAAATTTAATGAGACTCTGCACAAATTTGAAGCTACAGTTACCCACAATATATGCACATTGACCACTTGCTTTACAGGAAGAGCTAACACACATCAGAACACCTTCTTTTTTAACAAACCACTATTGTGTATCTGTATTCCTGCAGATAGTGGATGAATATAGAAATATCCAACACTTAAATGCCTTAGGTCCTCACATTCCACAAAACTGTTAGCATCAAGTTGGATATGTGTAGACAATCAGACATGCAGTGGTCTTGAGTTAAACAAATGGAATTTTAATAATACTGTGCACTTTGGAAAGCAGAATGGACTAAAGGATATCTATCTGTATGAGTTACTATTCACATATACACAAGTAGACTGGGCAATATTCTCGAAGTATTACAGATGATGGAGGCATGCATTGTCACCAGTGACCTAAGTGCTATAGGTATCAGTGATACATGACCATACTGGATGTGAGAAATTATGTATTTGTATGTCTTCTGAATAACAGACCAAAGGGGTAGCAGTGCTTGACCACAGGGAAATGAAATTATAATAGATGATCTCTGACAACATGGACAGAGACTCTTTGGATGGGCAGGAAGTACAGTATGGAGGAATGAAATGTGGGCTGATATTGCCAACATGATTAATGTTGTGGGCAGTCACAATAGATCCTGTGAAGCCTGTCACTGATGGTGCTCTGACATGATGCTTTGTGCAGGCAACCAAGCATGCTGGTACAAGAGATTGAAGAATGCCACAGGCGGTGGCCCACCATTCGCACGCCTTGATGAGATCACAGATTTTCTTTCATCACTGCATAAGGCGAGTGGGGATTGCCACATACCCAGGATTGGGATTGAAGGAAGTGTTGCAGGTTGCACATGTATGTATTACTTTGCATAACATTGAGGCATATAGGTTAACTCAGTACATATTGCTGTTGCGTGCGTAGTCATGTATATTTATTTTTGTGTTGCGGTAGCAGACTTGCATCATGGACATGGGTCCACACAGGGTGTGGACAACGACATGTTGCCATATCATTCAGTAAATATATAACAGTACAGCCAAAATGTGTAATGTCTGCATTCATTTGTACAGATCCATCCATTTCTGCACAACAGCAGGACATGACAGAAAAATGACAGAAAAATGCCCCCATATACTGTTACTGTGACCATTGCCTGTTATTGCCTCTACCACCTGTCATGCCCGTGGTGTATACTGGCAAATTGCTATTTCCCTAACATTGTAAACTACAGGTACATCTTATGGGAACATGAGCCATACTGGCACACCTACTGTCAGACCAGGTATGTTTCTTCACATGTTCATAGGCTATAGAACTGTGTAGCATAAATGTGTTGTCTAAAATTAATGTCGCTGTTTTCTAGACAGGGACATCTGACAAACATGTGCACCATATGTCACATAAGTATCACCATGGCCTGATAGTGAGTTGTATATGTCATCATGTGCCTATGCCACTGCATAGATTCATGACTGTGTTTGCTTTGTCTGTATTTTCCCACTGCAGGATCCGTATTATCACATGTGCAGGGTGTTACTGGTATGCTATTATCTCTCTTGCATACATGTCATTGCTGTTACTCCTGTTGTCCTCCAGTAATACTGTGTCCTTTTACCCCTGCATAGGACAGCCATCATCAGCATCTCAGCCACAACCAACTAGTATGTGCATGTATTATCTATTGCTTGTTTTACCTCAGTTAGAATGGTACATGCTGGCAAGCATTTGATTAATAATGCTGTGTTTATGTTTTTGTTTCCCTACAACAGTTGCATTTCGGCCCTTGCATCTGGTGCTGAATTCACATAAAGACTTGTCAGGTGTGTGTTATGCTTGTATTCCTCACATGTTGCATATGTAACATAATTGGAGCGAACTTTCCCAGTAAACAAATGTTAAATAAATAATTAAATAAATAGAATTGTCATCTCCCTGTTACATAGGTTCCATGTGCCGAGCCCAGAGAAGACCTCCTGGTAAGTCATTATCTGTAACATTGTAGTTATATATATGTGGCATATGCCAGTAATGATATCTAGCTTGTTTTCCTGTTTTTAGCACATCCACTGCCTTCATAATTCATTAGCCCATCCACTGATCCTGATATGGGATCTGATATGTCTCAGTATGGTAACATGGCCCCTAGAACACAGGACACAGATTTGGTGATACAGTCTGGCCCAAATAATGACAGTCATGTGGATGAGGCTGTAACCTTAGATGTGGAGGAAAACTTGTCCAGTCATTCTAACAATGTTGACACATCAGATAGTGGACATAATGAGAACTGTGGATCACTGTCCCAAGCTGATTCTGCTGGTGATGTTGACACTTTTCCAAAACACAGTAATACTACCTGGTGCAGTAGACATAGGAGTTTATGTAGCTAGTGTGCATGAGTACATATCAGAGAGTGTCCGCCTACTCCTATATGTAAATGAACATTCTCAGCGACATCATGGAGCTGACATTTGTGCACTTGCCCATGCCATGGAACATGCTTTACACCAGCTGGGCATGCGGCATGAAGGATAGGAGAACAGATATGGTAAAGTCATAGCAGCATTGGCTGAATGAAAGCATGTTATCTGTAGCATGGTCTGTTGAATCCTTGGTTGCAACAGAACTACAGCAGTGCTGTAATAGGAGCAGGGTTCTACATGCCCTGACTGTGTTTAACTGAGTGCCACATAGGTGAAGCAGCCCCCACTCAGCAGTCCAACCACTGCCCATTGAGTATCATTGTCTGTGCTGCAACATGCACATGCATCTGCTGCTGGCCAGTCCAGTATGGGCCCTGCAGTCATGACAGGATAGTCAACTTGCACCCATGCTCCTTTCTCACAGTGTGTGTACGCAACTTGGCTTCACCCTATCAGTGTTGTCTGTAGAGCAACCTGGTCTGTGTTTTCATATGTGGTAGGGGCAGCCATGATCATGGTATGAGTAGTCAACGTGGGCATCCTAGACTACATTAGAGCAACACTGACAGTTGATCCACTATGTCCTGTAGTGTCAGTCTCACCCTATGATGATGATGACTGTTGTGTAGACCACTGATGATGTCATCTGTCTGTGGTTGTTGTGAAGTCTGATGCCAAAGAAGTCTGACATTTGTACTAACCATAGGTGACTCCATTTAGTACATTGATATTTATCTGTACTTTACATTGATTATTGTGATATTGACAGCAGTTCTACAGAATATCTTAATTTTGTTTCCTGTTTGCATCTTTTGATAGTAGACAGATAGGAATGGTTTTCACAGAGGTGTGTCTATTGTTGTCTGACATACATAAATACACCAGTATGGGTCTGTATGCATACCTGTGTCACTCGTGGCCATGCCATGATGAAAGTAGGTGTTTATAGTGTTGTATGTTAGATTTATGTTGTTATAACTGGGTAATTGCCATTAGATGCAGTCTGTGTTGCTATGATGGGGCAGCACCTGAAGATCAATGTTTACTGTGTGTATGTTTATATATGTAGCTTGTCATGAATCAAAGGTGTGTGTCAGATGCTGCTGTGTTACCTGGGCCTGGACTTGTGGTCATATCTTTCATTAACAATGCCTGTTTCTTCTGCCCCCTGTGTTCTCCTGATCCTTTCCTGATAGCTGCAGAATGTCATCTTCAGACATTTGGGGTTCTTGGGGTAGCTCACCCACACCTGCAGCTGGAAGATCACCACATGCTCTTGTTAGCATATTGTGTTACATGGCACACACAATAATCATCTGTGTTGCCTTTTCAGGTGTGTATTGCATTGTACCCCTGGATCTATCCAGATATCTGAACTCAGTTTTCAGCACACAAAAGACATGCTCTATGGTATTTTGTGTTGTTGACTGCACAGTATTGTAGTCTCCACTGCAGAACTGGGATGTTCTCTGTATGGGGTCATTAGACATTCGAAAGTTAATAACCACAGTCACCTGTAGTGGGGAGTGGAAACACATATGTTGCCATCATGAATAATGTTGACAATGATGTATTTAGCTTACATCCTGTGTCCTTGTACTTACCAATAGTAGTCCATCAGGTATTTTATGTTGCTGAAAGACAGCCCTCAGACCACTTTCCCTCCTTATAACAGCATCATGGACACTCCTAGGGTGTATTGCCATGATATTTGTTATGCCACCATCTGCTGTGCACACCATCTTGCATTTCAGGTATAGCCACCTATTTCTATTGATGTATCATTCTGCTTCTGGGTGTACGGGAGTCTTAATAGGGATGTAGGTGCAGTCTATTGCACTATTGCACCAATTACATGGAAGAAGTTTAATGTTATAGAAATGGTGCATGACAGTTTGCTGCTCCATAGAGGTAGATGAAAAGTGTATGTGTTCATCTACCTTGGTGCACATTGCTGCCCTGAATTGTACCAGAATATGAATGGCAGCTGTCAGTGACACTCTCACAGCATCTCCCATATAGTGTTGGAATGTCCCACATGCCAGTACACCTAGGCTCAGACACACTTTTATTTCAAGTGGTATGAGGTTGCCTTGCAATGTCCACACAGACATGCATGGGACACACATGTTGCACATAGCCTGCACCCGCTGTCTGTCTAGGTAGTACCTGTCAATTATTTCATAATCTGAGAGTTGGTTTAATTGCAGCCTGGCTATTTGTCTAGCTGGTTGCCTTCTAGGGCATACAGCCAGATCCTCCTCCATAGCTTGCAGGACCACAGCCTGATATTGTTCATTCACTGCTATATATATATATATATATATATATATATGTATGTATGTAAATATATATATATATATATATATATATATATATATATGTGTGTGTGTGTGTGTGTATGTGCGCTCGTGTATGTGTCTATTTTTTGGTTGGTATTGTTACGGATTTCATAGGATTCTTTGGGTATAGCTTAAGTTCCTTGCATAGTGATATGGCATTTGCCGCAGATTTTGGAAACAGAATTGGCATTGCACTTTGTCACATTTAAGTTGCATTGGGCACACACAATGTATTTTGGAATCCAACGGGCATTTGAAGAATCTGTAATTTTCCTGCACAGACTGCTTGCAAAGTACCTTTTGAAACAGCATCTGTAACTGGTGCACTGAAGTCTTCCTTCAGCATGCCACACTGTCTGCAACTAGTTTTTGGAATTCAGCCCATGGTCTTGTGGCCAAGTCCAGTAACTTTAAAAGTAAATAATATAAAATATTATGATTGTCGCTTTCGTGTTGGGACACGGGTGAATGAATCTTCTTGGGTTCTGTTTAGGTAGCTTTATTACATACAAACACATTACTACTTTTGACTATTGACTGTAACTTAAGTAACTTATATACAATTAATGACTACGATCATGCATGCTTACTCCTTAACTGCTTCTACAAAATGGCACTAAGGTTGTGCACATGTGTGGATTATATATGTACACGTACAGCCTTGCATGCTTCTTAAAGATACAAGCACACACACTTTACACTCTGATCTACAGCCTACATCTTTGAGAAATAGATCATACAATTGTTATGAGACTGTTCAGCATGCAGAAATCACAGGTAATCCATAGACATGCATTATACAATACTAAACATATAGCTATGCATAATTAAGTCCACGTTGCTGCATATTTCACATTTGGTTTAGATATTCGTTCATATCGTGTGACATAAAATTGGGAATTTGGCATCTAGGACAGTTTCTGCAAAATGGTTGACCTGTGGAATGTTCAAATCACTTTCTGGAACAGAATCAGACTTTTGAACACATTCTGGTCTGGAAACAGTGTCTGACTCATTCTTTGACTGAGAGTTTGCTTCACAGATACAATGTTGTGATTGCAATGATGGTGATGGTTCTGGTACAGGAAGAAGATTTTTGCGATTCCTGCCATATTCCATTCCTTCAGAATTTACCAAGTAAGAGCTTGGCTCGGCACAAATGGCTGTAATCTGTCCTATTTGATCAAAACCTTTTGTTGTTTGAATTCATATTGTTTCTCTTTTCTCTTTCTCTCAACAGGCGAAGTAGTTTGCTAGATCAGTCATAACTAGATTTCTGGATATTACAATTCTTAAACAATTGATCCTTGATAGATTTAGTGTTCTTCGACTTA
The DNA here is from genome assembly GCF_019279795.1 of Protopterus annectens. Classification (NCBI taxonomy): domain Eukaryota; kingdom Metazoa; phylum Chordata; order Ceratodontiformes; family Protopteridae; genus Protopterus; species Protopterus annectens. Next base: position 341,482,362 of record NC_056728.1, on the reverse strand, counting down.
GCCTACAACAAACTGGATGAAATAGGTAGCGTAGTTCTAGTTTACCTGGAAAGTAACCTTTGAGCAGGTGAGCCAAGAATATCATCACGAGGTATGTTTCTGAGATTAAACAAATTCAAGAATATATCTATATTGTCACGTTTTGACCCTTCAGGTAATTGCTTTGCACTCTGTGCTGTTCTTTCAGCTAGACCATTTGATTGAGGATATACAGGACTACTGGCAACATGTACAAAGTCCCATTCTCTTGCCAATTTCTGAAACAACTGGCTAATAAATTGAGTACCATTGTCAGAAAAAAGTTGGTGTGGACTACCCTAAACTGAGAAATGACGTTTCAACTTAGTAATAACAGCTGTTGAGGTTAAGTCTGGTTGTAGATCGATTTTGAACCAATTTGAATAAGAGTCTACCAAAACTAAGTAGTGTTGATTGTTCCACTCAAAGATGTCAGTTGCGACAGTAGACCAAGGTTGTTCAGGAGTTGGACTTAGCTAAAGCGGTTTTCTTTGCAAATGCGATCTGGAACTTTTGTATACAGAACAAGTAGAAATAATTCTATCAATGTCTTTCAATAATGAAGGCCAAAATACTAATTCCCATGCTCTTCTCTTAGTAGATGTAGTTCTTGGGTGACCACGATGTAAAATCTGAATGTATTCTTGTTGTAAGGAAACAGGAACAACATATTTGGGACCTTTGAAAATAATGCTATCTTCCATCAACACTTCATCTCTGTAGGGAAAATACACTTGCACTTCAGGTGATACACTAGATTGCTTTGATGGCCATCCCACATTAATATAATGATTGAGCTTCTGTGAAATTGGATCAGTCTGAGTGTGATCTCTTAACTCATTAAGTCTAGTAATGGAAAAATTGTGCACTGACATCACATCAAAGTCAAAAGTCTCTGCATCAAGCTGTTCTATTGTAATTCTTGGAGATCTGGATAAGGTTTCACCCAAATAAAGCAATTTACCTTTAGTGTAGACCAATTTGAAATTGTACTTTTGCAATTTGGGCATCATTCTTTGTAATCTCACTGGAGTAGAATGCATAGGCTTATTTAGAATAGTAACTAAAGGTTGCTGATCAGTTTCAATTTGAATAGCCCCACCATAAATATAATCTTGAAACGTAGAGCATGTGAATACTATTGCCAACTCGAGCATATTACATCTCAGTTTGCGTTAGTGTTCTAGATGCATAGGCTACTGGTCTGCCCTCTTGAAGTATAACTGCACATAAACCAAATTTTGAAGCATCACAAGAAAGAATAACTGGTTTGTTCTCATCATAGTATCTTAACGGGGTGGGGCAATTTTTGGCTTAAGATCTTGAAATGCCTTTTGATGATGTTCTAACCATGACCGTGCAACATTTTTGCATGTGAGCTCTCTTAAACACACTGTCAACTCACTGATTATCTGGCACTGACATCTCTAGAATAGCTGCTTACTTGTTCGGGTCAGATCAGGTCTTAAACCTGTACTTGTAAACAAACGACCTATGTATGTAGCTTCTGGAAGTCTGAATTTGCACTTCAGAGGATTGAGCTTTAAGTTCACTTCACATGCTCTGTCTAGAACTTTCTTTAGGTTTCTGTCATGCTCTGCTTCACCATTGCCTCCAACCAACAGATCGTCTACTAGTATGGCACATGGATAATCTGAAAACATTTGCTCCATTGCATGCTGAAAAACTTCACTTACAGAATTTATTCCAAATGGCATCCTTAGGAAACTGTGTCTGCCAAACAGAGTACAAAAAGTAGTTAGAAATGAGGATTTGCGATCCAGCATCACTTGCTAAAATGAGCTCTTTGCATCCAAAACAAAAAATACAGTGGCATTCAATATTAGAGCTGCAACCTCTTCAACTCTGCGCATTGAATGATAGTCTTTTTAATGCTTTGTTCAGATCTCTTGGGTCAATGCATATTCTGATTTCAATTGAGCCTGTTCTGTGAGCAGCTACCATGGACGACACCCATTCCCTTGGTTTTGTGACTGGACAAATCACATCTTGCTGCACCATTTTATCCAACTGAGTTTAACTTTATCTTGCATCGCTATTGGAACTCTTCTTGCTGGTCTGACTGCTGGAGTAATTTCTGGGTATAATTTCATGAAATGCACAACTGGAAGTTTGCCTACTCTGTCATCAAAAACATCAGCATACTCTGAGAAAATGGCTTCTGAATAAACTGAAACTCAGAACTGCACTTACATGATGGACTTCTTTGGCAAAAGAAAGCAGATTCATTCTCAAACTATCTTTGAGACCCAATAAATATTGCCCTGGTCTTTGGACTACCTAGAATAAGAAGTTGCAACAGCTCTCAGCCAAATAACATGAAAGTATCACTGAACCTTTGGTATGAATTTCTTCAACTCCATAAGCAATAAGTCTCACACTACTGGTTACATTGACTTGTTCATTAGTTCTCACCCTTGCAATGTGTCTGCTGATATAACATTATACTTTGAGCCTGTGTCTACTTTGAGCTCTGTGGATTTTCCATTATTCTAGACAGTACAAAATACTTAACTTCTTGTTAATAAATGTACTGCATCAACTCTTTCACCAAGCAGTGAAACATCATCTAAACAAAAACCTGACTATTTCGGCTCTACTTGATCAACTTGCTTTTTTTGTGTGACTTTTCTTTACAACCGTGTGAGGCTTACTTGATCTGCAAAACTTTTAGAAATGATTCCATTTTTTACACTTGTGACATTGCTGACCAAATGCTAAGCATTTCTGTCTTTTAGACTCATGATTTGGACCACAATTACGACAGTTGACAATAAAGCTAGATTTGGGTTTTGATGAAACCTGAACTGTGTTGCACTGAGCTGGCATTGGAGCTTACATTTTTCTTGGAACTTTCTGGAAAGCTGCGTACCTTCTTTAGAAACCCTGTAGCTGCCACTTGCTTAGGCCTACTCTTGTTTGCCACATGTTGCATACTATCTACATGCACTTTGGAACCAACTGAAGCCATGCTCTTGTCACTCACCAGCATATTTGTGTGCCTTTCTGTTACCTCATGGATCTGACAAATCTCTATGGCTTTTCTCAACATTAAATCACTGTCACAAAGTAAAATCTTTCTCACAGCAGCACTGGTAATACAACATACAAGCCTGTCATTTATCAGCTCATCTTTTAGATCACCTAACTGACACATCTTAGCTCTGCTTCTTAAGTCAGTTATATAAGCTGGAAATGTTTCCCCCTGGCTTTTGATCTCTTGTGTAGAACAAATGCCTCACTAATGTAATATTTGCCTGGGGGTTACACATTTCTCTGAACTTATGCTTCAAACACTTGAAGACTTCTCTTGATTCAGCCTGTACAACAATATGGCTGTCTACACCTTCTCCTTCATATACTGCTGGTGCATACACAAATGAACACTCTCCTTCTATGGCCTCTGACCCAGCTAGCTTTAGCAAAATGAATGCCATCGTGCATGCATCTCTATCTGTATAAGCTGCTTGTATGAACATATTGTACTCTTGTTCAAATATTATCCAGTTCTCTGCAATATTCTGATCAAATACAAGTGGTAGGGGTTTTCAAAAAAATGTCTGCCATATTAACACGTCAGTGAGGGGGTTGCAAATAAGCATAAATATACAGACATGCACATACAGTATGCCAGAATTAATGCTAATAACTGTTTGATGCCTTTGTACTCTGAACTTGTACCTTTCTTTGGATTTTTTGGAATTATGTGAATTATGCGAATGCGTATAATAGTACTTTCAAATAACTGGACTTTGTGAAATAAGCTTCTCAGGCTTTTCAATACTTTTACTGAACTTTGCAAAATAACTACTCAGGCTTTTCGATACTTTCAGAATTTTATCGGTAAAGGTGAAAATGCTAAAGTCATTCATCATCTGCTGTACTTCTTGGAATTTTATCAATAAAGGCAGGAATGCTGCAGTTATTCACCTTTACTTATTAAAGTTGTTGCTATAAGAAACATTCGAGAACTTTACAAGGCGACTAAATATTTCACGAGCACTGTTATACTCTTGTAACATCATCTTTTGTAAGAAAACACATCTTATCAGTGTAAGAAACATGCCAAGTAACTGCATAATGTGAATAACTGCATACAGCACAGTAAAATGTCCCCAAAATGGTCATACCTTATTAGTCAACTCTTTACAGTACAAGAAGCACTCTGTAATGGAGGTTCTTTGCAAATAGACACACTTACCACAATAAACTTTTCTGAAATAGCTGTACTTTGACTGAATTACACAAAGCAGTTGCACTTTGCATACAGCAAACTCTTTGAAATACATACAATACATGCACAGTAGTAAGCACACACTGTAAGCACACACTGTAAGCATGTTTACACATTCTGAGATACTTTGAATAACTTTTAGTCATGCCCGATACAATACGAAGTTGTAGTTATGCCCAAATATAGCACTTTGCTAAAACACATGCAGTTGCCTTGCTTTACTTTGTTTAATGTGCCCTTTATTTTTTTTTATTGTAATCGTTTTGCTCATTCCACCCCTTTTTATGCCCGATATACTTTTCTTGTGCTTGTTTTGCTGTAAACATGCCCAACTTTGCCTCAAACACACTTATTTTGCTTTAGACACACTTGTTTTCTGCTTTACACATGCTTGTTTTGTTTTATAGTTGATTGTTTCATTGAATACTTTTATCTTAAACATTTTCTTTAGTTAACAAACTTTTCATGCTTTCCGCTTGCCTGATGATGTGATCTATGCCCTTGTAAGGCCCCTTTATTGTCTTTTGCATCAAGTAAACAGTTCATGTTATTTCTTATTACCTTTGTTTATTTCTGGCTATGTTTGTGCACTTTACTCTCGGGTTTGCCTTCACTGTCGTCTTTATATCTCATGGCTCGGAATGTTCTTCTCTCTTCCATCCTGGTTCTGACACCATGTTACTTTCGTGTTGGGACACAAATAAATGAATCTTTGAGAGAGAATATTTGCAGGTGAAAATTATTTGTGCTATGTAGAACTTTAGCTGCCTTGATGTGCCACACAGACAGTGGGCAGAAGCAAAATGTACCTCCGATCAATTAAGAGTTTTAAAAGGTGTTAGACATATCACATTTTTGATGGTAACAATAAGTGTTTTTAATCTTTTATAGCTTACATATGACACTTTCTGGTGGCAGCATGAAACACCTTTAAGCTTTTAAAGCTGTTAAAACACTTCTAGCACTGCTCCAGTGTCACTATTGGTTTGCTGAAATGCAAAACTTAGTCATAATATTAAAATGAATATGGTTCCAGCACAAGTTATTTAAAAGAGCAAATCCATTGTAGCACTTCCATTAATTCATTTAAAGAAGAATAAGGCTTTTGAGACTATCCCCACTCAGGTATTAATTGACAAACTCACCCAGCTAGGTATCAACCCATATATCATTAGATGGGTCACTAACTGGCTCACTGATAGAACCCATATAGTCAAAATAGGGAATCCACATCCAACAGCAGAAATGTAACCAGTAGTGTTCCACGGGGTTCAGTCCTGGGACCTCTACTATTTGGAATCTATTTCTCTGAAGTGCAAGTTAAAACTAAAGGTTTTTGGCTGACAAAGTTTGCTGATGACTGCAAACTGGGAGCGGTTAAAGAACCTCCAAATGATGTCAACATCCTACAAGAGGGACTTACACAAACAAATGACTGGTGCCAAAGTCATGGCCTTAAACTCAATGCAAAAAAAAATGTATTATCATCCCTTTCAGTAAGAGTGATGTTCTTGCTAACTACCACATTAATAACAATATTCTAAGTATGCATTCAGTGGTGAGAGACCTGAGCAAACAGGTTGACAGCCACCTTACGAACCTGCTGGAGGGAGGAATTTGTCTCCCAGAGATTACCAACCTTTGGGACAGACTACCTCTTCATATCAAGCAGAGCATCTCATTGGCCCTCTTCAAATACAGTTGGGACGATTGGATGGGTAACTGCAAATTCAACTCAGGGGTTCCACCTATGTCACTCTTGGAGAGGGGTGATAGGTGCTGATCATAGAAATAAGGGTAAAACTTGGCTAGGCTTGTAAGGGCCCTAGGGTTATTAGCCTAGTAACCTCCTATGATCCTATGAATACAACTACACACAATTTCATTTAAATGCTTTAAAGTCAAACAGTTAACTAATAAAATTAAAAAAGACAACTAACTAAAACACTTTAGGAGATACCATACCAAAACACTTTCCAAAGTGCATTTGTTATTCAAACCACAAGGTTGCAAAGTATTAAAATTTTATGTAAATGATATCTCTTTATATAAAAGATAATTGTTAATAAAATTAAATATCTCCTTTCATGTACAATTAATTTCTCTAAAACTGTACCTTCTAACAGGGTAAGTAATGTCTTTCGGCTTATCCCAGTTAGCGGTCACCACAGCGGAACTCCGGTCTGCTCATGATTGGCAGCGGATTTGTATGGTGACGAGTTGCCAGCCCGAAGCCCAACCTTCAAGGAAGGCACACCCATTCATGCACACACCTACCTGCATGCCTTTAAATGTCACTCGACCACGGGGAGGACATGCAGACTCCACACAGTAGGCGCTGCAGCCGAGAATTGAACAGGAGAACCTCTTGCTGTGAGGTGACAACCCTAACTGCTGCACCACCGTGGCTCTCACTATTATGTCTAAGACAAAAATGATTGGCTACAGGACTATTTTCTTTATTATTTTTAATGTCTTTAATAAGTTCCTGTAGTCTTTTTAAATTTCTGGCTTGTCTGATCTACATATAATGGCCCACAAGGGTAAAGCATAAATAACTTCAACAGTATTGTGACAATGTGAGGTATTGCCAGCTATGCCAAGAGAAGCAGAGCAGTGGATGTGTAACATATGCCAGCACAGCTAGCTGGAATTTAGCAAAGAATTATATGTCATTTGTATATCAAACTGATTTGTATAGATGCTTGTGCTGAAAATGTATTTGTAAAGTTGCTTGTATTACAAATATAGATAACTGGACAAAAGGAAGGGCACCACGCTAGGTATTGACACCTTTAAGTACCTTCAATTACCTCAAGTAATTACTTGATTTTCCTTAGTGATATAATAAAGGTGTCCTTCCTTTTGTCTGGTTATCTGCTTTGGTTATTCATAGGTTCATAGGTAGGTACTAGGCTATCAGCCCTGGGGCCTATACAAGCCCAGCCAAAAAGGTGCCCTGGCTTTTGCCACCCAAGAAAATTATTTTCCTGTGCCACTGTTGAGCAGAGCCACAGAGGTGATCCCCAGGGTGAATTTCCTATTTCCCATCCAATCATCAAGATTTTTCTTGGAGTGCTAATGAGGAGCTTTGTTTGATATAGATAGGTAGTTTATTCCAGAGTATGGGAAGTCTCTGGGACAGGAATCTATCCCTCCGGCATGTTCTGTTTATTGTGGTGACAAGGTTTAGGTCCCTAGAGCATGAAGCTTGGAGGGATTGGGATTTCTTTAAGTGAAGCATGTCTAACAGCTCTGGGTTTGACATAGCTTTGTATGTTAGGCAGAGATCACTTCTGAGTAGGTGATATGCGACGGAGTAAAGCTGGAGTTTTTTGAGACGGTCTGCGTAGGGCATCTGTTTGAGGCCAGTAATCCTCTTTGTGAGGTATTTCTGCGGCTTTTCCAGTTGTTGTAGATGTCTTGTGAGGTACATACCAAAAGGGGTGTTGTACTCTGTAATGGGTCTAACGAGGGATGAGTAGAGGGGAACAATGACCTCTTTATTTCTGGATAAGAAACCTTTTGTGATGAGGTGTGCCACGTAGAAGGATTTCCTGACTACTGTGGCGATATGATTATCAAAGGAGAGACTACTGTCCACCTGTGTCCCAAGGTCTCTTATCACACTTTTGGTGTTAAGTATACTACCGCCTGTGTTGTAGTTCATGGGTACAGAGTTTTTACCAAAGGGGATGACAATGCACTTTTTGGCATTGAGCTTCAGGCCATGGCTTTGACACCAGGCATCTGTCTCAGTGAGGCCCATTTGTAGGATGTCCACATCGTTAGGAGTTTCAATTATGGCTCCTAGTTTGCAGTCATCTGGGAACTTCATTAGTCAAAGACCTTCTGTGTTAGCCTGTACTTCAGAGAAGTAGATACCAAACAGGAGAGGACCCAGGACTGAACCCTGTGGTACTCCACTTGTCACTGGTCTGAAGTCGGATTTGGAGTATGCTACTTTCACTGTGTGGGTTCTGTCAGTGAGCCAGTTGGCAACCCATCTTGTGGCATAGGGATTTATACCTAGTTTAGTGAGTTTATCTATAATTCCAGAGTGGGGGATGGTGTCAAAAGCCTTGGCAAGATCTAGATAGGCTGTGTGAACCACCTTAGCCTTGTCTATGGCTTTGGTGACTGCTTCAAAGAAGTCTATCAGGTTTAGGAGACATGATCTGCTTTTTACAAACCCGAACTGGGTGGGGTCCAGAGTTTGGAGATTACCAATGTCTTTGTTTATAAGTTCCATGATGATACGTTCCATGGCCTTGTAGACCAGGCTCATCAGGCTAATGGGGCAGTAGTTCCCAGGTTCCATGGTGGCCCCCCTTGTGGAGTGGGATAACCGTTGCCGTGCGCCATTCAGCAGGCACAAAGCCTGAGGTGAGGCTATGATTGAACATGGTACAGTTCGTTCTGTAGTTCGTGTAGAACGCAGCCTGGGATGTTGTCTGGTCCCATGGATGCTGTGTTCTTGGCTTTGGAGAGTGTCATTTTTACCTCTGCAGCCATGATTACAGGAACTTTGCATTCTTCCAGTATAGAGATGGGCTCTTTAGGGGGTGAGAGGGGGGTAAAGTTAGCACTGAACCTATCTGCCAGGATCTTGACAATATCAGTTGGGTCTGTATATTTAGTGCCATTGTGCTGTAACTCAGAGCAGATCTGAGTGTTGCCATTGAGATTCTTGACATAGCTATAGAATGCTTTGTGGTTGTCTTTAGAATCAGTGGTGATTTTGTTTTCGTAGCTAGCTTTGGAGGATTTTATCAGGGATTGCAGCTTCTTACTGAGGCTGACCAGGGAGCTCCTCCACTCATGTGATTTTACTCTCTTTTGCAACAGTTTCTGCTTTCTGTTGTACAGTTTATTTATGGCAGGGGACCACCAGATTGACTTCTTTTTTTTGGAGTATAGCATCTTGGGTCTGTTTGGGATAGCACAATCCATGCACTCATGTAAGTGCTTATAAAGTTCAATTGTGTAGGATTCAGTAGTCATAACTGTATTTCCCATCTGTATGGGTGTCATGAAGTTCACCACTTCTGTCTTAAGAAACATGAAGTTGGCTTTGGAGAAATTTTTTACCATGGTTTCTTTAATGGGGGTGGGGGCAGGATGTGGATATCTAGGGTAATTAGCTTATGGTCGGATCGGACCAATGAGGTGTTGACTTCAGGCATGGAACACCGGTCACTCATGTTGACTAGATCTAGGATATTGTTGCCCCTGGTGGGGTGTGGATAAGTTGATCCAGGGCATTGGAGTTTATGAATTCCAGAAAGCGTTGAGTGAAGGAGTTGGTACGTGAGTAGTTTTCCCAGTTAATGGTGGGGTAGTTGAAATTGCCCATTATTAGCGTGTTTGGTTGAACCCTAATATTTTCCAGTACATCAAGAAAAGAGGACTGGGACTCCTGGGGCATGGTGGGTGATCTGTAGCAAGCTACAATTTGGTTTGCAGTTTTGCCCAGAGTTAGTTGCACTTGGATAACCTTGGCTGCATTATGCTGAGCAACTAGCCTGGAGGTGTGGATATCCTTAATGAATATGGAGACACCTCCACCTTTGGTGTTCCGGTCCAGGTTACATGGCCGAAAAGTGTGGTATGAGTTATAGCCTGGTAGTGCAGGGGTGCTCTCTGGAGCCTTGAACTAGGTCTCAGTCACTGCACAGATATTGATGTTCTCCATTTTAAGGAGTGTCTCGAGTGAGTGCATTTTGAGATTTAGACTTCTAGCATTGAGTAACATCACCCTCATTTTTTGCTTGCCTGTTCCTGCTACAGTGGTGAATTTGTCATTTGAACCTTGCCTAAAAAAGGCACTATAGGGGCAGCAAGATCCTTAGCCAGTATCCGGAATCCCAGGGGTGACAGGTGCCGGCCATTTCTAGAAAAGCATCATGGTCTGTCGACCATGTCATCCCAGGCAGACAGATACTGGATCCCTTTAGAATGGCACCAGAATCTTGGCTAATTGTTGAAGTCAATCATTTTGTCCTTGTACTGCGGCATCATTCTGGGTGATGGCAGAATGCTACTCAGGGCTAGGGTCATACCTGCCTGGGCTACAAAATGGGAGAGCTCTTCCATGTCTCTTTTCATGTAATCCAGGGAGGTACATCTCAGGCCGTTCACACCAACATGGACAATGACAGAGTCATATTTGTATTTGTTGTGGAGTGACCTGAGTGCGTGGGTTATGTGGCGGATCCTGGCACCCAACAGGCAGCTGACAGTAACCTTCTCCTTGTTTAGCCTGGTGAGTGGGACATCAGTATGCCTGACTATAGAGTCACCTCTGACTAGTGTGTTGGGTATGTTGTTTTGCCTTACTGGCTATGGTTAAGTGGCACACTGAGTCTGTGGGCTATGTGTCATTTGGGTTGTGTTGGGGGGTGGAGGTTGCTTGCATTTCTGCTTTGGCGGTCTCTGCTGCTTGAGCAGATTATTATTGAGAGCCTCCGTGAATGTTTTTGTGTTTTTATGTGTGGATTTTGGTGGTGTAGATTTAGTGAGACTATGTGATGAGTGTGGTGTGGTGCAAGTGTTTATCTTCTCTTCTTGACTGTCAAGTTCAGTCTTGATTGGAGAGAGCTTTACCTCCAGTTTGGCTAGATAAGTGCATCTCTCATAGGTTGTAGTGTTGGGTGGTAGGGGGAGTGGGTTGTCTGTGTACATGAGGTAATTTCTACATTGCCCAAGATGCCCAGATTCATCAGATAGACAGCAGAGAACTCTGGGAGCTGACCCTTAGACTTGCCTGAATAAAAAACTATTTTCCTCTAGATAAGTGAGGAAAGTGAGTACAAGAGCTGTTTTTCTCTAAGCAAGTGAGGAAAGTAAGTACCAAAACTGTTTTCCTCTAGGTAATGAGGAAGGTTGAGTGCTGTAGTAATTATTAGGTTATTTAGTGCTTACAAGTTCTGAACAAGTGCTGATCACGAATAAGCAAATTCAAGTGCTAAAACTAAGAATCTGTATCTGGACTAAACTAGTTACAGGAAAGGGGGGAAACAAGTGCAAATGCAGGCTTTTAAATCAGAAAGTTGAGAGAGATGGAAAAACTGCCCAGACGGTCAATAACTACAATTTCTGGGCCAGAATCAATCATTATGTGGTAGATAGGTTACCTAGTGCTTACCACTCCCACTGATAAGCTAGAAGGATTCCCTCCAACACAGAAAGCTTGGTATTTATTACTGGACTACTCCTGTTCTGGTTTGTTTGTATTAAAAATGTACCAACAGAGTTTACTGGAAGAGAAGAGGTTAAGCTCAGCCCCAGTTAACTTTGGAAAATAGCTGAAATTAAATTAGGCCATAAAGATTGTATCTTACAGTTCTGATTGCAACCAGAGATTAACTGTCTGTGAGAAGCCTCGCTTAGTAGCTCTGTAAGAGGAGCAGAAGTGTTAAAATTGTTTTATGACTTCTAGGAGCTACATCAGATCTTAGCAAAGCTCTATGTGTGTGTGTATTATTGACACAAAGGTACTAAAAATCCTGGCAGCTTCTAGCCAAAGGCGATAGTGGAACCTGGCATAGAAGGATCGCTCACCTACTTCATCTTGCCTTGCTCTATTAAGCAAGTAAGAACAGTAATTCTCTAGATACGTTAGGAAAATATAGATAGTTAAGTATTGTTTTTCTGTAACTGTGTGGATATTTTCAACTGTGTTATTTTTAATATTTCCTGTGATTGAAACTCTTGTGTTTACTGTAAATAGATATTTCATATTTCATATTTTCATGTTTTTATTATTATTTATTATTAAATATATTTAAACTTTTCATTGTGACTGGTCCTTTAGAGAATATTTGAACATTTGTGAGTACCTATATCTATTGGTGACACTGTGGCCACTCCTGAACCCTGGCTGTTTGGTCAACATTACCATTTGTATTAATATTAATTTCACTCAGTATAATTGGGTACCCTTACAAGAGCCTTATGTGCTGGCTTTGTAGTGTCTGGTGGCAGTCATAACTACCTTATAGTCTGAGCAGAATGTGGCACAGCAGATAAATCTGTGTCAGCCTTTCCCAGGTGTGTGTGAAAATCAAATCTCACACTGTGTGTGTGTCAGCTAATTGGAGCAGGGACACAAAGCACTGGTTTCAAAGAGATGGTGCTGGAGGACTTGGCTTGGATGCTCAGCTGAGGACTTAACTGTATACCTGTGCTAGTGGGGAGCTTTACTGGGGCCTTAGAGGAAGACAGAAATAAATAAATCCAGACCTTGGGCTGCCTGTGTTCCCTTTGTGCTCTTAAGGGAAATTGTGCCTGATGCAGAGAGGTCTGCATCTGGAAATACTGAGTGTATCTATTTGTATTCCAAGTGAACATCCCTCTGCAGTGTTAGTGGTGAGGATTCAGGCTCCTTGATTACTGGACCAGAGTGGGGACATCACAAGTATCACAAGTAAATGTCCATACAGACTCACATTTTCTATAATTTATTTTGTCAAATTCTTCAGCTACTATGTAACAACTACCGCAGGGGAAAGTTATAAGATCATTTAAATAATTGATTCTTCTTTTGTTGGTTGTTTAAGTAAGAACCAAAAGACACTTCTATATATGACACTGTGACTGACTGAATAGACTACTTAGAAAGTTTAAATGCAGTGTTTGTTTTGAATCTGTTCATTAAGAAATTCTTCAAAGTACTTGTTACATTACTTGTAACATTTTAAATGCACTCTTCACTGTATAGCTGTTCGGTAATATTTGAAATACATTTATAAAGTCATTATTTTAAAAGTTTTAAATTGAATATTTATTTATGAAGCTATATAATAAATTTTAAATGTAACTCATTCAAAAATTTCAAAAACCCTTTCACTTTCAATCTGTCAAGAAAATGTTAAAGTGCTTATAGATAATTTTTCAAGTGAGTTTTTCTGCAAAAGTCACATATTTAAAAAAATGGAAGTGATGTCATGTTTTAGATTCATTTGTTTTAGAAAAAAATGGCAAAATGTGAACATACTTTGTTTACTGTAGATAAAGATAAACAATTTCAGAACAGATGTATGGTTAATACTATGCTGAGCTTCCACTATGGTAAAGTACTTAAAAGCAATAATAAGAGGTAAGACCTCCCCTGCCATGCAGAAACATTGGTAGTCTAATTGCAGCTTGCCTTCACCAGACAGGGTCATAGCACAATATGGCCCAAAGTTAGTTATCAATTAACTAGATGGAAATTTGCAGTCCGTACCATGGGTAACAGAAAAAAAACACCGGTGGAAATCACAGAACCTATAGCAAATAAGGAGACTCACAATAGCAGTTAAGGCTGATGCAAAGAACACAGACAAGCATGTAAGACAATTCCATGGCAAAGTTGGTAAGCCACATTAAAGGCTTTACAGCAAATGTGCAAATCAGTTTTTGACCATAAAAGTGGGGTGAAAATGGATGCATAGAATTATAGGAGTGAGAGGTCAGCAGGCAGAAGAAACAAGGAAGGCAAGAATGAGAATGGAGAGAGGGAGGAAGTATATATATATATATACACACACACACACACACACACACACACACACACACACACACACACACACACACACGCACACACGCACAAATGCACATGCACACACAAACACAAGCACCACACACACATTTTTTTTTAGGACAGGCACCCAGTTTTTTTCCATCTCCACAGGTTACAAAACTAAACCAGAGTTCCCTATGTCCACACAGTGGTCACTGATCCACCCATGTACCTTCCATGCTCTTTGCAAGTGCTCATGTGAGTGCACATAGCTGAAGGAGCTTTCTAGAACAGCTTGGATTTTAGGCACAATGAGTAAAAACAGATTGCCAGGAACATTCATTTTAGTTACTACCTGATTAGCAAAAGTGCCATGCCAGAAAGTTTTCATTTTTATTTGATATAAACTGAGCCTCATCACAGTATTGAACACTGCTGGTAAACAATTATGTAAATTTGTGGAAAATGAGCAAATTTGTAAGTTCACTGAAAGATACTTGTTGTAAAGGTGGCTTTGTACCATAAAATTTGACAGTACCTGCAACTAGGCTATAAAATCATTGCTTTTGCTTTTGAAATACACTGTAAATGTGCTAATTTTAAATGTCTTTATGCTGCCACTTTGTATTCCTCAGAGGGCTGCTTTGCAATGAAGGGTATGTGTTTCTGCTTAGTGGGACAATACAGTGCACTGCATTTAGTACTCTGATTCTGTGAACTGTGCAACACAGCCATTTTTTTATTACAAGCATGGAGATCTGCCATATTTACTGTCATTGTAGTCTGAGGCCATGCACAGGCTGTTATCCCCCCCTATGTTGTTGTGTGGGGGACTGGGTTTTGGTCATAATGTTTACTACACTTGGGGAAAATAATTTGCTAGGAAGATGTATATCTTTATATCTACATTTCTACACATACACACACACACACACACACACACACACACACACACACACACATACACACATATCTCATACCAACAGGCACCCAGCAGTTTATGTAATTGGAGTCATATATCAGGTAGCTTTGTAAAAGTTCTCACATACTTTTTATTTTCATTCTACAGCAAGATGCTCAAATATGTCAAACAATGCAAATGCAGTTTTGCTTCACACACTCCACCTCCACAGTTGCTGCATGATTGGTCATGATAAATCAGACCAGCCTTTTTGTGAATTAGACTGGGAGCTTGTGATTAAGGATATCAATGCTGCTGGTGAGGATGGCAGGTGTTAACAGCAAGTGAGAAACAGGACCACTGACATGATTAGTGCTGTGACAGCACTTTGGTCCCTAACTGATGACATCCTGCAAAACACAGTTAGAAGTTTCCTTACAAATGTCTTATTTATATACTTATAGACTTGCAAAGGCATTTGACCTCACTGACCACTGTTTTCAAAACAAACTAAATGAAGTTGGTTTCATTCCAGATGCCACTCCCTAGTTTAAAAACTTCTTCGTTTGCAGATACTTCAGAATAGGATCCTCCCAATCAGAATATGCATCTGTTACCAATGTTGTACCATAGAGAACAATTCTTGCTGACTTCTTCTTCTCCATATTCATTAAGAGTTCCTTGTGAACCACTTTGACATCCAGTTAATATCCCTCTGAACTGCAACCAAATAATATGACGTCCTTTACTATCCTGGGTCAGTAACTAAGGAGCTTCAGTCCTCACTACTGACTCCAATGTGAGATTGTCACTTACACAGGAGTAATATTTCACAATTTTCCCCTAAGAGCACAACAGAAACATGCTCTATAGCCTGGGACTAAACTATATACTTCTGTCCACCCCTAATGTAACTCCTTATTATACACTTCAGAGTAAAGTGTCCACAGTACCCCACTGTCCCTAAAAATGCTGCCACTTGTGTTTTAGCAGCAGGAACTGGTCACACTTTAATAGCTTCCACTTTGACAGGTTTTGGCCTAATCTTACCAGTCCCCACTCTATGTCCCCACTCTATGTCTTAAGTAAGTGACCTCTGCCATACCCACCTGACACTTACTGGGTTCAGTGGTAAGTCCTGACTTTTTAAACCAGTCTACAAATGCCCGTAGCATAGTCTTTAATGTAGAGTTTAACCTCTATACAAGACTATTGGTCGGGGGATAGTAGTGGGTGATCTTTACATGTCTCACCCCACAATGTTTCTACAAAAAAAGTCAGCAGGTCTGACTTGAAGTTGGCACCTTGATCAGTCAGCATCTCCCTTGGAAAACCTATCCTGCTGAAAGTTTGTAGCAAAGCATATTACACCTCTTCTACATGAATATCACCTGGTAAAGGAATATTAGGGACTTCAGAGAGAAGTGGCAGATGGTAGGCTGTAGGCTCTACCAGCTGCTGTACTTCCTCATGTTCCAGTCCTCCTTTAGGAGTTCATTTTCTATACAACAAGCCTTTGTTCCTGTATACAGACTCCCCTATTCCTTGAGCCTCAGGTGCTTCCTTAGCCATCTCCCTCAATCTTTGTAATGTAGGGTCCATAAGCTGAACCTGTCTCAACACTATGTTTGTGACCCTGCCAAGCTGCCCTTTCACAGGAAGCTTAGTAACTTCTGTGAGCTGTACCACTGTCACTCTGAGTACAATCACTCACCTTCATGCTTGCAGTTACCATGTCCAGGGGGACATCAGTACCTCCCAGTAGCTATGGCTCACTTTCAGACTTACTGCTACAGGATAGCGCCTTCTCTAAAACAGCCACCACACCAGTCCTGGATTCAAGAATGCAATCCGTCTGGGTTTCCCCCAGGCTACTGACCAACACGCCTTTCTCCAAGCCTGACTATGTGTCACTGTATGCACACAAAGCACCGCATCATAACGGTCATTCTCTATCAGGACATCTGCAGAAATATTCTTAAACATGCTCCCCTTCCACAGGTAGCCTAGTAATTTCCTACAACTGTGCTTCACTGTCAGTGTGGGTACTACCACTCACCTCTATCCTTGCAGTCACTATGTCCAAGGGAACATCAGTACCTACCAGCTGCTGTGGCTCACTTTCAGACTTACTGCTACAGGATAGCTCCTTCTCTCAAAAAGCCACCACACCACTCCCAGCATCAAGTATGAGATCTGTCTGGGTCTCCCCCAGGCTACTGGACCTACATGCCTGTTTCCAAGCCTATATGTCACTGCTTGTATGCGAGATACTGCATCATCAAGGTCATTTTCCTATCAGGACATGTGCAGGAATATTCTTAAACACACCTACCTGCTTGCTTCCTCTTCCACCCTCCCCATCAAGATGAACCCTAGCCAAAGTTATTTAAAATGGGGACCCTCCCAAAGCTCTGACTGGAGTGGACCATCCAAGCAAGTACACCTCTACTCTAACCACTGCAGGCCTCACAATGGTTATATCAGAAGCTGTGTCTCTCTTAGCATTAACCTGATTGCAATCTACTAAGATAGGATATAAATGTTGGTGATAAATTGGCACTCCTGTTGTTTTCAAACAGCTTACCACTGGCAGTTTATCATCACCACTTGCTGGCTCCCTCACCTTCTGTTTCTCACCTTTCCTCAATGGACATTTGACTGCTTTGTGGCCCCTATGGTTACACTTCAAACATATAATCCCTAACTGTGTACTTGGACAGTAGTAGTTTCCCCTGTTACTGGTGTACTCTGTCAGAGTGGTTTAGACTGCCCCCCATGGGTTCCCCTATGTCCATGTGCAGGATTGGGTATCCTTTTCTTATGCAATTGGTGGTCTGCTTGCTAAGTAGAGATCCCCTTTCCTCCCCATCTCCTCTGCAGAATTACACTCTGTCTGCTAACCAGATTTGCATGTCATCAGGCAAAGTACTGAGGGCTTGTTCCCCTCACCAAAAGGTCTGCCAGTCCCTCAGAAGTGGTGATCTGGCACCCAGTCACCCATCTGTGAATGTCAGTACTTAAATCAGCTCTATAATCATATACACTTTCATCTGCCTTGCATCTATGTTCATGAAACTTTTTCTTTCAAGTTTCAGGTATTAGTTTAAAACAATCTAGAAGACAGTTCTTAACTTTAACATAATTCAAACAATCTACCTCAGACAATTTTGACATGGTCTGAACAGCTTTACCATGGAATAAGGGAGACAGGAGCTGAACCCAGAGCTTATGGTCAATATCTTACTGTCTACATACCCTCTGAAATATGTGAATAAAACAATCAAAGTCATCCCCAGCCCTGTATTGAGGAAAAAGCTTACTGACTTTTACAGCTTCTGAGGTCAAGTTATTCCCTTTCCCATTACCTCCATGACCTGCTCAAAAGGTAAGATGCTCCACTTCATGCAGGTGCTGTCTCTCATTTTTCTCATCTTCTAAATACCTAAGTGTCTCTGCTGATTCAAGTTCAAGATGTTTGGCCTCCAGTCATTGAGTTTCCACTTCATATTGACTGTGCTTCTCCTCAGCCTTCAGTTGATATTGACGCTGCTTCTCCGGAGCCTCCAGACATTGCAGTCCCTCCTCGGCCTTCAGTTCATATCGGCACTGCTTCTCCCTTTCCTCTGCATCCAGTCATTCGACCTCCAGTTCATATTGATGCTGTTTCTCCTCAGCTCCAGATGCAGTCTCTCCAACTCCAGATGGATTCTCAGGTCCTCTGAAGAAAAGGTGGACTATCCTGTCCCGACAGGCTGCACATCCGCAGTACCAAACTGGATATCCTCTGATTGGCTGGTCTGAACTGAAGCTGCAACCAAGGCTGAAATCATTGTTTCCTTAGTCAGGCTGGGAAGCACTAGTCCTCTGGCTTCACAATCCTTGGCCAACTGTTTTTTGCCAGCTTACAATAGTCTTCTGCTGACATCTTTGCTTGCTGTCCCTGACTAACTAACTAAAAGTAAATAAAACTGTGGTGAACTGAGATTCTGTATGTTTACTTTGTGGCTGTCAAGAGTCCACTCCCTAATGTCAACTAGCCACAGGCTACTGAAGTTCAATTAAAAATCCCACACTGCTGCTACCAATTATGTGACATCTGGTTAATATCCCACTGAACTGCCACCAAATAATGTGACATCCCTTTCTATCCTGGGTCAGTAACTAAGGAACTTCAGTCCTCACAACTGACTCCAATGTGAAAGAGTAATATTTTACAATTTTCCCCTAAGAGCACAACATAAATATGCTCTATATCCTGGGACTGGACTGTATACTTCTGTTCACACCTAATGTAACTCCTTATTATACACTTGCAATGTGTCCCAGTTTTAGACATCTAATACACTCACACTTAAGTAAATTAAATCTCATCCATCCAATCAATTCTGGAAAAGCCTGTTACAGAATTCCAACTGTGTCCCTTCCCCAAAATAATACGGTAATGCTGCCACCAATCAGATTGTCTTCATGCCCTTCTAAAGGGGTGCCCTAGTATGAAAATTAAATATTTAAAACAAATACTAGCGAATGACCTAAGCACCTAGGCTTTTGGAGGAGTGGCCTGGGAAGTTATCAAGGGAAGTATAAGCACTGTCAAATCACTAAAGAAAACCACTGATTGACCAGTCACAATTTAAGTTAACAAAAATATTTAATATTGAGCAGAATGCTCAAAACTATAAAACAGTAATTTCCAATAAACAAACAGAGCTCAATCACCAGGAAAATGAAATCAATACTGAAGGACATAAATCTAACATTTAGAAAAACTCTAACTGATCTAACTGATTACTTATAATTTTCCTAACTAACTAAAGAACACTGTCCCTGATCTAAACTGAATTACTACAAGAGAGTAAAGGCAGGATTACAGTTCTTGGTGCATCCTTTTTGGGTATTCACTGCACAGTATATCTGTAACTGTCACTGCTTCTGTAACTGACAACTGACTGACTTCCACTGTCTTCAGCAGCTGTTTTATAGATTAGCCTACTGTAACTGTTAACTGTTACAGTTCTAATTTTCATTTCATATTTTGAAAATCAACCAACAGCTGTTTTCTAAAAGTTCCTTCCTGTCTTTCAGCTTCTGACAGTAACACATAGCAACTGTCAACATTCTGATGACATCATCTGCAGATCAGCTGAATCTGAGACAGTTTGCCTTTAGAATCTTTCTTCACAAACATGCTCAGTTAGAAATGTAAAAGGACACTGTTCAAGTCTTTAAAACATTCTGTACAAACAGATTGCAAATCAACATGTAAGAACTTATTTACAATATCATAGCTAGTTGTGCTGGCATATAATACACAGGTTAATCTGAAATTATATAGAAAATTTCAGCCAGACATGCTAGCACAGATAACAGTGTCTAATTTCTTCACACACCCCCAACTCTGACTCATCCTCTATGCTGATGACATGGTCTTTTACCGATCAAATCACTTTCACACCAACATTCAATGCCATTTCCAGTCTGACTTACATGAGCTCCACCAATGACTTAAAAGCCATGAACTACTTCTCAACCCTTGCAAGACTAAAATCATGATTTTTTTTCTTACTCCTGAAAAAATTCATCAAGCACATGACTGTTTATCTATCTTTGACTTACATAACCATTCCATAGAAAGCACCTCCACCTTCAAATACCCAGGATTATGGCTTGATCAGTTTCTAAACTTCAATTTCCACATAAATGAGAGCCAAAATACACTCCCTGTTTAACAGTTCTAGAAAAGATTTCCCATTTTCTATTCCAACCTGCAAGAGCAGCCATTTGCAAAGGAGTTCCCCTTTCTCATCTTGAACATAAACTTCACATTTTGACTTCTGCCTCCAAGAAAAGTATCACCACACTCCAGATAGTCTATCAAGTCTATCACAGCATCTGCTGATTCATTACAAACTCCTCTATTACCCTAAAAAAAGAAAGAAAATGAAAAAGAAAAAAATCACTGTGTCATTCCTTTAAACCAATACTTTGTTATACAGAAGAGTGAGCATCTTCAAACCAACACTATGTGTTTTTATTTATTACCCTAGAAAAGACCAAAATGGCTATGCTTAAAACAAAGATCTAACTTGCTGTTAGGATCCTGACTTTACAAACTACTCCAGCTCCACACATTTACTCCTCTTGCAGCTAGACTTCACAAAAACCCCTCTAATACAACCTGAGACACTACTCACAAGCCACGTCAACTCTTATTACCCCTAGAACAAAACTCCACAGCACTGCATATGAATTCTTCTGTCAGGCGCTCTTTGACAAGGTCCCCTCATCCACCTAAAGGAAATTAACACTTACTCCAAATTCAGAATGCAACTCAAAAAACACTTATTCATCCAAGCCAGATGATCCTGCTTCAACATAGGACATATCACATAACACACTATCACTATCTTCTTTTTAAGTTTCTTCTCCAAGCTAAAGATTTACTGAAGATTGACCCACTTTAGAAACTAATGTATATATTGAGCACTACACTCTGCTTGTTTACTTGAATGAATATATATAGTTTTTCTCTGTAACATGTCTGAACTACTCTATTATTACATACAATTCTGTATTTTTTTCATTTGTAAGATGTTTTGCATTTCATGCGGGATGAGTCTGAAATTGGTCAATATGGATCAGTGCACTACCTTAATAAAAATATAAATAAATAAACAAATAAATAAATATTGTGCTGTCTGTCTGCTTGTCTGACACAGGAGAAATGGCAATAGAAGATGGCTTACCAAGCAAACACCTTTAAAAAAGATGGATGTGTTCCTTGCTTCTTCTTATGGCGGTCCTAACACCTCTAGGTTCCATGATGGAGCCCTAGATCTAGGTGTACAGCTGGTCCAACCACCCAGAATATCTGTTAGAGATGCCCTAGGCAAGTATGTCTTATCAGGCTAAAGTATCTGTATTCTGGTTAAACGGATAGTAGGATACAGATTAAAAGCATTATCACACCTTTTCACAGGAACATCAGGGCATCTGATGCAGACACCACCAAACAGGGAATGTTACCTATTAATCTGCCATGACTGTGTTGCATAGTTTTTATTTATTCAATGGAAATCAGCTATTGGTGATGGGTATTAGTTAGTGTGGGTAATTTGTTTTGGTGTTTTCACAGATTAAGTGTTATCAGATTCCTCCACCATGAAAATGCTGTTCCCTGTTGTCAGACAAGTGTCAGACTTTGATGATGATGATATTTGCCAGAGCTTGGTACAGCCATGGATCACATTGACAGAGTTGGGCTAGACAATGTGGCATTCACATCTCCACCCCAATACGTAGACATAGCTTCTGTCACTGTGCCTGTCAAACCTTCCCCAGAAACATGTGAAGAAACACAAATACACAATGCTGCAGAAAGAGCTTCCTCAGCACTACACCTTGCTTACTGCAAACTCCATTCAGCAAGTGGATGTCAGGGGTGGAATTCATGCCAATGGCCATGCAGGGAATGCTACCACCCATCACCCAGTTTAGATGATTCATTGGGCATGAACCAGCATATGTCTTGGGTCATATGTGCAACATTATGGACATGTTGCTTAGTATTCATGAAGGAAGTGTCCCTGTGCAGCTAGGCATCATTGCAGATGCACTTTCTATAGCTGGTCTACCTCTGTCTCTGGTGATGAAATCCACCATGAAAAGAGGAGGTTACTATGAGACATGCATAGCATTATGACTTCAACCTCAGCATCTAGGCTGAGAAAAGTTCCCGATGATGTGAATATCCACTTGGGTATGGTGCACCTGTTGAGTGGATCTATGGCAGCAGCCACTGCTCACATCACATTCCTGTAGCACTTCTTTTTCTTCTTGGCAAGGTCTGGATAGTGCCTGTGAGTAGGGTACACACCTGTGGTAGTAGGTGTGCACGGTCTGTGCACACAACTACTGTGGAAGCTCTGTACTTGTCTGTTAGATCCTATCACAGCACTTCAAAATTTGCTGAGGCTGTGTCCCAGCACACTCACAATAAATTAGTCTTCCTCAAGGCTCACCTTCACCCAGTACATCCCAGTCATCTCACTCACCCCCTCTATTCTGACACTTGCAGCACAACATTATGTTCAAGAATACCAGCACACTCAGTTGCTCATTGATGACCCTTGACACTTTGGCCCTCCCTGCTGGTGCATATGGCGATAAGGGTGCCCTGTCCCAAGTATTTGCTTGCTTCCATAGTCTAATATATGGTGCAGCCAGTCTATGCATGGACTACCACAGTCTGGTGCAATATTCACATGCATCAGTTTTTCCTTTCTGTACATGCTTTATTCTGGCATATAGCTATGAACCACACAATGTCTCTTAGCCAGTGCCATAGAATTCTCTACCCACCTTCAGATAACATAGTCCAGCCCTGCAGCCAGCTCTTCCACAGGCTCCTCATCAGGCACCTCCTCCTTCACAGGCTAGACCCCTGCATTCAGCTCCTCCACAGGCTCCTCATCAGGCACCACCCCCTTCACAGGCTCCTCCTCTGCAGCCAAGTCCTTCACAGGCTCCTTATTAGATAATTCCCCCACTACTGATTCTGGGACTTCCTCCTGTAGAATGTGTCTGCCCTGCTGTGACTGCTTGCACATTATGATGTCATGTAACATTGCAGAGGCTGAGAAGATCTTGCTACATATGGCAGGGTCATACTGCAGAGTACTCCAAAATACATCCAAACAATGATGAACCAGGTTTGTGATAGGGAATAACTACTTCCATTCTTTTCCATGTTCTGCGAAGTTCTGATTAGTGTCATTAACTATGGCTCCAGGGCATATATGGTAATAACAATAAGATGTCTGCGGTAAAATTACCCTACACAAACCACTGATATATAGCTTGCATGCCATATGTGGGAGTTGGGAGTACTGACTGGGTGGTCTGTAGAATTTTGTATATTATATCCCATACTTTATACTGTAGAAACTCTTGTGGTTAATATATCTTTGTCCCTGTTCTCCAGGAGGGGGATTTATTGTAATGTAAGTACAGTCTATGGCCCCAACTACCTCAAGGAAATGGGCTAAAAAAGCCTGTATGGTGTTGGCTCTCTCCTCTGTGGTACATGGAAACTACATATGCACCTTCACATGCTGTAGCATGGCATTGAGAAACTGATTCCTGGGTTACACCCACCATTTCCCTCCTGCTGGTTGATGAAAAGTCCCTGTTACTAGTATTTCCAAAGCCAAACAAACCATAGCATCCACAGGATAGGCACTCCACACATCTCATGGGCCCGCATATGAGACTGAAGCATCTCAACCATCTTCTGCATGGTAACTCTAGGCACACATTAGAGGCCCACAGTTTGATTGTTGTGCAGGACAGTAAATGTTAAGTTTGGATTGATGACAGAATGTTACTGAGGTCAAGGATATGCCACACCATGGCTAATGGCAGTGAGTTCACACTCTTAAATATACAGCTTTACTTGTGATGGCTACTCTATACGTTTTCTCAGTGTGACACATTTATCCTCAGGATTTTACTCTGGTTATTAACTCTGGAGCTAGCACCTGTTGTCGCTGTATATAAACATCTTTGAATAATTCTGACATGTTGTTTTCTGTCATTTGCATTCAGAGTGCCCTCATGTTAATAATGTTATTCATTTCAACATTATTATACCACCATTTACATACTATGCAGGCTAGAGAATTTATCTAGTTTCCCTGCTCACACCAAGATGTCTCTGAGTCACCCTCACCCTGTGTGTAGCCACTTGTCATACAAAAAATTATCTTCCAGTAGATTTGAAATGTGATGATGTAATTGGCTAGTTATATGGGAGCAAACCACTGACTGGTCCAGCAAGATGGCTGTGGTGGAGGATGTCTGCTGCAAGTCCTGGAATGCCTTGCATATATTAATAGAAGAAAGTCTGGGCAACCAGGCTTTTTTCTTTTGGTATATGCTCAATTTACAACTGGCACACTGGTTGGGCTGACCAATCAGCATGCAGTTTTTTGAATGTTAATAACCTGTCATTGTATAATTGTTAATAAATACACACAAGGGTCTTTAGCTTATTTACTACATTTTCTTTGGATTAATACTTGTCTGTGTTTACATCAGTTACCAATGAGAAATTATCCTTAAATGATAGGAAGATGATGTAATCCTACTAACTTGTTCTATGTAGACAGAAAGTTTGGCTAACTGGCCTACTTATATCACTGGAAAGAAAACAGTTCAACAGAAAAATAACAATACAACATCTGTTTGTTGACAGAATGCATTCTTTCAGTGTTCTTTATAAATAAATTTTACTTTTCATTGTCTGGCTGGTTGTCTAGCAATGTTTTAGAAATTTTGACTTGCCTACTAGCTTCTTTCACTCCTTCACAGTAAAGTGTTTAGTTTTTATATTGCACAATTTTCTGTTGTATATATGTATTGTTTATTTTTATTTCTCTAGGGTTAATATGACACTATTTACATGTGATTTTTTTGAATAAAAAAGATCAATTCCTTACATTATTTGTTAGAAATGCTCATATTTATGCTGAGTGTCATAACGTGCATTCCTGTACAATTAATGATGCAATAAGCATGTTCAGTGTAGAATAATTTAGCACTGTTTCAGTTTAAGGCATTTTTTTCTTTCACATCTCACAGAGAATGAATGCTTTTATTTTTGTGTCATGATTAATTAGCCAAACAGCAGTGCTGCTGTACATTGTAATCTCTGCTGTAGTATTACATGTTGGCAGACTAATGCTCTGCTTGCAAACCTTTGTGCTTTGGCTTGCATTATACTTGCCCCAAATCCCTATGCTATTAACCAATTATGTAAGTCAAAGCAACAGGCATTTGCTGTAATGAGTTACAAATGCCCATGAGCTACCTTGTAGAAATATCATATTACTCTAAATGAAATCTTTTATTATGGTTTACAGGGCTAGGGTTTCACTAGGGAAGCTTGTCTGCACAAGTCTTGTTTGTCACAGCAGCTGTTCTCAATGTATACAGTAATGGTAATGGATTCCATAAACAACTACATAGGAAATTGGATAAAATAGCAAGTGAAATAACAGCACAATAATCAATGTATACCTATTCTTTGCTACAAGTCATGCTTACCACTGCATCTGTTGTATTTTTCATTAGGGTACAAGTTACTGCTCCTTATAAGCTTATAAGTGTTATTTGAAAAGGGATATATTTGCCCCCATAAAAATGAAGCTGATGTCGCTTCTTAATGCTGTAACAAGGGAGCTTGGTTTTCAAGGTAATGTAACTGCTTAGTGCCCCTCCCCCCACACTGTTTATAAGGAATTGTAATCAATGAACACTTGAAACTGCATACTATTTTTAAATTAGCAACAAGTTATTAGTTGATACATTAACAAAATATTTTTTAGCTGTCATTAAATATGACAGCCCAGACATTTTTTAAAGATATATTTACAATGTAGCAACCACTGCTATCTTTGAAAGAAATGAGTTTGAAATTTTACAAGCTGTCATTAAGTAATCACAATACTTATCACTTAGTGATGGTTTGTAAATTGTTAAATGTCTTTTTTAGGTAGCATGAGCTGATTGGTGGTCCATTACACCCAGAACACAAAATTCCCACATGTTGCACTTCCTGTGCTTCTGTCCCTTCTCAGTATCTATGTGATTAAGCAAAGGAGATTTACTGAATTTGAAATTCAAAGTCATATGTGAATTCAGAAAAGAAATATAATGATTAAAATATGCACACCTATTATGTTCCCTGGTAAATTTATTGGGTCTGTGTCATTGTGTCATTCTCTTTCTTTGGGGATCTAATTCCCAGTTAATTTAATGTTTTGTGCATATTATCTTTGTAAAGGTCAAGATTGAAAGCATCTTAAATGATGATACTAACTCCCAAGAAGTAATAATAGCCTTTAGTAGTCTTGAAAGAACACGCTTCTTCCATAACTAGTCAGTGCTGTGACGATAATCCCAAATGTCTGACTTTTACCATTGTTGGCAGAGAGAAACATATTATTATAATACTCTTGAATTAAAAATGAAAACTAATAAAGGGTGTGAGCTTTTTATTTTACCCCCTTTAGAACACATAACTATGGTTTCTTAACAAATTTAAGCGGTGATGAGTCAACTGAGCTGAGATCAGATCAACAATGTAAATTATACATTTTGTCTCCTGAAGTGGGCAAGGATCATATATCACAAAACTCCACGTTCAGCTTAAAGTGCTAAAATATAGTTTGGCATAATATGTATGTGGCAATATGGCCATAGTGAATAAATTAAATGCATGAGTGTATTCATTGCTAGTCAGGTGGCACTGATTATATTCTCAGCATAATCACTATAACCAAAGGGCAGTAACTGGCTTGTGACCCAATACAAACTACAGTCTTCTGTGTTCAATTCACAACTTTGTTCCTCCAATGCATTAATCACAAATCTTAGGATAATGACTGAACAATAATTCCAGGAAGAATAAAAGCTATTATTTGTTACATCAGACATGAATAACAAATAGCAAAGAGTTAATGCAAACCCCAAATAGCATCAGAAATTGCATTTATATGTTATACCAAGCGATGTCACATTTCTAGTTGCCACTGTGTTGGCCCTATTATCTTTATGTTATTTGAGCAAATTTGGTGGAAAGCTTTGAAGAATAAATGATTGTGACCACTAATTCAAAATGCAAACATCACCCATTCCTTCTTCTGTTACTATAATGGCAATTTCTGTTCTAGAAGACCATGCTATATAGGTCAGAAAACAGTTTTCATGTCTGTAATTCTTATAGCAACTCTTTGAAAAATTACAGCCAAGGTCACCAGCATCACTTCTTTCATTTCTTTCATGTTTGTCTAGTTGCAAAGTATCTGCACTTAAACTCAGTTTTCATTTTCAACCAGTTCTGCAACCTTTGCAGTTTCACTGGTACAAACTTGCAATGCTAATGTAATAAAAGATTGTATTGATTTTTGTTTTATGTCTCTGCTTGTGTTTAGAATACCATTTTATTGTTTTATTATTACTTAATCTTGCATGAATAGTTTGCAGTAAAGTTACACTAATCTATTCTTTGATCAAACAAGACATTTGCAGCTCTACATTATATCTGATTTTGTTTCAAAAATATTTTATTAGTGGATGCATTTACTTATGCATTTGCCTAATGAGATATTTGCCTTCAGTTCACATCTTTCATTTCATGCACTTATAAATATTATGCCTCAACTGCGTGTGTTGTTCAATGGGGCAATAAAATCTATAAAAACCTATAAAAATTTGTTAAAGTGTTCAGATTTGTAAAGTAACACTTACTTTTTGCCACCCATTACTTTTGTCCTGGTGGGCTCATCCCTACTCCGTTCACCCTTGCTAATGCTTGGGCTCTCTCCGCTCCCCTGCCCTGCCACCTATTTCCACCCTCCCCCACTATCTGTACATTTATAGTAATCCTAACCACACCCACACCTCAACCTTGCATCACCTCCACCAATCACAGCTCCTCAAGTCAGATCACATTACACCACACCCACTTGCTACACCACACAATACTCCCAACCACTCACATTCCCTCTAGGCATTTTTACATCACTCCACACTACTTACCCATCCACATATACTACAACCCTATAATTCCTATCCACACCTCCACCTGGAACCAACTTAAACTTTATAACCATGACTATCACACAACTAAGTCTAGTCTGTCTTCTTATAATTCTTTATAACTCCACAAGTTATCATTCTAGCAATACCCCTAAACTTAGCAGCACAATACTATATTATGCACTGTCATATACAGACACCGCACATTATAATAATATTTGCCCACAATTGTTTAAGAGCTACATAACTGACCAATTCAAAACTAAACAGATATGCTCTCATTCCTTCTCCAAAAAACACTTTCTCACATTCATCACCTAACTCAAACATATGCATCACCATTT
Organism: Protopterus annectens; assembly: GCF_019279795.1. NCBI lineage: Eukaryota > Metazoa > Chordata > Ceratodontiformes > Protopteridae > Protopterus > Protopterus annectens. The sequence goes on along the minus strand of NC_056728.1, from coordinate 341,453,734 downwards.
CAACACCAGACTCGCCATAAGTGGGGACATCCACCCCAACCCAGGCCCAAATCCATCTTGTCCAACACAAACTTCTCCAATCCAATTATCAGAACATAATACCCCCACTATCTTCATTCCTGGGCAAATCAACAACAGCAGCAAAGCCAACCATCTCTTAGTGCTAAATATTAATATTAGAAGTACCAAAAATAAAATACCTGAACTCCAGGCCACAGTAGCACACTACTCCCCAGACATATTTGCTTTAACAGAAACCTGGCTAAAAACATAACTAACTCAGAAGTTCTCCCTACCGGCTACATTATCATTAGACAAGACAGACCACTTCATAAAGAGGGTGGAACTGCCTTACTGTCCAAGTCCAACTTAACTTTATGTCAGATACCAGACTCCAACCCCTCCCCCAATAATTGGGACATACTTATCTCACAACTTCAACTTCACCCTAAAAAGATCATCACCATGATGGTGATCTATATTCCACCTGGTAATACACCTGCTAGCCTTGAGGACTTCTTATCCTGGTGTTCTTCCACATACTCACAAGAAACCCTTAATCTGGGGGATTTCAACCTAGATTGGTTCACTTGTATATCAGAACGACCATGTAATCTAATAAATCTCCATGGCTACCAGAAGCTAGTCCAAATTCTAACTAGATGTGATAAAAAATCTAAAGGGGAATCCATCCTTGACTGGGTCCTAACTAATCACATTGTACCCCCACACAGGCAGTCTCCCAGGTACCTTAAGTGACCACAACATAATATACCTTATAAGTAGTAGAACAAGCCTTTGCAAACCCACTAACTATAAATCCACTAGAAACACAAAAAAATTCTCTCCTGAGGTCCTCAATACTCTACTCTATAACTGTGACTAGACCCCCCCCCTAAAAACCCTCACACTTGACCAGGCTATAGCATATTTCAACAAAACATTTCTACAACACCTAGACACTGTCACTCCATTGCGCAAAATCAAGGTTAGAACCTCTACAAACCCCTGGCTCAGTAAAGAAACCAAACAAATCCTCAAGTCCAGAGACACTGCCTGGCTTTACAATCAGAAAACCAAAGAAACACAAAACCTAACTAGGTACCAAGAACTGTGCAACCATGCAAAAAATGCATTAGGCTGGACAAAAAAATCCTACTACATGACATTACAAACTAAATAACAACACAACCCCCAGAAACTTTGGAAAAATGTAAACCAGCTACTAAAATCTACCCTAAAGGCTACCTCCAAACCAACCACCCCTGATACTAAAGTTCCCATCGAAACACAATTCAACTCCCACTTTGTGAACTCAGTTCTTTCCTTAGTATCACAGGACAGTTCCAACCTCACTATCCCCCCAACACAAATAATACTAATATTAGCGTTACCCTCAAAACCGTTTCCACCACCTCAATTAAAAGCATGCTCTCCAGACTAAATACCTCAGCAGCCAACCTACTCCCCAGCTGTTTCTTGAAACTCACAGCAGATGCTATTGCTATCCCAATCTCCACTCTCATAAACAGATCAATTGTTGAAAACTATGTGCCCAAACTCTGGAAAATATCTTATGTTACACTTTACACCCATACATAAAGGTGGGACCTCCACTGAACTTAATAACTACAGACCCATTGCTTTACTCTCAATCCTGGCCAAAATCCTAGAAAAATGCATCCATACCCAGGTGCTAAAATATCTTCTAGACAACAACATCCTGTCACCTATTCAACATGGTTTCAGACCTGCCCATAGTACCACTGCAGCTCTCCTCTGCTTCACAGACACAATAAACCATCTCAAAAATGAAGGCCTGCAGGTGTCAACTCTTATATGCCCAAAGCATTTGACACAGTCTCACACCATATCCTGCTAAACAAACTAAAGCAATATTATCTAGCAAATTCCACTTTTACCTGGTTCCAAAGCTACTTAACTGACAGGTATCAGGCTGTGAAATGGGAAAATTCTCTCTCTCCTCAGCTGTCCATAACTATAGGAGTCCCACAGGGTTCTATCTTAGGACCACTACTATTCACAATTTTTACGAATGTCCTCCATCCCTCTATACAGCATGTATCTATCATTCAGTATGAAGATGATGCTACCTTAATCTGTGCTGCACAAAATATTCCCACCCTTCTGCAAACAACTCAGCATTCTCTGACATTGAAAACTATATTACCAAAGCCCAATGTATTCTTAATCCAAAGAAAACTCAGCTTATGATTATAACCAATTCTAACAAAAACACTGATAACAGTCAATTTACTATCTACTCCGCAAATGCTACTCCAATCACTCCAGTGGCACAGGCTAAGCTATTGGGAATAACCATAGACTTCCACCTAAAATTTGATAGTCATCTCAACTTAACTATTAAAAAAGTACATGCCAAACTGGGATCACTCTACCGTATCAAACCGTTTCTTACCAACAACACAAGATTAGCCATTGCTCACTCCCAGTTTCTATCCACCCTACTCTACGCATCTCCCATTCTGACTAATCTCAACAAAACTGAACTAAGCAAAATGGAAGCCTGATATAACAGAATTGCCCACTTTGCTGCAAACTGCTCATATAGAACTCATCACTGTACTCCTTTGAGCCAGCTCTGCTGGCTTAAACTGCCCAACCTCCTAACCTCCAATCAGCTCTGCCTCTGTCACTCTATCTATTACCTCCCCAATAAGTGCCCTCCCCTCAAAAACATAGTACAACATTGCTCAGCCAAAAAGCCTGTTAGATCATCAAGCAAACTACTACTAGAAGTCACCAACAGCTACAATAGCTTTGGAGATGCACTGTATAGTAGTTCATTGGCTAAAAAATGGAACTCTCTCCCCACTAGCATACAAAACACATCATCCATAGCTTCCTTTAAAAACTTCATTAGGCAACATCTCAAGCAAAGTTAGCAGTGCAATGACTGTTCCCCAGGCTAGTGAAAGTGGATAAGGTACACATACTAAACCTAGTGTACTTGATAACAGTTCTCACTCTTACTTACAAACTCTGGCTAATGTACAATGTAATTACTGTACCTATGTACTATGTACGTATTCTACCTATGCTCCAAATTTCAGCTGTACACCACAAATCTATTAATTACCTTTATTTTTAAATTAATGTTTTCTTGTTTCTTCTCTCCACTGTAACTTTTTATGTGCTGCATATCACTGTAAAAACATGTCTATTGTAATTTGTGTGTATACTGATCAAGTCTAAATATCTAAATGTATCTGTAATTATTTTTGTGTGGAGCTTTTCTCCCTGGGCCTCTGCTGAAAAAGGGCCTTTTTGGCTCAGTCAGACACCCCTGGTTATCAAATGTAAAATAAATAAAAATATATGTAGAACACTGAGATGGTAATGCACAACATTTGTACATATGTTTAGCTGTGTGACTGTAGCCACAAATATGGCAAAACAGTAAGATGGTCACACAAATAGTTTTGTTCATCAAGTAGAATGAATATGGCAGAGAGTAGGAGGAAGATACTGTTTGGAAGATACCCTGACAAACCAAAAGACAAAACACGGAGTATAGAAAGGTTAGATGAGAAATACTGGCTGAACTAATACTGCTGAAGAGTGTGACCAGTGTAGAATGTGGGAACATATGGTAATATAAAGGTTAGTCTAATCCTTTTGAGTAAGTTAATAAATGAAGAGAAGACTATATGGTAAGCAGAGAAGATGTCATAAAGTACAGAAGAAACAGAAACAGCCCTCCTTAATTTCCTTGTGTGCTTGGCCAGCTAGCACTTAAAGCACTGGGCATAATGGAGGGCCAGCAAACTTTTACCTATTCCATCACTAGCAATCTAACATTTTGAGTAATAAAGCACTATAGTAACTGTCCCATGTTCACTAATAAATAACTCCTACTTCACACAAAAAAGCTCTTTCTTTGAGACCTTCAAATGTCTAGCTGATATGGAGAAATCCTTCTCACAAACACTCTTGTGAGCACTGCATAGTCATTCGCTCACTTAAAACACTACCATACGTTCAAACAAAAGACACTAAAATGTCATACAATGATACCTTAAAAATCCTTGACATAGCCTTCTAAAAGCTGTACAAAAAGGACACAGTGAAAATTTCTAAAGTAACCTACTCCGTGCACACCTACAGCAATAATTCACCAAAGCAAAATTGCTCCCAATCAAGTTATACTAAACAAGCGACTGGAAAAAATGTATTAATGACTGGTGACTCAGCTGGTAGATATATAGATTCTCTACTCATTAGAATGGACAAGGATAAGGTGACCCCCAGAACCCTTTCCAGAGACACGTAACTGTGACACAGTGGTGGTCCATGTGGCTGTGAATGACCTGGGGTGCAGAACAATGAGGGACATGTAGAAAGACACGTTGGAACTCTCTGGCCTTGGAGGTGAAGCTCCAATGTCCACCTTTTTCTTGTGTACTAAAATGACAGGAAAGGGAAAGCATTTGCCTTTATTTTTCAACCATTGTAGGTTTGTGTTTTTTATCCGATATCCATTAACGTTGATGATTATTTTTTGCTGTATGGTTTGATGTTTTAAACATCAACAATAATGGATATAAACATGAATATGTATATAAAATGAGTGAGAGGGGGATATCAGTATATAGATATAGTAACATAGCACAAATACTAGGTAATCAATCATGGGGATCGTAAGATTTCAAACCACATATACCTTTAAACAGACACACTTAATAGGTTCATAGGTTGGTACTAGGCTATCGACCCTAGGGCCTATACAAGCCTAGTCATAACAATTTCCTGGCTATTTCTTCCCACAATATTTACTTCTCTAGACCCCTGTCTAGCAAGGCGACTGACATGATCCCTGGGGTGAATTTCCTATCTCCTATCCAGTCATCAAGGTTCCTTTTTAAGAGGGCCAAAGAGGCGCTCTGCTTGACATGTATGGGCAGTCTATTCCAGAGTATGGGAAGTCTCTGGGTCAGAAACTTATCCCTCCAGCATGTTTTGTTCATTGTGATGACAAGGTTTAGATCCCTGGAGTGTGTGACTCTGAGGGATTGGGATTTCTTTAAGTGTAGCATGCCCAACAGCTCTGGGATTGACATGACCATGTTAAGAAGAGATCACCTCTGAGCAGATGATATGTGACAGAGTATAGCTTGAGTTGTTTTAGATGGTCAGCATAGGGCATTTGCTGTAGGTCTGTTATTCTTTTAGTGAGGTATTTCTTAGGCCTTTCCAGTTGTTGCAGATGTCTTGAGAGGTACATACCAAATGGGGCGTTGTATTCTATAATGGGTCTAATGAGGGATGAGTATAGTGGGACAATGACCTCCTTTTTTATGGATGAAAAGCCCTTAGTGATGAGGTGTGCCACATAGAAGGATTTCTAGACTGTTGTGGTAACGTGGTTATCAAAGGGGAGACCACTGCCCACCTGTGTCCCTAAGTCTCTTATCACATTTTTGGTATTTAGTGTACTGCCATCTATGTGGGTAATTCATGGGTACATGTTTTTTCCCAAAGGGTATAACTATACATTTCTTGGCATTGAGCTTAAGCTCATGGCTCTGGCACCAATCATCTGTTTATGTAAGGCCCTTTTGTAGAATATCCACATCATTTGGGGATTCAATAATGGCTCCCAGTTTGCAGTCATTTGCAAACTTTGTTAGCCAGAGTCCCTTAGTGTTGGCCTGTACTTCAGAGAAGTGGATGCCAAAAAAGAGTGGTCCCAGGACTGAACCCTGAGGTACTCCACTTGTCACTTGTCTGGAGCTGGATTTGGAGTTGGCTACTTTTACAGTGTGGGTTCTGTCAGTAAGCCAGTTGGCAACCCATCGGTGACATAGGGATTAATGCCCAGCTTAATAAGTTTATCTATGATTTCAGAGCAGGGGATAGTATTGAATGCCTTGACAAGATCCAGATAGGCTGTGTGGGCCGCCTTACCCTCATCCACAGTTCTGGAGACTGATTCAAAGAAGTGAATCAGGTTCAGGAGACAAGATCAGCCCTTCACAAACCCAAACTGGGTGGGGTCCAGTGTTTGAAGGTTGCCAATGTCTTTGTTTATAAGTTCCATGATAATAAGTTCCATTGCCTTGCAGATCAGACTTGTCAGACTGATGGGGCGGTAGTTCCCAGGATCCAAAGTGGATCCCCCCTTGTGGAGTGGGATAACTGTAACTGTGCACCACTCAGTGGACATGAATACTGAGGTGAGGCTATTATTAAACATGACACTTAGCTGAAGTGCCAGTTCATTTTGTAGTTCATGTAGAACACAGCCCAGGATGTCGTCTGGTCCCATGGATGCTGTATTCTTAGCTTTGGAGAGTGCGTTTTTTAACTGCGTGGCTGTTATTACTGGAATTTGGCAATCTTTTGCTATTGAGATTGGTCCTTTAGGGGGTGAGTTGGCACTGAATTGATCTGCCAGGATATTGGCAATATCCTTGGGATCAATATATTTAATGCCATTCTGTTGTAGCTCAGAGCAGATCTGAGCATTGCCATTTAGATTCTTGACATCACTATAGCATGCCTTGTGGTTGTCTTTGGAATCTTTGGCAATTTTATTTTCATAACTAGCTTTGGAGGATTTTATGAGGAATCTCAGTTTCTTACTGAAGCTGGTAAGGGAGTTTTTTGCATCCTGGGATTTTCTGCTTTTCTGCAGCAGTTTCTTCCTTTTGTTGTAAAGTTTGTTTATGGTAGGGAACCACCAGATTGGCTTCCTTTTTTTGTAGGAAAGCATCTTGGTTCTATTTGAGATGGCATGATTCATGCACAAGTGGATGTGCTCATACAGTGTCTTAGTGTAGGGTTCAGCAGTCGAACTTTCAGTTCCCATCTGCATGGGTGCCATGAAGTTTGTCACTTCTGAACTGAGTAGCATGAAACTGGCTTTGGAAAAGTTTTTTACAGAGGTTTCCTTACTGGGGGGTGGGGGAGGGATGTGGATGTCAAGGGTGATTAGCTTATGGTCAGACCTGACCAACGCGGAGGTGACCATAGGCGTGGAGCATCGATTTCCCATGTTGGTAATGACCAGGTCTTGGATATTAGAGCCCCTGGTGGGACTATGGATTAGTTGATCCAGGGCATTGGAATTTATGAATTCCAAGAACCGTTGGGCAAAGGTGTTGGTACATGAGTAGATTTCCCAGTTAATGGCAGGGTAGTTGAAATCACCCAGTATTAGGGTGTTTGATTGTATCTTAATATTTTCCAGTATGTTTAGAAAGGTGTAGTTAGAATCTTGGGGCATGGTGGGGGATCTGTAGCAAGCTACAATTTGGATTGCAGTCTTACCTAGTGTTAGTTGCACCTGGAGAATTTTAGATGCATTGTGTTAGGCAACTAGCCTGGTGGTGTGAATATCTTTGGTGAATATGGACACTCCTCCACCTTTAGTGTTTCGGTACTGGTTTGGTGGCCGAAAGGTGTTGTAAGAGTTGTAGCCTGGTATTGCAGGGGTGTTCTCTGGAGCCTTGAACTAGGTCTCAGTTACTGCACAGATATTGATGTTCTCCATTTTTAGGAGTGCCTCGAGAGAGTGCATTTTGAGGTTTAGACTTCTAGCATTGAGTAGCATTACCTTCAGATTTTGCATGTTTGTACCTTTTATGGTGGTGGTTTTGTCCTTTGAACTTTGCCTAAAAAAGGCAATATAGGGGTTGCAAGACCCTTAGCCAGTAATCTGAATCCCAGGGGCGACAGGAGCAGACCTTCTCTGGCAAAGTATTGTGGTCTGTTGATCATGTCGTCCCAGATACTGGATCCCCTTTGAATAACACCAGAAGCTTAGCCAATTGTTAAAATCAATCATTTTGTCCTTATACTGTGGTATAATTCTGGGCGAAGGCAGGATGCTACTCAGGGCTAGGGTTATACCTGCCTGGGCCACATGATCCAAGAGCTCTTCCATGTCTCTTTTCATGTAGTCCAGGGAGGTTCACCTCAAGTCATTCACTCCAACATGGACAATAACAGAGTCATATTTGTACTTGTTTTGGAGTGACTTGAGCGCATGTGTTATGTGGCAGATCCTGGCACCTGACAGGCAGCTGACTGTAATATTCTCCTTGTTCAGTCTGGTGAGTGGGACATCAGTGTACCTGACTACAGAGTCACCTATGACTAAAGTGTTGAGTACATTGTCTTGCCTTAGGGGCTGTCGTTGGGTGGCACACCGGTGTTGTGAGCTATGTGACACTTTGATTGGTGCTTGTTTGCGTTTCAGCTTTGGAGGTCCTTGTTGCTTGTGCAGGTTACTGTTAAGGGCCTCTGCATATGAGGGTTTAGTGTTGCTATGTGAGGGTGTTGGTGGTGTGGGTTTAGAAGGGCTATGTGTTGCTTGAGGTGTAGTGCAGGTGTTAACCTTCTCCTCCTGACTGTCTAGCACAATCTTGGGTGGAGAGAGCTTTGCTTCCATTTTGGCTATGTAAGTGCATCTCTTGCAGGTTGTAGTGTTGGGTGGTAGGAGAGGGTTGTTTGTGTACATGAGGCAATTACTGCATTGCCCATGTATGCCCAGATTCACCAGGTGACTGGGATTAGGAGCTCATACAATGTTAAGCTGCTTACTTCACAGACCCAAGGTATAAGGTTTGATTTTCACCTTGTACGGAAATTGGCTATGACCTGCAAATACAGCAAGCTTAGTACATACTATCATTCTTGCTACAATTGTCTGGACATCTAATAGTGTTCACCTTCCAACTTGAGCAAGGTTATACTTGATAACTCTAATTAAATTTATGTTTACCCATCTGATCATCAGGACTAGCCTTAAAGGTAGCAAAAGTTGTACTTTGAAATCCACAAAGGAAGTAAATGAAAAAAGGAGACCACTAGAAATCCCCCACTGAATAATAACAACAATAATAATAATAATAATAATAATAATAATAATAATAATAATAATAATAATAATAATCAAATTGAATCCAAACTGCATCAAGGAATGGTGAAAATGTTCTTAATTTATTAAGGGCTTTCATCACTGGCACTGTAAGACTTCTTCAGAATGAAACACACACACACAATCAACCACTTGTTTAAATACACTAAACAATATTCAGTCAAATTGCTAATGTCTTTATAGTTACACTAATCCCTTTACACTATTATTAAGATCTACAATACACTTCAACATCCTTTCATCTTTGAGTTGTACAATACCTGGTCCAGTTCAACAGGGATTACATTTTTCTCTTGTTAAAGATCATATTTAGGAGATGGGGGTCACTCTCTATCCTTATTTTAATTTCAAATGTAAATGTATTTAGTAGAGCTCATTGTGTTATTATAGAATATAATAGAAATCCTTTTTGCTTCATCAAATGATAAACCCATTGTTTTTCATTACATGTATAACCATTCAGAATGGTTAAATTATAGTGGGTTACTATTTTTAATAAATATATTATTCGCCTGATGACTGTCTCATTCACTGACTCTCTTATTGTAGGATCCTTTTTCCCCTTTAAACATATGTTTCAGTTTATACACTGACCACATCATACATTTAAATCACCACAAAGAAGTAAGCTTGTTCTGCTTTCTGTGTCAATTCCTTACACACTTTTAATTGTGAACAAAACATTTCACATCTTTGTTACTTTGTTTACCTGCAGAATTATAAACATTAAGAACATGGATTATTTTACCTTGAAGATGTATAATTTGCACTGTGATGACTGTGCACTGGGCCAGTAATCAAGGAACCTCAATCTTCACCACTAACACTGGTAAGGGATCTCCAGATCCCCAATATGACTCCCCATTGGCACAGCTCTAGGGTTCAGATCTTAGCCGAGTGGTCAAGCTAAAACCTCCAGCACCCTCTCTGTCCAATCAGTGCTTCATGTCCCTGCCCAAGTAGCTGATACACACACACTTTGAGATTTGATTTATATGCAAACACACATACACTCCTGGGGAAGGCTTGCACAGGTTAGCTATACCCCCTTCTGCCTAGACTATAAGGTAGCACTGACTGCCACCAACCACTACTTATCAGCTACTATAAATGCCCCTACCAAAGGGTGGCCAGTTCTACATTGCAATGTTACAATTATCCAATTGGTAAGTGTGACTGAGACTTTAAGGCTATTTGGGAGTGGCCTATACAGTATCACCAAATACATGCAAGTACTCTAAGAGCTTAAAGTATCTCTACACAAAACAGCCACAGTTAAAAGATTTAAATATATTTAATAATAAATAATAAAAACACAAGACAATACATATTAACACAGTGACAATAGAGAGTTCACAATTCACAGGAAATACTTTAAAATAACATAGTAGGGCAGTCTCAAATATAGAAACATCTACACTAATCTTGCTATATTCCTATCTATCTCTAAGAGAAATACTAATATCTAAGTCTTACTTACAGAGCAAGGCAAGTGCTGGTGAGTTGTTGTCAGATTCAGAACAAAATACAAAATGCACTCTCTTTCTCTCTGAGATGGTTCTTAAATTAATTAATAATACACATTGCTGCTGGGTTAGCTAGATGACATCACTATTTGACACTTGCATCTTGTTCCCAGGCTAAACAGATACCAACAGAATTTAACATGTCTTTGTCAAAAATACTTATCTCTCAGATGTACATCTGCTAGGAAGTCACAGAGCAATACAAAAACATTTTACATGTGAAACCTAGTAATTATCTCTGTCTCAAGACAATATAAAGAAACTCATAGCCTAGATATCCTGTCTCTGAGCTTGAGATAACACATAGTCATAAAATTCTTTACTTATTTTGTCAAAGTTTCTAAGTTAACTCTGTATGTCCCAATTTCTACCATAAAACATACATTTGCATTGGCATATAGTTTATGTACATTTCTGCTTTCTTCCAGCAGGGTGCACTGTGGTTACAATCTTGAAGCTCAGCACATAACACGGTTTTCTTACATTTGTAAAATAAGCCTGTGGATCATATTAATATTTACAATGATCAAATTATTTACAAAATTCTATCTAGCTGGGCTGGCAGCCTTCACAATCACCATTATATTTTTTTCTTAAAGCTCACTAATTTCAGTCTCCCACTTGTTTAATTAAAGTCAGTTAACCATACCTATGGTGCCTCAGAATATCTATATGTAGTTGCAGAGACAGTAACAGTAATAACAGTCTGTATTATCATATCCTTTAACTCTCTACCCATGTTTCTTGCAGGTTGTTATATAATTTTCCACAAAAAATCATTAGTTCAATTTTCTCAATTTCATTACAGGACCTGCTACATTCCAAAATGCTGCTCTACAACAGCACAGAAAAAAAAAACTACATGGTCTAAATTTACTGTTCCATTGTTAGCAGATTGTGTTGATAGTACAATATTGATAGAAGTTGCATAGTTATTAGAAGGGGAATCATTGAAATGCTTGCTATATAGTCTTTTATAAGATATGCCATTGGAAGTAATACTTTATTTAGGGTATTATGGGTAGAATTTATATAGTTTATCCAATGTTAATAATATCATTTTTGTTATGTATTTGATACTTATATAATGTCATTTTTGTGATTGGGTAGAGAAGTTATTTTAAATGTGTAGATTATTGTTTCAATTAATACAACTGATGAAGACACATTATTGACAAAACTGTTTTGCTTTTCACTGAGGTAGCTAATGAATATAAATAAATGTATTAGGTATACTACCTTGTTTCTGGCTTTCTTTGTTTTCTTAAATCATGATCTGCCAGAAAGTGTTCAATAAGCTATCAGTTGTTTGCTAGGATATTTATGGTGAAGTTACCTAAAATTATGATGTTTTAAAAGGGTGAGGTTGGCTTTGCACATTTAAATTTGCTAATAGTGCCATAGTACAATGAAACACTTTATACAGATGACATAATAACGTGCTGTCCCTAATGCATCATGAATGACCTTTCACTTTCTGCTACATATCTAGCATCAACAACCCATTAAATGCAAAAGAAATTGAATAGAAATGCATCAAAGAATCTGAACTAGTAGTCACAACTTTCTTAAGTTAATATCAGACAGCTAAGCACCCATTGTGTTTAAATCTATTGACAAGTTCTCCACAAAGGTATCATTCCATCTTAAACTATGCTACTGCATCTCTAACCTTCTCTCACTCAGTGCTAGGACTCCAAAGCTATTTACTCTGAAATGGGAGCATTGCCTACCACTATTATGATTTCATTCAGTCTATGACAGGCATAGGCTAAAGTCTAATGGAAATAGGATAGAAAGATTGGTAATCATAGCAGATTCAAGAAAACACCATTGTATTCTATTAAATCCTATAGAGTGGATACCTATAACATGCAGAGTTAACTCCTATTCAGTATCCTCTTATTTAAGACAATAAACTTGTAAGGCTGCCCCCCCCCCCCCATGAAAAGGATACTGTAGCTTAGGAGCAAACCTACTATCTAAGAGGTAATGATGAAGGAAACCTGTTGCATGTTAGACACTCTTTTTAACACAACAGGTGGAGAAAGAATCTTCTCCAAACTGGGTCCAGCAACATGGAACAAATTAAATAATAAAGTAATAACTCAACACACATTAAGATTTTCAATACTGAATTAAAAAAAGACTTCTTCAGGACAAAGTCATTTTATATCTGCATTTGGGACATTGAATAATATATGTACATCCTACCAGCTACAGATGTACATTGCAATTTATTGTATGATTTCTGATCTCTGGTTCCAAGTCATGATTGAAATGGGTCATTACACTAGTTCTCCATCCCAGTAAAGAAATAGATAAAAAATACAAATTCAGTTGCAGGATCCATTGAGACTTATAGTGGTATTATGATTTTTTTTCTTCCCATAGAAACATATTTCTTATTCTTGACTGGTCCATAATATGAGCACAAGACAGCTACTGATCTAGTATGAACAGAACGGGAAACTAGGAAGTAAGGATTATTGAATTATTCATGAACTCAATTGACTGTTGTTAGCAGTGTGACAACAGTATTTTGTTGAAATGAAAACATTTCAGATGCTACAGATAGTCTTTTGATCTGAAGATGGCTTTTAACTTGGCATATTTGTAATATGTGTAAATTTTATTCTGTCGGATTTGTTATGGCCCATAATGTTTATTTATATGCCTGCAAAACTCTGTATGCATTTGTGTATTAACCCTATAATGTATGCTAATGTATGCATTATTGACTTAAAGTGAACTACAGTGATCTGCTCTATCTGCAGGTCCATATGCAATGCGAGGAAGACATGATAATATTTGTAAGCAAAATAAAGGTAAAAAAAGGCAAAAAGTACGATGTATCTTGCAGCTACAACGTATCAATAGATTTATTTAAAAGTTACTTGCATGTTCACTGGACCTGCTAGATGATGCAAGACGATAGATCAAACTCTTTCCCCTAAACTTTAAAATGAACACGAGGTGACAGTGGTCAGCTTCATATCCACCTCCAAGATAATGGTCCCAACTGATTATGTTCTCTTATACTAGTAGATCCTTCCAAATGGCAGCTCCATTAATAACCATGTCATGCACTGCTGCTTGTCTAATTCCATAACAATGTCTCCTCATGATGGGTTTGCTTAGCTTTTTTTTCCTGCAAGCTTGTCTTACCAGTGTTAAAAAATGGGCTAAGTTTTATTTATCTTTCTAATCATAATGCTAACAAATTGTTGAATATAATGTAAAATGCTGCTTAACTTCCACAGTGATGCAGCGGTAGTGTTGTTGCCTCACAGCAAGAGGTTCTCCCATTCGATTCTCGGCTTGGGTTGGGAGTGCCCTCTGTGTGGAGTCTGCATGTCCTCCCCGTGGTCGAGTGGTCGTTCAAAAGACATGCGTTGAATGGGCGTGCCTTCGTTGAAAGTCAAGCATCGGGCTGGCAACTCGACACCATAAAAAACAACTGCCAATCATTAGTGGACCGGAGTTCCGCTGTGGCGACCCCTAACCAGGAAAAGCTGAAAGACAAACAACAATGTAAAATACTGCTTATTGCAGGAACCTAGCTGATGGCCATGTAGCTAAGAATGAAAATGCAGCATTGTTATCTTATTATTGAAGTAGTGGCACAGAGAGTTGTGATTGTTGATGTTTTTTTAATATGAACAATGCGATTGTGGCTTATAGTTACATTTTATCAAATGTCCCAATTCTAACAAAGTTTGTTATATGAAAAAAAAAACAGATGCAAAGCTGTGCATATATTTTTAATTGTAAATGAACTTGCTTCCTTTTAAGGTGAATAAGTATTTCACTGGTTAACACATACCATGACCTAAGTAACTAAGAACTAACTCTCCTCATTTGTATTTCATTTTTGTTTTCTGTTTACATTAGTTTTCAAATGCAGCTTGTTTACCACAGAGCATTTAGTAAGGAATGTATGAATCCACTAACACAATTGCCAGAAAGAACTGAGGATCATTTTCAAAAAAAAAAAAAAAAAAAAAAAAAAAATGGGAAAAGAGGTCTTCAGTATGCCATGGCTGTATTTTCAAACCGTGACAGCAAAAGGAGGTAAATATGGGAAATTGGATGATTAATAGCGATAATTAATCCTGTGAATAATAGCCAGTCTTTCTGATTTATTTAGCCAGAAGAGTGTGACCAAAAATAAAATGTAATCCATTTCAATGTTTCTGTTTTTATTAAGATTAGTTTGTTGCATTTTAAGTCCACACAACTTATTTGTTTTTACTGTCTGAAGAAAGTAGATACAATGTTTAGGACAGACCATGAGTTTTGTTGCTCAAGAATTAAGATATACAAACATATTGACAATCTAGGTACTGGCAATTACAAAAATGGTAGTATTTCTGAAGTCTTTGTGTTAATATACCAGCAAACATGAAGTTAAAAAGCCATGCAACAATATATAACATCTACTTTAATTTCAATGCACACATTATATAATAACATGGTAATGACTGCTCTGGTTGAAACTGACAAAGTATTTGGTTAAGTAGGATTTATTTGTTTTCATTTGTATAACCAGATACATGGATTTATCCAGAGGACCATTTTTAGTCATAACTTGAACCATAAACAGAGAAAACACCGTTTGGCCTAAATGCATGATTTAAATGTACAGAAATTAAAATATTCAAAATCATTACACAATCTATTACTGTAAAGATAAATCTTGTTAACAAAGATAAAAACATGCAATATGTATATATGTGTGTGTGTGTGTGTGTGTGTGTGTGTGTGTGTGTGTGTGTGTGTGTGTGTGTGTGTGTGTGTTGTATGCGTGCGTGTGTATATGTATGTCACTGTTACTCTGACATGCCATTTTGTCAACATAATGCAATGTGTAGTAATTATAGTAATTACGTAAAATGGATGTTTGGTCAAGTGCATGCAATTTCAAAAGGTAGAAATTTTGTTGTGCCAAGTAGGTGCATTATCTGTGAGTTGAATACTGAAAGTTTTAGATTTCCAAAAGATTTGATATTAGTGTGTGTGAGTATGTGTGCAAGTGTTTCCTGGTTAGGTCTGAGTAAGGGCTTGAGTAGGGGATAGATTAAATGTTGCATGTGTGATTTTGTTTGGTGTGTGTGTGTGTGTGTGTGTGTGTGTGTGTGTGTGTGTGTGTGTGTGTGTGTGTGTGTGTGTGTGTGAGCAAAAATTATATCAGGAGTGGGTGTTTGTGGGTTAGGGAAATGTCTGGGTCAGGGATAGTTTTAGTGTTGTGCATGAGTGATTTTTTTGTCATGTTCCACTTTAATAAAGAAACCAAACACCAAAAGACTTTTGACAACCTTTATTGCTTCAGCATAAGGGAATAAATGCATCAAACTTGATTAAACATAACTTTCTTTCACTGCATAATGACAAAGCATTAAATGACCATCCACGATGGCAGCATAACGCAACTCACCTTTGAGGAAATAAGCAGTGTCCTCCATCTGCTCTCTTATCCTCACAATTCAGGCAGTATTCACCCTTTCACCTTCATCCCAAAGCCTCATTTTCCATGCAAACCACCAGGTGCAAGCAACATCCACACACTCGCTTCCACTGCACCAAACTACCTTCCTCCAACTATAAACCAGAGGGGGAATAGAAGGGGGGCAAGCCTGTCCCTTTTCTCTACCCACCAGCCTAGTTCAGACTGTTCCCCCTCACTCCCTCCAATTATTGATCAACTCTTCCAAAAACACTCCCAGATTTACATTAAATAAGTCAAGACCAAAATCACTAAGATGGACCCCATCTTCCCTGGACCACATTGGGTTCCTATCAGCAAACTCGTCATGCCATATGGTCCTAACTCCTATCATCCCCAATTACTTTGACAACCAAATGTTTACAAACCTCCTTGCCCTCTCAACTGCAGCAAACTTCCTAGCATCCCTCCAAGTCAAACGAGGAATAATCTCTGACCTACCAAACATAAGGTTGGCTATAGCTTCCTTAAAGCTAAGAAATCCCCCATTATATGATACACCAACTGACGCTTAGGTGTCACTCCCAAATCATTGCCTGCTAGGTGCACTAGCAAAATTCGAGGAAGCCCCACCTGAGTCTGAATCATTGTAAATACCTGAAACAGCCGGTTGTACTTAAGCCCTCTAATGCCATGACAAGTTACTTTCCGACCAAACCGGTGTAACCCCAAGTCAGCACCATCACTCCTAACCGCAGCCCTCCTTGCTACTCAATACCCATAAGAATGGCCTATGATGAAAATCCTTTTGCCTACAAGATAGAGAAAAAATATTAATAATAGAATAACAAAACACCCTCGCTTATCTAATATAAGCCAGATATGCGTTGGAAGACCATTGCCCTACTCTTTTAATGACTTTGATCGAGCTGCCCCACCTTGCCAAATCTGATGCCCTTCCCATCCTAAAAGAATGAGTGGAAAATTTCTCTCCATCAAAACTTCTACTACAGAAAGCCCTTCTCATAACTAAATTCAACTGTCCCCTCATTAATGCCCTACCTGACTGTTTGCGGTTCATAGAGGTAGACCACATGAGTTAGTTTTCCAATCTCCTTGTTCATGCCACCGGATACATCTGCTCCAACCTGTCTTGCCCTAACACTACAGGCATCCCTTTTTTTGCCTGATCAGTCTTAGATGACCTTAACCTAATATGAACTGCTCCAGGCAGCAACATAATTTCATTCCACAACAACGACCCTAACAATTCTGATACCCTATATGCTCCAAAGTACATCCATACACTCAGTGTTCCCCACACTACATGATCCTCAGAATCCCCAAATATCCTACCCAAACCTCATAGCAACATCTTTAAAATCCCTCTTGTCACAGGCCAATGCCTATCCCTGTTCAAACCTTCCTCCCTACCCCATCCTTTCAACACTCGCCCGACTGTCCAGGATTTATTAAAATCCTTCAGTCTTGGCATCCGAGTAAACACACTAATTGCTGCCAAGTCCAGTCTCACTGATTTCACTGTCTTGCCCTGCACCCTAGCCGCAGCTAAGTATTGCAATAGCAACTATTTTGACCACACACATGCCTCCTCTGGCAACTGCCTAACAAATCTGGCAAAATCATACAATACCCTACCGTAAGCCTTCCTGGTGGACACTGCCCAGGACTGCTGCACCAACCTGTCAATTACTGTTGCCCAATTTGCCACACCTTGGCTGGCACCACCATGGGGTCCTCTACTGCCATTGGGACCACCTGGTGAAACCTGGAAAACTGAAAATGACACAAGCTGTCAGCAATCTCTTTCTTCACCCCCAGCTCATGATAGAAAAATTAATCAGCAAACTCTGAAGAACCAATTTACGCAATACCAACAATAAACATTCAGACTTAGCCAACTTAGCCTGTAAAACTCGCACAACTGCAATATTATCAGAATTAAAAATGACCTTCCTGCCCCTCAAACGTTCCTGCTGCACCACTGATGCCACCCAGATTGGCATCAGTTCCAGAAAGGCAACATCCCTCTTCCAGTCCTACAGCTATTCAAGAGGTCATGGCACTGCAAACCACTGCCTCGAAAAAAAAGCCCCCATACCCAGGCCCTCTGCCACATCAATGAACAGCTGTAAATCCTCCTGACCCACCCAATCTGCTGGCCAAATGGTGACACTATTAAATTCTGTAAAAACTGCACCCGCAAGGTTAAATCCTCACACATTAGTTTGCCGACTCTCACCCAGTGGTACTTACTCTTGTCCCCTTTCAAGAGGAATGCCACTGACTTACAAAATGTCCACCCTGGATGGACTGCCCAACAGGCAAAATTCAATAACCCCAAAAGTTCCATAGCATCCCTCACCCGCACATTATCCCTAGCCTTCATCCAGACTATATTCTCTTTAAGTCTAACTACTTTCTCTCCCGGCAGGTGAAATAATCCTAGTCCCGCATCCACATTCAACCCCAACAAATCTAACACCTTTGTCAGGCCCTCTAACTTGTGAGTGGCCAGTGGATCTCTCAGCTCCTTGCACATCCCCAAAAACTCCCCCATCGCCACTACCACTCCGTCTTTCCCTTCAACCACTAGCAAAAAATCATCCAAGTAATGCACCTCTCTCTGTTTCTTCACCTGCTGTTGCCATATTCAAAGTAAGGCCATACTAAACTTTTCAAAAGTAGAGTAAGCCACTGCACATCCCATCAGTATAGCTGTGTCAAAATAAAACATCCCCCACCACCATGCCCAACAATGTCCATTCTTCCTCACATGTCGGCAAAAGGCGAAAGGCAGACTCAATGTCCACTTTCACCAGCCATGGATCCTGAAAACTTGTGATGATGTGGACTGTGTCATCCAATGACTCATAACTCACCTTAACCTCCTCCACTGGGATGAAATCATTGACGGACTTCCCTTCCAGGTAAGATAAATGGTGAATCAAATGGAATTCACCTGGTTTCTTTTTGGGAACCAACCCTAAGGGCAACACCTTAAACTGGGTAAATGGAGGGCTATCAAATGCTTCCCATATCTTCGGAAAATAAGCCAAGAGTGTAAGGGCCAAAGCACTATCCCTCTCCAGCCATTCCACCATGTAATAAACAAATCCAACCCCCAATTCTCCCACAGTCTCTGCCACAATTTCCTCACTTGCCTTCAGCCAGGGGCTGCCATGGCCGCCAACAGGTCTTTCCCATTTGCCGTGTCAGCTTCCAGCAGGAGCTAGACACCATCTGCATCAATTAACTCAAAAATGTCCACATACTCTCCTTTCCAGATCTTTTCCTTCACAGTAAGAGGTATTTGAGGAGTTGAGGACTGCCGCACCCTTCTGTCCCAATGCCTGCATAGCCAACCAATCGCCCAGTTGTGTCCTGAAGTCTGACCGTACCTTCTCTAAACAAGGGTCAGTCTCTTCCTCTAGTAAAGAAAAACTACCATTCATGGCTGGACTATCCCTACCAAAAATCTGCTTCCTAAGGCTATAATCCTGGTCCACCAAGGTCTGCAGACCATTCACTGCCGCCCCTTGAATCCTGCAAAGATGAAGGCAATCCTCTAACCCTGTCACCCAATCTATGGCCCTCTCTCTCTGCCACCCTTGCTCCACCCCCCCCAACAGGGACTGTAGGATCATTACCTGCAGGAACAGCAAGTGTTGACTCCAGTGTCATGACCTCTGCTGTCATCTCCTTGGTTGTCTCAGCCTGGTGTGCTCTATTGCCTCTGGCTGCCTGTTTACCCTTCAAGATTTGCCATCTCTTATGAGTGTTGGGGCCCTGCGTGTTTGTCGTCAAAGTGCTACCATTTGTTATCTCCCAGAAAAGGTCCTCCACCTGGACCACAATGCTCACTCTCCTCTGCTGCAAAGCCTGGACATCTGCCATGTTGCCCCTGCACACCTGAAATGATAAAAGAACACTGTAAGCCAATGCAGTATGAGATGGAGGAGAAAAAAAAAAAAAAAAAAAAACTGACCCACAAACTACTGAGATGAAAAGGAAGATACAGTTATTCAAAACTCTGCACAATACCTTACAAGCATATGTAATAAATATATATATATATATATATATATATATATATATGAGTGCACACACACACACACACACACACACACACACACACACACACACACACACACACAAACACAAAAACACACTATTATTTAGCCTCCTTTATAGAATGTAGCTCTCAACCTCTAAGTGCAAGAAATCTGGACAAAGCTCGACAAAATGGGGGAACAAAGGGCCAAAAGTAGGGACATAGTTTAAAGATTGCTCTTATAAACTTTAATGTTGCTAGTGTAACATAGTTTGTTTTAATGCATGTTTTCTGAAGGATATGAAATCTGAAACTCAAATATATGTCATTGTTTAGTGCCTTAATCCTCCATTGAACCCAATGATTTGCCAGAAAGACAACAAATTTTATGTGGAACAGAACAAACATATGAGCCAAAAATCTGGGCATTCTGTGAAAATCTGTACAGTTGAGAGGTATGCAAGGCAGTGCATATAAATAAACTTAACTAGTTCATACTGGTGATCACACTGCCTTGCTTTTGACTTCCAGCACTCCAGCCCCTGTAAAACCACTACTGTGCATGCGTGAAAATGGCCACTATACGTGGGGCCTCATTGTCCGTGAAACACAGCCCCCAAGCTGTTCTACAGGACTAAGCCACCACACCACAACTATTAACAATGTGACCACCCCTTCAACACCACCAATGAGACAGGAATCCCTCAAGACCAGCGGCTGTGAGGTAAAACCCAATGAAAGAGTACAAATGAAAATGTTCCCACCACTCCAGGAAACAGCTGTCACCTGCAGTTCCTCCACGTCCATGAAAACATCACCACTGAAATGCAAACAGGAACAAAACAACCAGACCCTACTGAGGAGCTCCACCACCAACACAGCAATGCAGCAGCCCACCTCAAAACCCCAGCAATGCAGCAACCTGCCTGAAACCACCACTGACGAACAGGCAACCAAGAACAAACTGCCATACCACCACTGGCTGTCAGAAACTATGGAACCCACTGCAACAACTGCAAGTAACTCTACACCATCACTAGAGACCTAAACCCTGATGGATAAACAATAAACTATGTTTATAACTGGAACCAGTGTCTGGGGGAAAAACGGAAGATAACTGAATTCTCCCTAGTTATGTATGTGTGTAGTAACCTGCTCACCCTTCTTAGCATTCCTCCATTAACAGCAGTACAGTCCCCACAAGGAAGCTGAGCAGGCTTAACAGTTGTGGTTTTAATGCCACTCCTTGACCCCCAACAAACAGACACTTACCCTCTCCAGACAAAGAATAAAATTAAGGCCAAGACTAAGATATCACCACCACAAAAAAAAAAAAAAAAAAAAAAAAATATATATATATATATATATATATATATATATATATTAATCTAGGAAACCTCTACTCACCTCTTCTTTCTGATAATCACCCATGGCCTACCTTATCACCTGCCAACCCCAGGTCACCTCAGATGTGATCCTGCACTGAACAAAATCATGCCAAAATGTGGATCCCAATAGGCAACTCCCCTCCTAAAAGCCCTAAGACACTCCCCTTTCCATACCTCACTTCCTCCCGTCATCCTTCCACTAGTTAACCCTTTCTTGCCTAATCTCCTTGTAAAGCCTGCCTTTTCTACCTAATCTTTTTAACTCCCACCTTCCCCTCCCTGCTCAACTACACCCTCCCCTCCCCACTACAGATGTCTTGTGACAAATTTGTCTGTTCCAAACATAATTTTGTGATGTGTGAGAGAGTGTAACTTTGGTGTGTCTTTGCAAATTTGTGGGTTAGAGTTAGAGACAGGTAAGAAAGCTGATTTAGAGATGCGCATGTTTGTTGAGATTGTGGTGTCTGTCCAAGTATCTTTTTTAGTGGTTGTATTAGTAAGGTAAGGTGCAGGGTTATGGTTGGGGCAGAAAGGTGTTGTGTGAGTGGGGATTCCTGAGCAGCAATTATTTGGCATTTTTTTGTATTACAGAAAATAGTTCTCATCTTTATTTCAGGACACACTATTGGGGGGGGGGGTAACTTCTTCAAGAAAGACACTCACTAAAGTGACCTCATTTTCCAGGGTTTCAACTCATTTATGTGACATAGCTGCTCAAGTTTTCTTTTTTTATTTTGCTGTACTTTGTAATTTACTTACATTCTTCTATCTCTGTCACTTCAGAAGGTCTCTTCCATTTAGCAAGAATTTTGTTCTCAGCTTTGGGTATTAATACAACCTCTGTCCTTTGCCTGGAAGTCTCTAATATGAACATTCCTATTTTATGCTCCCTGTTTGACTTCTTGTGCTTTTTCTGTATGTTCTCTGACAATACTCATTACAGCTTTTAACCTGCCCTGCATTTTTATATAATATTGTAGCACGCCATTAAAGGGACCACTTTCTTCTACAAATGTTTCCCTTACTATGTGTAGGACATCTTGTGCATGTTTGTCATACAATAGCTCTAATGGATTAAATCCATCTGAAACTTGGGAACTTTAGTTATATTGGTCAGAAGGTATGGAAGCAAAACAAAACAGAATAGAAAACTGTGGCTAAAAGTTGGTTCAACACAACAAACAAAATTATCACAAGAAAAGCAAAAGAACTAACTAACAAAGCTGTCTGGCATATAATAATTTATTTAGTGCTTTCAGTCTGGGTGGCCTTCATCAGATCATAAAACAAAAGTACTGATTTTAATTGTTTTTAATTGTTTCTTGTTAATTGTTTTTTTATACTTTAATTGTTTTATTGATTCTTGACTTTGATTTGCTGTTTTTGTAATCTTTGAGTGTATTTGAATCTTGGATTTTAGTTTGTTTTATGATCTGGTGAAGGGTGTCCAGCTTGAAAGTGCTTATCAGTAAATTATTATATGCTGCACAGCTTTGTTATTCAGTTCTTCAGCTTTTCTTGTAAAGGTATGGAAGCAGCAGGTCCCATTTTTCCATTCTTGTTCTGTAATTTTATGAAACTTGGATTTCAACATTTCATTAGACTATTTGTTTGAGGATGGTGTATGATATCTCTCAGCTGAGTCACCTTAAAGAATTGCCATAATCCATGCATTACTTGGGGCATGAATGGTGTGCCTTGGTCTTTATGGATGCATTGGGGAATTCCAACCTTAGAAAATAATGATTCTAGTTTTTTGCTATAGTCATAAAATGTATTTGTTATAGGGGAACTACATTTGGGAACTTTGTGGGGTAATCATTGATTACCACTATGTATTGCTGACCTTTATTTGACATGACATCACAACAGGACCTACAAAGTCCATAACTATTTGGTCAAATAGGGCTTCTATTATAAGTAAGGATTCCAAGGGCTCTTAACCCTTGGTGTACATATTGTTTTCTTGGCATTCTGAGTAAACTGCATAGATATTTTCTATTTCCTTCATAAGACCTGAGCAGAAAACTAAAAGCCTAGCCTTGTTTTATTAATGCCTAAATGTCCACCCATATTGTGGCTATGAGTCAACACCATTACAGGAAGTACAAAAGGTTTCAGTACCAGTAAATGACTAATTAATTATTCTGTCACTTTTACTACTCTGTAAAGCAAGTCATTTTTTTCATTTTTAAATATAGGTATCAACTAGGAATGCTCTGATCAGAGGTCTTGACTTCAATTCTTTGTATGTCTTCTTTAGCCCTGATTACAACACTGTCTTCCTACTGGGCTTTTTTAAACCTAAGATGACTATTGTGGAGATCAGTCTGGGCAGCCCTGTTTTCATCCTTATTCCTTCATGAGCTGAAGGATATAGCATCATCTCCCACAAAGACACATACTGATTTCTCTCCATGCAACCCCTTTTGCGGGAAGGACAGTTCATGAAAGTAATTGTCTTTGATTTAGATTATTTCTGTTTCTTCTTATTCTAGCATGACCGCCCTGTTTGTGACTTGCCTGGTTTTCTGTTCAAGCCTCTGCCTGGCTACTTTCCTTTCAGTTTGTTCATCATATGACTCATTTGCCTCCTTCTGAGTATTTACATTTGTTTCCCCTTCTTGTAACTATGGACTCCTCTTCCTTGTCTCTGTTCTTTCAGTAGTTTGATTTAGGGGATTCTGTGTAGGGTATCTTTACCCATGAGTTCTCTGTCTACCTCTGTACTAACTCCTTCTATAATCTTATCCACTGGGGTCATTTGCTCAGATGTGGATTCAGATTGATCTTCCTCCCAGATCCAAACCTTTCTACATTTGCAGGCTCCAGTTCCATAGCCTTGTCTTTATTAAAGATGTGCACCTCTGTCACTACACCTGTTTTTCCATCTAACACTATTTTCTCAACCTTTTGAAATGGAAAAAGTCCTGCACATGTGTATCATCACATGCTAAATTTGACACTAAAGCTACATTGTTATAGGCTACTCTTTTTCTGTCTGTATATACATACATTACTTCAGTTTTGTGGTTAGTACTAATTTTATGTTTGAACACATATTTTGTTTTACCTAAAGTAATCATGCTTCCTGACTCTAACAATCATTTTAATTGAATTACCTCTAAAAATATTACATCAAGTAAGTCTGGTAAAGCCCAATGGAAGAAGGCAGACTCCACACTCCTAAAAGCTAAGCATTAAGTCTGACCACATATTATTGATTCACTTTCAGATATAGTTTGTTCAAAGATTAGTCGACTGTTAGTAGACTTTTGCTGGTACAATGGTATTGTGAAAAATTGCATAGTATTTTGTAAGGTGTCTGTTCTTAAAACATATGTAAAACATTAGTTTAGATATCAATTCCATGTTTTACTTACAAAGCATAAAGTCATGCGTGTTTTGTTTGCTTGCAGCACAGACACGCACTTAAGTGAAGGCTTGTTAGGAGCCCTTGATGCATGGAGACCTGATTTAAGATTTGTACTTTCAAATAATGCCATGTGTTCACTAAAACTACTAGTTTTTCAGAGTTTTGTAAATCATTTTGAAACACACATTTTTCCCCAGATTGTCCCACCAATCTTTAACCACAGTCTCAATTCTCAATATGCACTTCAGATCAGCCATTTGGACCTTATTGATTTATCCATGGTGAGTGCCCAGTGATTAAACTTGTCTGATGTAACTGTGGTAAACATTTGCTCTAGCTAAAGTTAATTTTTCTGTTTTTAGCAATAATGGATGTTGTGGATGTCTGTGCCTTTCATATCCATATAGGCTTTCAGAGTCTCCTGTAAGATATGCAGATAACATTCTGGCCCACACACTTGAGGAGAAGTTTTCTCTTGCTGCATACCTCTTAGAGGCCACAAACCATAGACTCATTATCATCATCTGCACTCAGTTTCTTCAGTCATGGACTGGTTCTTAGGGCATCACATGGTTGGCTGATTACAGAAGTTACCTGTTGTGTTGCAACAACTTTTCATTGCAAGTTAACCAAATTTTGTTCAATGGCTGCACACCTGGTGCGCTGTCTTACATGATGCTCAATGTCTGTGGTGGCCTTTGCTAAGGCTTTCACAACTTCCTTCATTTAATGGCCAAGTACAACAAATGGTAGTTCATTTATAAGCAGATACAAGTGGTAGTGCACTGCTGTACCATTTCAGAGGTACAAAGGATTCCAGCTCAAAAAGTCTCAGCTACATAGTTCACAAATATTGCAGTATATGAAGACTTTTTCAAAATTTTGCTTGGTCGCTGGAGAGTACACAGTCCTTTCCCCTGAGTTCAAAGGGTATAGTAAACACAGTTCATCTTTCTGTAGAACAAATTGTAGAACTTTCTAAATAGCGGTAAGAAAAACAGCCCACTGCATTTCCCCAGCATATGTCATATTTCAGTTCAAAGGTAGTTACAGACACCCTCCTAATCATTAGTTTTCAAGATTGAAAATGGCTTTTTCTATGCATAAAGGAGATGAGTAGAAACCATTTTCTTTGTGGCAAAACAGGTAGAAACACAAAGCTTAAATAAAATGCAGGCTACACAACAGTAATTGCATCTTTGTAGAAAACAACAGTTTTGGATAGTTTCACTTCCATGGACCACAGTACACAAAAAAATTTTTCTTAAACTTGACCCCCAAAATGTCCAGCATTCAGAGCTAGTTCTCTTTACCACTTTCACAGCACAGGTAGTAATAGGCTGACAGATAAGGAAGATTCTCCACAGCTTCCAACAAACTCCACAGGTACAGCAGCCATCATCCAACTTTCATGTGCTTTATAGCATCCTGCTCCT
Organism: Protopterus annectens; assembly: GCF_019279795.1. Taxonomy (NCBI): domain Eukaryota; kingdom Metazoa; phylum Chordata; order Ceratodontiformes; family Protopteridae; genus Protopterus; species Protopterus annectens. The sequence continues at coordinate 341,427,561 of NC_056728.1, read as the reverse complement.
GATAAGGATATATTTTTCTTTTGAAAATGCTGTAGAATCTTCCCAAGAAATCCCCTTAGGGTTAGAGATACCCCCCTCAATATTTCTCATGGCTTGGTCTATAATACAGCTGGCTTTATTCTGACATAACTTCTTGTTTTCTGCTCTGCCTGTATAGCTTGTATATATTGCCAGCAGCACACCCTCTGATGTATAACATGAGTTTAGTCAATTTTCCCCAAAGTGCCCCATTGTGTTCAAAACTGGCATAGCTACACACGCACACACACACACACACACACACACACACACATATATATATATATATATATATATATATATATATATACATATACAGATATATATATATATATATAGAGAGAAATACAACTTTTTCAGCCAGTCCCCTTAGCATCAAACCTTTCACTTGGCTGTTCATTTCTCCTATTCATTGCTTCTGGGCTGAGAACCTTTTGGTCCATTCATTCCCCAGTTAAGACTAGTCAGGGAGGAAAGGTAATGTCATCCCTGTGCAGATGTGGGTTTTTCCTTAAGACCCTAGTATTCCCTGGAGATGATAGAATCAGCAAAGTGTTTGCATGGAATATGCTGACACAATTTATCTACACACCTCTAGGCATGTGTAATCATTGACTTACCCCCTTCCTTGTAGACAAAACTTTCCCATGATTCCCATTGTTTCACCACTGTAGTAAGTAAGCCCAGGCACATGTTTCTGTCTCCTGCTCTTAAAGAGAGGCAAGCCATCTGAGCTACGTCATTCCTGTCCTACCCCATGACAACTCCAGCAGGTGTCTAAACCACTAATCAAACTCGATTCACATGGGTCACAGTTAGGGTTTTTCTTTATGTGCCACTTGAGCATCACTGTATTTTACTGGTTTTATGTGACCCAGCTTTGCATGTGTATGTTGGAAATATTACTTAAAATCACTAGTGCAACATAGCATTACATTAGTGTGTAGCACTAGTAATGTCACTTTCTGTTACAATGTATATGGGGGGTGCTAAGCATACCTCTCAACCTCTTAGAGCAAGAAATCTGGACAAAGCCATAAATGAAAGGGGAACAAAGGCCCAAAGATAGGGACAGTTTTTTAAATATTGTTCTTACAAACTTAGAAAGTTGATAGAATAACAGGTTTTGCATTAACATGGATTTTCTGAAGGGTATTAAGTCTGAAACTCATATGTCTGTCATTATTTTCTAACTTCTGTCTTTAATGATTTGCCACTAATTTGCCAGAAAAACACAATTTTATGAAAAATGGATAAAAAAATGAGGCAAAAATATGGACATTCTATGGAAATCTGTACATTTCAGAGGTATGGTGCTAAGCAGCAACTTAAACCACCAATCCCTCTCCCACCTCCTTGCCTATCATTACATAAAATTTGAAGAAGGAGTTTAAAGGATGCAGTAGAGTTTTACAGAGTATATGAGAAAGTAGTACTACTAGACACTAGTGATATACATACATATGTGAAATAATCAGCATTCTCAAAGAAGGTGGTTAAGAAGCTTGAAAGGGTGTTTCCTTCTCACCTTTATAGTTTTAGTGGAAAGGAGTTTAACTGTTTCCACTGAAAATACATTAATATGTTCTGACTGAAGTCTGGTGACATTTAATCCTATAGACAGTTTATAAGACCTTAAGATTAATGAGTGCTGTATCTAGGACTAGTGGATTTCATTACAGTACCTAATGATGCTGTAGTTTGTTTCTGTGAATGCATTGTGCTAGCTTGATTTAACTATAGTTATAGGTAGTGTCATGTAAGTGTCCATCTGCGGCAGTGGTTACATTCATATGCTAGAGGCATCTAAAAACTGAGCAATGTTGCCACAGCTGTACACTAGATAGTCAAAACATAGCTGGCGTTTGTTGACTTCCAGTGTGGTGATTAGTTCTTTAAATATGAATGCACAATAAATATCTTGATGTGGTACGCACTTATCTTTTGTACAATGTGATCACATATTGTAACCATCTGTTGCTGTCTGGAGCTTGTAATGTGGTGTGATAGCCCATATGTAGTTGGCCACCTTAATGTCTTACTAAGGCTACATAAATGCTACTTACAGAGTTGTACATTGTAATCTAATAGGTATATATTATGAAGGAGGGGCTATATTCTCAAAGTTTGTGTACAATTCCCAAAATTCTGGCTTTGACTCTGTCAACAATTCTTTCTATGGAAATACAGCCCTGACAAAGAGGGCTAGTTATTTTAGTTGGAGGAGTTTCACTAGGGCCCATCCCCACACATGGCCATGTAACTTCACATCAATATTTTAATTCAGTCACATATCGAAAAGTAAAATTTACTGAAATGTTGTTGAACTTTATGCTTAGTTATATGAGACCTACAGTTTAACATCAAGAAAAAGAAACCTTAAATACATTTACAGAGACAATTTACAGTCATTATAAGATCAGCTGCTTCACAAATATATGAGGGCTATGACCGAATCAGAAATCTAAAAAAAAAATGTCAACTCCTTGAAAGCAGAAAATACAGACCCTTCACCCGACCCAGTTCAGATTTGTTACGGGCAGGTTTTGCCTACTTAACCCTGTAGACTTATTTGAAAAAAATTACTGAAGCAATAGACTAAGGCATAACAGCGCACACTGCATATCTAGACCTTGTAAAGGCATTTGACATGATCTTGCATTAAGGTATCATAAACACTTGTAAACGATAATCCCTGTGTAACTCACTGGATAGCAAATTGGTTCACAAAGGAACCCATGAACCTAGAGTGGGTGGTTGTACCTCCTCCAAAAGCTTGACAGTAGCGGTATATTCAAGGGTTCAGTTCCTATGCCACTCCACTTTGGCATTTAGTTTTCAGAGTTTAAAGCCAATGCTAAAGGGTTTCTGAGTGATCAAGCTTACAGATAACTGCAAACTTGGTATCATCAAAGTCACCACAGGGCACCAAGATCCATTAATAGTTACTGTGATGACCCCATGATGGGCCAGTAATCAAGGAGCCTGAATTGTCACAACTGACACTGGAGAAGTACGTTCACTTGGAATACAAATGGATACACACAGTATTTCCATATGCAGACCTCTCTACATCAAGCACAATTTCCCTTAAGAGCACACAGGGAACACACTCAGCTTGAGGTCTCTGTCTCCCTCCAGGTCCCCAGTAAGACTCCCCACTGGTACAGCTGCAAAGTTAAATCCTCAGCCAAGTGCCTAAGCCAAGCTCTCCACCACTCTGTCTGTGAGCCCAATGCTTCATATCCCTGCTCCAAGTAGCTGACACACACACACACACACACACACACACACACACACACACACACACACACACACACACACACACACACACACACACACACACCTGGGGAAGACTGGCATGAGTTTACTAGCTATGCCCTCTTCTACCCAGACTATAAGGCTGTTATCACTGCCACCAAGCACTACAAAGCCAAAGCCAGCTACCTAAGGCTGTTGCAAAGGTACCCGATTATACTGAGTGAAATTAATATTAATACAAATGGCAATGCTGACCAAGCTGTAAGGCATTCAGGAGTAAACTAAGTTGTCACCAAATAAATATATGCAAATACTCTCAAAACTTAAATATTTTAGTAAAAGGACCAGCCACAATGAGAAGTTTAAATATATTTAATAATAAATAATAAAAGAACATGAGAATACTAAATATTTATTGACAGTAAACACCAGAGTCTCAGCCACAGGTAATAATAAAAATAACACAAATGGAAAGTTTCACACAGTTACAGAAAAAAATATTTAGCTAGTCTCATCATCTATTCCTGACTGACTAAAATAATTACTGTTCCTACTTACTGGCTAGAGCAAGGCAATATGATTTGGGTGAGTGGTTCTTGTCAGATCCAAGACAGAATACAGAATGTTGAAGAGACTTCAGTCTCATCTAATAAAACATTATTTGTGTACAGAATGAAATCAAATACATCTGGACATCTCACTCTGTTTCCCGCACTATCCCCCATCACTAGAAGCTACCAGGGTGTAGCACCTATGTGCTACAATACAAACAGATAGAGCTTTGCTCAGATGTACTGCAGCTGTTGGAAGTCATAAAACCATGAAACCATTTCAGTCTTCTTACAGGAGCTAAAAACTATTCCCTAGGACAAACATTGCATCTCTGGCTTCCTTCAAAACTATGGGATAACATCTTTATGGCTTAACCCATAAAGTAATTTAATTTCAAGAATATTTTGCAAAGTCAGGTGGATTAAGATTAACCTCTTCACTTCCAGTATATGCTGTTAAAATGTACACATTTAAACAGTTACAATAATGCATGCACATCTTTTTTCCTTCCAGCGGGGTACACTGTTGATATATTTTAACACAAACAAACCTCACATATACATTGTCAGCACAAGCATCTGTACAAATCAATTTGATATACAAATGACATATAATTATTTACAAAATTCCAGCTTGCTGTGCTGGTGTATGTTACAAATCCACTGCCCTATTTCTCTCAGTGTGGCTGGCAATACCTCCTATCATCACACCTCTTCCCTTCTTTGAAGAATCAAACTAGTTTTTCAAGTGCACCTTGAGAAACATTGCTTGAGAAGAATGAGGCTATTTGGGAATAGATTATCCCATACCCTGCTTTGAGATCCCATTTGCCTTGGCATTGCTGATCCCACTACAGTCCTGTACTGTCGTATCATATGCCTGCAACTCTAGGCTCCACCATAGTAACTTGGGATTTTGCTGGCTGCGTCCCTATAGCCATAGATCTCCCTAAGACATCTCCTGCCTCCAACTGCAAATTCTTAACACCAGAAACTCCCTATCATGGTAAGGTTTCATCATGTTAACATGGTACAATTTGGGGTCCTGCCTCCTGCCTAGCAGTTCTACCATGTAGTTAACATCACTGAACTTCCTTACCACTTTGAAGAGTCCATCCCAAGCTGCCTACAGCTTATTGTGTATGACAGGAATGAGAACCATCACTTGTTGCCCCACAGCATACTCTCTGGCTCAAGCATTCCTGTCATACCAGATCTTTTTCTGCTGTTGGGCTCCTGGCAGGTTCTCCTGGGCAAAGCCGATAAGCTTTCTGCACCTTGTCCTGAGGTTTAGGACATATGCCACAACAGACTCCTTCTGGGATTCACACTCACCCTCCCACTCATCAGGAATCATATCTAAAGGTCCCCTCATCCTATGCCCATACAGCAATGCAAAGGGTGAAAAACCTATGGATTCCTGGGGTACCTCTGTGTAAGCAAAAAGCAGATGGGGCAAATATTAATCCCACTCTCTCTTAAACTGGTCTGCAAATGCCCATAGCATGGTCTTTAGTGTAGGGTATCACCTCTCCACAAGACCATTAGTCTGGAGATGGTAGGGGTGTTTTTTAGGTGCTTCACTCTACTGTGCTCCCACAGACAAGCCAGCAGGTCTGACATGAAGTTGGCACCTCTGTCAGTCAGCATTTCTCTTGGGAAACCTACCCTGCTGAAAATATCTAGCAAAGCATTTACCACCTTCTCTGCTTCAATGGAGGACAGAGCCATTGCCTCAGGGTATCTGGTAGCATAATCTACTACCACTAGGGTATACGTCTTTCTTGTGGAGCTTGGGGTACTCAGAGGCCCCACAATTATCCATAGCTACCCTCTGAAATGGCTCCTCAATCACAGGTAGAAGCATCAAAGGAGCTTTGTGCTTGTCTCCTGCCTTGCCTACTTTTTGACATTGCTCACAGGTCTTACAGTACCCTCTTGCATCCCTTGCAATCTCAAGCCAATACAATTTCTGGATAATATGTCTCTTGGTACTCTTTATGCCCATATGACCTGCAAAAGGAATGTCATGGGCTATGGCTAGAAGTTACAGATGGTAGGCTGTAGGCTCTACCAACTGCTGTATTACCTCAACCTTTAGCCCTCCCTCAGAGGTCCACTCTCTATACAGTAACCCTTTGTTCCAGTATACAGATTCCCCTTTTCCTTGAGAATCATGTGGCTCCCTGGCTACCTCCCTCTAGCCTCTTGGTGTAGGGTCTGAGAGCTGAGCCTGTCTCAGCTCTACTTTTGTGACTTTTCCCAGCTCCCCTTCCACAGGAAGTCTGATATTCTCTGACAGCGGTGTCTCACTGTCAACCTGGGTACTACCACTCACATCTGCCCTTGCAGTCACTTGGTCCAAGAGTACATCAATACCACAAGGAGCTGTGGCTCACCTTCAGGCGTACTGCTACAGGGTAGCTCCCTCCCTGAGACAGCCACCTCACCAGTCTTGGCTTTAGGTATGAGGTCTCTCTGGTCTCCCCTAGTCTACCAGACCCACACGTCTATCTCATCTCCAAGCCTGTCTTCATGTAACTGCATGAACACAAGGTACTGCATTATCAAAATCATTCCCTCTCAAGACATCTGCAGGGATATCCTCACACACACCTACTTGCTTGTTTCCTTTTCCGCCCTCCTAGTCAAGGTGAACCCTGGCCAAAGGCATTTGGAATGGGGTCCATCCTAAAGCTCTGACTGGAGTGGACTGTCCAAGCAAGTACTGTTCCTCTTTAACCACGGCAGGCTTCACAATGGTTACGTCAGAGGCTGTGTCTCTCTTAGCAGTGGCCTGTTTTCCATCCACTAAGATAGGATATAACCTCTTGTGATACTTTGGTACCCCTGTTGTCCCCAGACAACTTACCCTGGCATACTATTAATCCCACTTGATGGCTCCCCTACCTTTTGTTCCCTCCTTACCTCTATGGACATCTATGTGCTACATGGCCCCATTGGTTACATTTAAAATATTTAACTCTTGATCCTGGCTATGTACCTGAACTAGTGGCTTCCCCTGTTACTTGTGGACTCTGTTGGGGTGGTTTACACTGCCTACCATGTGTTCACTTATATCCATGTGCAGTACAGGGTATCCCTTTCCTGTGCAGTAATGCCCTCTTTGCTAAGTAGGATCCCACTTTTTCCACAGTTCATCTGCAATGTTGCACTCTAAGTCTGCCAACCAGATTATCATGTCATCAGGCAAAGTGCTAAGGGCTTGTTCCCTCAGCAAAAGGTCTGCCAGTCCTTCAGAAGTGGTGACCTGATACCCACTCACCCATTTATGAAAATAAGTGCTTAACTCAGCAATATAATCACACACACACTTTCATCTGTCTTGCGACTATGCCCAAGAAACTTTTTTCTGTAAGCTTCAGATGCTAACTTAAAACATTCTAGTAAACAACATTTGACTTTTTCATACTTTAAACAATCGATATCAGACAATTTAGAAATAGCAGTTACAACTTTACCATAGGGTAGGGGGGTTAGGAACCGTACCCAGAACCCTTGGTTAACATTATACCATTTACATATTCTTTCAAATATATGAATAAAACTATCAAAATTATCACCCACTGTAAATTGTGGAAGAAATTGATTGACCTTTATTGCTTTTGGGGTTCAGTTATTCCCTTCCCCATTACCTCCTTGACCCTGGTGAAGAGCCAGCATCTCTCTCTCATGCTGATGCAGCTTCTCATTTTCTTCAGCCTCCAAATGCCACTATCTTCTGCTGATTCTAATTCCATGTTTTGCCTGCCTCAGTCTCCCTGCTTATTTTAATGTTATTTCATACATTTGCCCACCAGTTCAAGTCTCTTTAACTCCAGATGGATTTTAAGTCCTCTGAGGAAAAGGTGAACTGACCTGTTTCTGCTGGCTGCAAATTCCCATCACCAGATGGGTTATCCTCCTGGTTGCTGGTCTGAGCTGCGACTAAGGATGAAATAATTTCCTCTTTAGTCAGGTTGACTTACACCAGTCCTTTGGCTTTACATACCTTGGCTGACTGGTTCTTTATCAGCTTGCCATAATCCTCTGCTGACATTTTGCCTGCTCTCCCTCACTAAACTAAACTAACAAAAAAAAAAAAAAGAATAAAACTGTTGTGATATGAAACTCTAAATGTCTATCTTGTGTCTGCTAACAGAATGCATACCATTAGTGACAAATGCTTTTAGGCTACAGAAGCTCAATATCTACGCCATTGCTCACCAATATGTGATGTCTCCATTCTGGGCAAGTAAACAAGGCTAAATCCTCACCACTGACATTGGAGAGGGATGTTCACTTGGAATACAAATGGATGCATTCAGTATTTCCAGATGCAGACCTCTCTACATCAAGCACAATTTCCCTTAAGAGCATACAGAGAACACAAAGTTTCACACAGTTATTGGAAAACAGTATTTAGCTAGTCTCACTATCTATTCCTGATTGACTAAAAGAATTACTGCTCCTACTTACTGAATAGAGCAAGGCAATATGATTTGGGTGAGTGGTCCTTGTTGTCAGATCCAAGACAGAATACAGCATGCTGCTGAAAGTCCAGTCTCCTCTAATATTAAAACATTATTTCTGTACAGAATGACATCACATACATCTGGTCACCTGGCTCTGTTTCCTGCACTATCCCCCATCACTAGACGCTTCCAGGGTTTAGCACCTATGTGCTACAGTACACACAGACAGAGCTTTGACCAGATGTGGTGCAGCTAATTTCAAGAATATTTTGCAAGGTCAGGTGGATTAAGATTAACCTCTTCACTTCCAGTATATACTGTTAAAATGTATACATTTAAACTGTTATAATAATACATGTACATCTCTTTTCCTTCCATCAGAGCACACTGTTGATACATTTTAGCAAACCTCACAAATACATTTTAAGCACAAGCATCAGTACAAATCAGTTTGATATACAAATGGCATACAAATATTTACAAAATTCCAGCTAGTTGTGCTGGCATATGTTATAAATCAACTGCCCTAGTTCTCCTGGAATGGCTGGCAGTACCTCTTATCATCACAATTACTGTCCTAACAAATAGTTGATGTCAAAACCATGGATGAAAACTAAATGCAAGGATGTGTACAATCATATCCTTTGGAAAGTGTGACTCTTTTGTAGCTATCACATTGACAAACATCTGTAGTTAAAGATCTAAGAACTTATGTCAAAAATGAACTGTCATTTGATCCCCACTTAGCCACTGCTGTAAGGAAGCCCTTTTTTCCTTCCACAGCTTTTATCTAAGGGTATTGCATCCAGATCCAGTGATGTAATCATTCAACTGTGCTCGGCATTCATTAGGCCACTCATTGAGTATAATGCTCCTTTCAGTGTGTACCTGTCAAGTCACAAATAGAATGACCACCTTGCTTCCTCACTAGAAATCAAAGGTCTAAATCATATAAAACGGGATCATAATCTGTTTTGAAAAATAAATAAAACGCTATAGAGAATACCACTTCTATAGAACCATCTCCCACTCCACATAAACCAAAGTACTTCTCTTACTCTCTTGAAATGTAATTTGAATCAGTGGATGGGTTATCACAAAATCACCCTATGTTTAGCACCCATGTCTGTTATGGACAGGGGGAGCATATAAATGTCCCAGGATATCCTTGTTCAATCCATTCTGGGTTATAATGGCTAAAATCTACCATGGGAATGTAAGGCTAGGTTTCTTAAGATCTTCACAGATCATTAGCTTGCTAAGCACTATGAACCTATGTTACTGGATCAGAATACTATATCATTAGTCTTGTTGAATAAACTACTAGTAGGGTACTGAAATCAGTAAATGCACTTTGTTCATGCTTAGAGAACTCACTCTAGGGCTGTTCCCATTCAAAATTTCTAACTTTTATATTATACATCGATTTCCATTGTTAACATAACTCTTTTGTTTCCAGACTGCCTATGTGTTGTGACCTTCAGTCCTCCTTAATATTGCTGACTGTCTCTGATGAGGTTCAGACTCACCTTCCCTGGTGACTTTCTCTTCACCTGTTTCACCCACTCCACCCAGCTTACCGATTTTGACTAGCAAATGTGAACATTTGCAGTCTGATGACCATGATATATCATTTCCTAGTTCCAACAAGCAAAATATTTTTCTACATTATTTTCTCGTTTCCAAACTGGGGACTAGATTTGCAATATACTTCTGTCATTGTGAACATACAAGGCTTAATTTGTTTTAGGTCCAAACCAAAGGGTAAAAAACAGACAAACCATTTAGTAAAGGTTCCAAGAAAGACCCAGCTAAGCAAGAGTTTTCACCATGTAATACCTTAAACCTCATGTCCTAGAGGCCCATGGCTTATATGCAAATGATCCTTTATGGACATACCATTGTATCAGCTACATTGCTTCTGAATACCCTTGACTTTCAGCTTTTAATTTTTAAGCCTTTACTGGTGTATTCAGGCCAAAGTCAAACCCTATTAGCTGTACATATACCATGTTTTGTCCTTTTTCTGAATTTATCAGTACAATTTACGTAGATTATTTTTTTTGCCTATAGTTTGGAAAAACAGAGTTTAAGATCAAGCCTGATGCTCATAAACATTGACTATCCCAAATAACATCCAGACCAAAGGGTAAAAGGGTCACACACAAAAAAAAAAACGTTTAGTAAAAATTCCAAGAAAGACCCAGCTAACCTAGTTCAGTACAAATTCCATCAATGTTTCAATTAATAATCCCAGGCCTTTGAGTATCTTGCTGACAGCTTGTAATGTTCACTTGTTTTAATGTTTACTTCCTATTAAGGTACAAAAGTGTATTTGTGGGGTATGAAGCCACCATCTTCAGATGTATGAGAATGTAATATATATAACATTTTAATTTTTTATTACAGACATACCATGTACATTGATATCAGCAGTGGATCATTCACATGCTTCAAAGAACAAGCCTATTATGTATTGGGTGAAGCTCATTCCTCTACGGTAATCTCAGAATTACCAGTGGAAGGACTGGTAGCAGAACAAAATGTGTATTTTTCCAAATGGGAAAAGTGTAAGTGGTCCAATCACACACCAGCAGCCTTTTGGCACCTTGGCTGCTAATCAGACTAGGTTGCATTGACATATAGAAAATTCCTGCTATACTCTGAACATGTCTGTTTAGCAAACAGTTAAAATATATATTTTCCTTAAGTAATGCTATTTTAGTTCCTTATTAAAATAATTCATACATGAACATGGATTTTACAGTGAAACAGACTTTTTTGCAAGGCTAATGGAGCACTTTATAGGCTAATGTATGCTCAACTTTTTGCTGTATTATTTCTAAGATTTTTTTACAAAAAGATCTGCTTTTCATAACACACCACAGGCTCTTTCCACATTAGGGGATGGGGTCTTACTTCTAGGGCTGTAAAACAGTTATTTAGTTAAAAATTACACTCCTGAAACAGAGCTTGCATTTGTGAGTGGAGAGGAGCAAAAACATTGTTCCCGGGATTCAAGAAGCTTGGCGCAAGGACAGTTTTAGCCTTGAGCTGAGCATCCTCACTACAGATGGTGCAGCAGCGCCATATGAATATGTTTGAGGGCACGCCACTACACCCTCGACGTGCACAGGAAATGTGTGAGTGCAGGGGGCATGTACAAGTGCTCTACGGAGGAGTAAACATGCCCCGACAGTTGCAAAACCTACTATGCCTGCTAGTAGAGCCCGCCTCTAATAGTGTCAGTAATTCAGTGTCGGTGGATACCGAAATGTATGCTAAGCATACAAGAGTGTCCACAAACAGTGAAATAAAATTGAAGTAGTAAACACACAAGCACGTAGTGGAATGTTGAGCCCTGTTCCTAGAACTTTCACAATTAGATTCCCCGTGTCCCTATTATACATTTGAATTGCTGCAATATCGAAGGTGTAAGCAAAGCGCATCAATAATCTGTACATGAACATATTGCGACATCTATCTGCTGTATAACCTGCAAAATAACAATTAAAAGTTAACTGGAGCGAAGTGCCAGTGTCATAATGAATAAGGCACAAGTAAGCAGGTTTAAGCAAATATAAACACCAGTAAGCGTGTGTAAGTGCGTTTGCGCGGGGTATGCATTGCTTTACAGACACACACACACACATATATATATATATATATGTATACATATATATATATATAGATATATATATATATATATATATATATATATATATATATATATCTATGGTTGCAGGCATATACATATACGTATATATATATATATATATATATATATATATATATATATATATATATATATATATATATACATATATGGGTCTACCTCATTTGATCGAAAGACCATTTGACTGAAACCTATTTGGTCGAAAGTTCATTTGATCGAAAACCAGAATTCAAGGCAAATGACAGGGATTAGTCCCCCTCCTCAATATCGTGCGACCCTGGAGTTGGTATAGATAGATGGGGGGTGGGGGGCAACGCCCCCATCTATTTTTGTTTAAAATCTGTACATTTTGTGTTCATTTCTTCTTTTAAAGGAAATTAGGTGGGGGGCTGTGCCCCCCACACCCCCCTATCTATATATAGCAAATCCAGGGTCGCACGACGTTGGGGAGGGGGACAAATCCCAGGTTTATGCCTTGAATTTTGGTTTTCGATCAAATGAACTTTCGACCAAATGGGTTTCAGTCAAAATGGTCTTTCGATCAAATGAAGTAGACCCACACACACACACACATATATATATATATATATATATATATATATATATATATATATATATGTGTGTGTGTGTGTGTGTGTGTGTGTGTGTGCGTAGATATACACAGATACACAGCTATGATAGGAAACAGCGCACAACAATGACATATGTTCACAGGCTATGCCAATGGAAGTGAGGGGCCCAAGCAAGAAACATGAAACACATAGCATGACCTTCCACCCCTCCCCAGCTGGACACAGGAAACATACACACAAACAATGTAAAGAGTCCACTGTTTCCCAGACCACAGGCAGGATACAACCGGGGGGGGGGGTACACAGTGCACCAGTGAATTCTAATCTTGGAACACAGACAGGAGCGTCCCTTGCGGAACACCCCAAAAATTGGCAAGACCAAAAGAAGGTGATAAACCGAACATTCTGGTTGGGGTGTATACATACCAGGCATACAAGGGTGGGAAAGCCTGATGACCCATGGGTCGAGACAATTGTATGAAATGGGTCCTGTGAAGTGGAGAGTGGGCAGCGTGTAGTGATGTGTTCAGTATGGACCAGGACCCAGAGTAAGGATGGGTGCTGTAGAGGAGGTGCGGGTGGGGGAACTATGGGTAGCTACTTATGGGTCTAGGTGTGCAGGTGTTGGCTGATGTGGGCCTATATGGACAGCTCCAGGGATGTAAGCAAATGTGTTCATTGGGCAGAGGCATCGCCCAATGAGCAGCCACACCCACTACAAGTCCTACTGCAGCAAAGTGTAATCTATATGGCAAGGAACGGAATAACCAGATGTAGATGTATATATGTAGAGGTATGTGTGTGTATATCTACCCATAGTGACATAGAGATAAGCCTCTCCCTCTCCATAGTACAAATGTATACATACAGAGACAGAATACATATACATACCCACATATAGATATATACATATGCAGACACCCATAGACCCATATGTTGTTTTATATATATATATATATATATATATATATATATATATATATATATATATATATATGTGTGTGTGTGTGTGTGTGTGTGTGTGTGTGTGTGTGTGTGTGTGTGTGTGTGAGACTGTAAATATACACATGTATATAGCTATGATATGATACAGCAGTTATGAGTTACATATGTTCAGAGGCCGTGCATATGGGGGTGAGGGGTCCAATAAATAAACGTGTAACATGTAGCATCAATTCCGCCCCCCCCCCCAGCTAGGCCGGTGAGACATACAGACACACAATAAAAGTAAACACACCACTGCTTCTCAGACCACAGGTAGGATACTACCAGTGGGAGAGACCTGCCAGGTCTAATCTTGAAACATAGACATCGATGTCCCTTGTGGGACACCCAAAAATTAATGATCATCGGAGTCAGTCCCAGTAATGATTCATCAAACCAGGCTGTAGACGTACCCGGACCAGTAGGTTGTGCAAGTCTGATAACCCATGGGTCGACACAATGTATGACATGTGTCCCGACATGCAGAGAGTGGGCAGTGTGTAGTGTGTTTATACCCCACCTGCACCCACAGTAAGGATGAGTGCTGTAGAGGAGGGGCAGGTGGGGGAACTATGGGTATGCAATTATGGGCCTAGGCCTGCAGGTGTTGGCTGGTGCAGTCGTATTAGGACCGCCCCGGGGATGTAAGTAATATCCCAAAATGGGCATAGCTGATGCCCATACCTTTCAACCCCTAACAGCAAATCCACTGGACAGGACATAAACCATTGGGGGTGCATATGGGGGTGAGGGGTCCAATAAACAAATGTGTAACATGTAGCATCAATCCCCCCACCACCCCCCCAGCTAGGCCGCTGAGACATACAGACACACAATAAAAGTAAACACACCACTGCTTCCCAGACCACAGGTAGGATACTACCAGTGGGAGAGACCTGCCAGGTCTAATCTTGAAACACAGACATCGATGTCCCTTGTGGGACACCCAAAAATTAATGATCATCAGAGTCGGTCCCAGTAATGATTCATCAAACCAGGCTGTAGACGTACCCGGACCAGTAGGTTGTGCAAGTCTGATAACTCATGGGGCGACACAATGTACGACATGTGTCCCGACATGCAGAGAGTGGGCAGTGTGTAGTGTGTTTATACCCCACCTGCACCCACAGTAAGGATGAGTGCTGTAGAGGAGGGGCAGGTGGGGGAACTATGGGTATGCAATTATGGGCCTAGGCGTGCAGGTGTTGGCTGGCGCAGTCGTATTAGGACCGCCTCGGGGATGTAAGTAATATCCCAAAATGGGCATAGCTGACGTCCATACCTCTCAACCCCTAAGAGCAAATCCACTGGACAGGACATAAACCATTGGGGGAACAAATAGCAACCATACCTCTGAACTGACCCCGATTTCCACGGATGTCCCTGATTTCAACTCAATTTCTAACTCTGTCCCACTTAATCCCCTCCTAAAACTAGTGACTTTTGGACGAAAGGTGGTGAATTACACATAATGAATAATGACAACAATTAAGGGTTATAAACATAATTTACCTCAGAAAATGTGTATGAATTCATATGCTCTGAGCCTGTCAATGTGTCAGGTTAATAGCAATAATAATTTGATATTTTCCCCAATCATATGAGAGGTCTGATAGGGACAAAAAGCACATATTCCACTGACAACCTTAGAAAGATGCTAGAATATTAGGTATGCAGTAGCATGACTCGGCTGAAGGATGTGGGTTCCAAAACCCAATTACTTGTTTGTATTGAAGAGTGTCAGTTCCCACGTATTAGCCAGACAGGTGCAGATTGTAAGAGGAACACACCAATAATATGAATCAAACTCTGGACAGGCCGCGGATTCCGTACAGTTGAACGGCATGCTTTCACCTAATGGGCAGCCATTCCCGATACTGTAGGCATGTAATCAGATGTAATAGGCATCACAAGGTAATATCATAGTCCTCACTCCCACCCAGGGTTGTGAGTGTCAGCTGCAAACACCAAATGTAGTGCATTTGCAAGTGCGGGAGCATGTGGGTGAAAGCCTGTTTGGCCGCCAATAAGCGAGTATTACACTGGTGAAGCAATGTAGAGGCTAACTGAGTGTAACAAACTGTAACCAGTGGTTAGCATTGCTTAGCTCCACACAAACCCATGCACACCCGCTCACAACTGCTTTAATGTGCCTTAATCACTCCGTATCCAACGGCCTTGTTATGCTCAGCAACAAAATAAACGGCATCTGCAAGGCTCGAAACCAGGACCCTATACACACAGCTATTGTGATTTACCACTAAGCCATGGCAGATATACAGACATCGGATCTTATCACAAACATATCATCCAGCGCAGTCATTCAACAGTATAGGAAATGTATTCCGTCATGTAGATGTATGTGTGTATGTTTATGTCCAGATATAGATACATACATATATATATATATATATATATATATATATCAAGAACATCCCATGTGACAACAGAGCATTACAAAGGAATGAAAAGGGAAACACCAGCAATGCCTGTATTATGTAGTGTTGTCCTATGTAATATCAAGACTCCCTCAGACAGACATGTGTCATTAATACACGCAAACATTTGTACATTGGCCAAATACATCACTCTGTGCATTTCATTTACATTAACACAACAGTTCCTGTCCAATCATTATGTGAGAACAGTACTCTTGCAAGGTGCTGTGTGTGACATCATCATCATGAAAAAGGTAAATGGGGTAACCATAGAGGGACCGGTAGTGTTGTGTATACAATGGGGTCGTCTGCATCACGTGTACCTGGAACCTTTAGGAGTCATGTGCATACCAGGATTATGTGCCTGAGAGACAAGGGTGAGGACAACTGGAGCATGTTGTGATGCATATTAAAAGGGTTACATGTGTCCAGTGGACACGTGTGTGAAATGGACAGCCATGTATGGGGAAAATGTTGCTCTAGAAACTGATTGGCCTTTTGTTTCCATAGGGTGAGAGTGGGATGTGGGGAAAGGAGAGTAGGTATGCTTGTGGAGGATAGGTTGGGTAGGATGACAGACAAGACAGCATACAGGGTCGGTATATGACACGTGGGGGGATACACCTTGGATGGGGAGGGGTGTTCGGCAGTCACAAGCCCATGAGCCCCCAGATAGAAACAGTGGGATGGAGGTCCCCAGCCATGGGCAGCCACCACTGCACCAAAACAGCTGCAAAACAGCTGCAAAGGTGGCAGTGCTGGGGGCTGTCTAAGAGGGGCAGGCTCACCCTGTAAATGTGACACTCTGCTCTTGATCTGGCGTATCTGGCCTCAAAACACCTTATTGAACCCCCTACACACCACGTCTGAGACTGTACGACAGCAGACATGTTCCAGTCTGGACCTGCTTCCAGGGGAGACAAGCCCCATCCACAGTGGCATTTCCACCAGAAGGTGGTGCAGAGCCAACAGAGGTGGAGGTCCAAGGCTGGGCCCCAGATGTGCTGGCGCCCAGTGCCATGGCCAGCTAAAGTGGGACAGGAGGTTCTGCCGGGACCTCCAAACCCATACAGCCTATGGTGTTGCAGTTTTAACACAGATATGGCTTAGTAATAGTCAACAGCATTCAGGATTACTTATAAAAGCATGCATAGATATAACCATCAACCCAACACAACAGATAGTATACATTTGTAGAGTGAGCACAACACATGCATATATACTGCATGACATCTGTACAAAGTGTAGAAGACTTGTGACTTCAGCTATGAACAGTGGCCCATTATTGGCATGTTACTGAGAACCCTAGACAGTGTCTGTCATACCACTGTTTTATGTGACATATGTCCAATCAGGGATGCGATGGCAGTAACTCATCACTATCACCATGTACTGACTGCAATCCTCACACTATGCTCCTGCAGTTCACAGATGTGTGTTAAGTGAGTAACACAGGAAACAAATGGTTTCACATAGTGACCAGTCCACAGATGGCCCTACAGATGAGGGTTCCCTCACAAACAGAGCACTGTCTTGTCAGTTTTAAAACATGCAGAATAACCATTACCACACACAACTTGTTAAACTGACAGTAGTCTCAATGAAGCATAGCTACACTTACATGCTGTAGTCATGTCTGGCACATCACCCTCCTGTCTTTAGGCTATTTCCCACTGTGAATGTTTTTTGAGGAACATTCAGATATCAACTGTGATGCCGTTTACCAAACACCAGATCCTGGGACCACTCACAGCAACTGTCATGGGCAAACACCAACATGATGCTCCTAGATATTGTACTGTGTTTCCATGCGATTGGCTATGGGAACATCATCACAGCTGTTCCACATGCAATCAGCTAGAGGAGGAATGCAACAGGTGCAGAGGCCATCACTTGATCATGACCATCTCTTACAAAACACAAGCTGCTGCTGAGCAGGTGTACAACTCCACATCCACCAGAGAGTGTGTGAGAGGGACAGACAGAGGCAAAGTACTTCAGAAAAGGGCTTGGAGACTATAACCTAAGCATCGTCTGTCACACACCTACCAGTACAGGGGTTCAAACCCCTGACTGACTAGTCATTACTATTACATGTGCATGTGGTTACTCCATGTGCCACAAAGCTGATATGTTGGTGTGCTGCAAGAACATGTATGTGTGCTATTGAGTGACAGCTGCAACATAGATATAGTAGACAAACATTAGGTGTAGCACACATGGCTGTCCACATGAACGGATGTCATTATCAACACAACCACACTCTCTCACATTGACACACATTGCCAGGCCCACAAATACACTTCCTAACTACTTAGTTTGTCACACTGCAGTAATGCACAGGTACTACATGCACCACAGGGGATATGCGCAGGTTCTACGGGCTAGGGCATGTGAACGTGTCTGACACCAGCTGGTATGGCAATAGGAGTTATACTGGGTGTGACTGTGGTTGGGAGCATCATACCCCACACGCAGACACAAGGTGCCAGTAATGACATGCATGTGTGCATTGCTTCATGGGTGTGTAGTGGTTGGCTGTGCAAGATGGCTGTACAAGGCTGGGTGAGGGGTAATCCTTGGAATCACACCACGCAACAATGGTGTGCAGTGTGGTACAGGGGTGTAGTGTCTGCAATGTCCCACACAGATGGGTATTATATGATTTGTCCTGGCATCCTGGTTATCGTTGTGTATGGCCATTGCTTTGCAATGCATGCCATGTCTGTGTTTGATAATCCTTGACATGGACATTGCCTCTGATGTACACATCCCACAATAATGTACAGTGACATGTACAAGTGTACCTGGTTTGGCTGGCACATGTTGTGTACACAGACTGTTATCCTCAGATATGCCAATACTGGCCTGGTGTGGCAGGACCTGTTTGTAGACAGCAGGTTGACCCTGCACCTGCATTGATAGCATGATATGCGTATTCCCTGGTGTCAGTGGCATCGGTCCATACAGGGCACATGTATAAGGCATTGTATGGCCTCTGTGGATCACATTTGATGGCACCACATATGTTGCAGGCATCCAGTGGGGAACATAGTGAAGGCACATTGTCCGCAATTATGTGCCTATTGTACTGCTGTACAGGGTGCCATGCCCTCTTCAGCCCACTGCAATCACACCATGCCTATTATCTGTCATCAATGTGCAGGGTACTAGCAACATAGCGGGATATTCTAGGCAAGTGTGTTTGAGCATAACACATGGGTTCAGAACGTATTCCAGATAATAGTAGAGTTGCATACTTTGTTCACCAGATCTTTTGCCAGATGTAGGGGTATGGCTTAGCAACACAGTCCCTTGTCTGACTGATATCTGTACTCCTCATGAGGTGGACATTGCGACATATAATATGGACACCATATAGGAAAACTACAAAATCCACTCCCCAACATGTCTAGTGGTTAGACACTCACAGCCACCTCCACATAGGCTCTGACTGTCAAACACACACACACACACCTGCCATGTCTTGGAATAGAACCCCTACCTAACTAGTTTATCACACTACAGCAATATGCAGTTACAGCACACGCTACGGAGAACACTTGGTTACAGCAGTCCCAGAGGTTTATTTCTAGGTGAGTGACATCAGCAGGAATGCCAAAGGTGGTTATGTGAATTGTAAAGAGTGTGCATACTCTAAAAAGCATTGCTACTTTCTCAGGCAGACAGACACACACTTGGCCTGTCTGGGATTAGAACACCTACCAAACAAGTTTAGCACACTACAGCATTACGCAGTTACAGCACATGCCATGGCAATTATTGGATTGCAGCACTCCCAGATGTGTATTTGTAGGTGGAAGACATCAGCAGGATTGCCAAAGAAGGGCATTTCAAGTGTACTGCGAGTTGTACATGTCTGTTACCTGCATGCACTTGCTGCCTACTGTCACGAAAACACATTTACACCTGCTTACAACTGCTTAAAAGTGTCTTATGCAGTCCTAACTGACAGTATAAACAAGGTTTGCAGATTTTGAACCCTGGACCATGTACACTGAGGTCACTGGACATACCACTAAGCCATCTGGGTTGTATACATGTTGCATGGAGTCTATAATGCACATCTTACTACAGGTATTCCACAGTACTGAAAACAAATGGGACAGTCACTTTGTGTACATATGTACAGTACCCTTGAATGTACTGTACTCTGTGAAACAACAAAGACAAGTCTACATCTGTACAACTGTCATAACTACATATATATATATATATATATATATATACACCTATGGGATGTGTACACACACACACACACACACACACACACACACACACACACACACACACACATATATATATATATATATATATATATATATATATATATCTATATATATATAAAAATAAAAATGTAAATGTTCGTTTGTTCAAAATCTTAAATCTCCGAAAGTTCTTCACCGATTGCTTTGAAATTTTCACACAATGTTGCATTTGAATACGCCCATGTTTTTATATGCCTACTATTATATAGATGTCACATGTTGCATTCGAATACGCGTGTGTTTTTATATACCTACTATGGATTCTATATATTTGTATACAAATATGCAATTTTATATTTTTTTTTATAACTTTCTTTCTTCTTTTTCAGTGCAATCGATCTGCTTTAGTTCATCCAAATAATGCGTCACAGAAGATCAAACTTAGGTCATCATACTCGCGGAGGGGAAGCAGTGCGACGAGTAATTGCAAATCAAACTGAGGAAGAACTGGCATCAGTGAACGAGTGAAACAGACAAAGAATGGCTCAAATATGTGCCGAGGAAGCAGCAGAGCGATGTGCAGCCAGACTTGAGGATGCACGGTTACGAGCACGGTGATCACATTCTGCAGCTTCAGATCTGCTTCGTTCTCAACAGAATGAACACGACAGGCTGAGAGTGGCTGAAAGACATCAACGAGAAACAGCAGATCAGCATCAAACATGACTCCGTGCTCAGCAATCATGTGATTACAATCACCTTGCATTCCGCTACAACCCAGCTGATGATTATAGTTTGAGCCAGCATGTTCTCATCGGCGCTATGACTGAAGTGTGTCCTTATTGCAAGGTTCTGAAATTTAATGGAGAAACAAAAGGAATGTGTTGCGCCGCAGGGAAAATTAAACTGCCTCAAGTTGGACAACTGCCAGAGCCATTAAAAACTGCTTGCCGGATATACCGCCAAATCAAAGCATTTCCTATCTAACATCAGGAAATACAACTCATGCTTCCAAATGACGTCGTTCGGCGCAGAAATCGTAACAGCTCAATTCATGCCAACTTTCAAAGTGAAAGGACAAATTTATCATAAAGCCGGCTCCCTGCTTCCGTTCCCAGATGGTCAACATAAATTCCTACAAATGTATTTCATCGGTGATGGCAATGATGAATTGAATGTACACTGCGGAATTTCTACCGGCATACAAAGGTCCATCGTTTCCCAACTGCAAGAGTTTCTTCACGAAAAAAACAATTTAGTGCATTTGTTCAAAACAGCAATTGACATGATGCCATCTGATACACACAAGATTGTTATTCATGCTGACAAAACACCTGCTGGAGAACATGTGTGAAGATTCAATGCTCCAACTATTGACGAAGTGGCAATTGTTATAGTCGGAGATCATTTCCAACCTAGAGATATTGTTCTTCATCGGAGAAACGATCAATTGACAACAGTTGCAGAAACTCATCGATGCTACGATGCCCTGCAATATCCAATAATTTTTTGGGATGGTGCCGATGGATATCACTTCAACGTTAAGATGATAAATCCAGTCAGTGGCGAAGAAACAAATATGAAATGCAGCGCAATGAGCTGTTATTCACACCGATTAATGATTCGAGAGAATGAAAACAATCACATTTTGAAATGCCATCAATTGTTTCACCAATACATCGTAGATATGTATGCAAAAATCGAAACAGAACGTTTGATATTCATCTGTTTGAATCAGACCAAGCTTCGCTCTGAAGAATACGTTCATTTGCGAGATGCAGTTGTAAATGACGGTAATACAACTAACATTGGAAGACTAATGATTTTGCCATCTTCATATACAGGCAGTCCACGTCATATGCATGAATACGCTCAAGAAGCAATTGCTTAAGTTCGTCACTACAGGCATCCAGAACTATTCATTACATTCACATGCAATCCAGCTTGGGACGATATACAACAGCTCTTACTTCCTGGGCAATCACCGGTGGATAGGCATGACATCACAGCACGTGTTTTCAGACAGAAGCTGAAATCGCTGATGGATTTCATGGTAAAACATGAAGTGTTTGGCTCTGTGCGCTGCTGGATGTACTCAGTGGAATGGCAAAAGAGAGGATTGCCACACACGCATATACTAATCTGGCTCTATAACAAAATCACTTCAAACGAAATTGACGATGTAATATGCGCTGAAATACCCGATGCCGACGTCGATAAGGATTTGCATGAAGTTGTGACGAAAAATATGATACATGGACCTTGCGGTACACTAAATCCAAATTCACCATGCATGATAGACGGAAAATGCTCTAAGCGATATCCTCAAGCATTAGTATCCAACACAGTTACAGGAAACGATGGATATCCTTTATACAGAAGAAGATCAGCAGAAGATGGCGGTAAATTAGCAACACATGGATTGCTTCTCACATGGACAATTATATGTTGCATGTTCTAGAGTCGGCAAACCAGACAATCTCTATATCTGCACAGACAATGGAACAACAAAAAATATTGTATACCCACAAGCATTGTGAAATTAAACATTTTAGAAACGTGCACTTTCTCTTTTCTTTCTTTTCCATTTAACTAGACTGAGCCACAGCAACGCGTGGCCGGGTACACCTAGTCTATATAAATAAAAATGTAAATGTTCGTTTGTTCAAAATCTTAAATCTCCAAAAGTTCTTCACCGATTGCTTTGAAATTTTCACACAATGTTGCATGTTTTTATATACCTACCATTATATAGATGTCACAAGTTGCATTCGAATACGTGCATGTTTTTATATACCTACTATGGATTCTATATATTTGTATACAAATATGCAATTTTATATGTTTTTGTTATAACTTTCTTTCTTCTTTTTCATTGCAATCGATCTGCTTTAGTTCATCCAAATAATGCCTCGCAGAAGATCAAACTTAGGTCGTTGTACTCGCGGAGCGGAAGCAGTGCGACGAGTAATTGCAAATCAAACTGAGGAAGAACGGGCATCAGCGAACGAGTGAAACAGACAAAGAATGGCTCAAATACGTGCCGAGGAAGCAGCAGAGCGACGTGCAGCCAGATTTGAGGATGCACGGTTGCGAGCACGGCGATCGCGTCCTGCAGCTTCAGATCTGCTTCGTTCTCAACAGAATGAACGCAACAGGCTGAGAATGGCTGAAAGACTTCAACGAGAAACAGCAGATCAGCGTCAAACACGACTCCATGCTCAGCAATCATGCGATTACAATCGCCTTGCATTCCGCTACAACCCAACGTCGATAAGGATTTGCATGAAGTTTTGACGAAAAATATGATACATGGACCTTGTGGTACACTGAATCCAAATTCACCATGCATGATAGATGGAAAATGCTCTAAGTGATATCCTCAAGCATTAGTATCCAACACAGTTACAGGAAACAATGGATATCCTTTATACAGAAGAAGATCAGCAGAAGATGGCGGTAAATTAGCAACACATGGATTGCTTCTCACATGGACAATTATATGTTGCATGTTCTAGAGTCGGCAAACCAGACAATCTCTATATCTGCACAGACAATGGAACAACAAAAAGTATTGTATACCCACAAGCATTGTGAAATTAAACATTTTAGAAACATGCGCTTTCTCTTTTCTTTCTTTTCCATTTAACTAGACTGAGCCACAGCAACGCGTGGCCGGGTACAACTTGTATATATATATATATATATATATATATATATATATATATATATATATATATATATATATATATATATATACATATACACAAACACAGCTATAGCTACATATATCTATCTATCTATATATATATATATATATATATATATATATATACACACATATATATATATATATATATATATATATATAGATATATATATATATATATATATATATATATATATATATAGATATATATATATATATATATATATATATATATATATATATATATATAGATATATATATACACACACGTCTGAACACCCTTTGTGACACAGAAGGGTTCCAAAGGAACTAATGTGTACACCAAACAGAGGCATCTCTTGTGTTATAACATTTAAATCTTAAGCAGTTCACCAGAGAAGGGGTGGTTGTTGTGTATGTGGAGTTTGGGGTGGAGAATGATGGCTAATGTAATCTACCCAGTGGATTGTGGAGTTAGGATGGGGGAATGATGGGTAAGGACTTACACCCCAGCGACCACTTCTGTGTCACTGCTCAACAGTGGCACAGGGAAATAACATACCCAACTGTAGTCGTGCTTGACTGTGTATTATTTACCATTCCTAACTATGTAATACTTTGTAGACACCGGTCACCACAGATGGCTACCATGGTGTGCTAAAAGACATTGCACATGTGTATGCTTGGCTACAGGTTAGTCACACACACAAACACGCACACACTTGCCAGTATTGTGCATACATGTCTTGTATATGTAAAGGTAACTAGTACAGTGGTATGCAGTTGGGGTATGTGCCACAGAACACATACAATTACACTTACTCTGATTCCACTTCTGAGCTGGGTGACATCACCGGACTGAATACATGCAGTGGGGAGGGGGGAAGAGAGAGGTTTAGCAGTTGACAAGGATAAAGGCCATTGCAAAAGGAGGTATCTGTTTGGAATGCAGCAAAACCAGCTGTTATGACAGGATGCAGACACAAATACACAACCACACTCAACCATTTGCTGACACACACACACACACACACACACACACACACACACACACACACACACACACACACACACACACACACACACACACACACACACACACACACACACACACTTGCCAGTGGTGAGATCAGAACTCCTGCCTATCTATAGATAACTATTACAGTACTATGCAGTTATGAGACACGCCACAGAGATTACACATTCCAAGGCAGTCAGACTGCCCTTCTAAGATTGAGGACAACAACAGGGAGACTGACAGTCACAAAGTACATAGCTCTAAATCTGTGTGTTCAAAGTAGGTGTCCATTACAACCTGTATGCACAAACAAGACACATCATCTGCAGGTAGGCCTGAGAGGTATAGTTGTAGCACAATAGTAACCTGAACTGGAGTATGGTTTATTGACCATTTGGACAGTTTGTCCATCTCTTTCAACTTTCTGGTTTAAAAGACCACATCTGTGCTTGTTTCCCATCTTTCCTGTAACTAACCTACTGGGTAGCACTAGAAAGCCTTAAACTGATACAAGCCTTCTAGCTTAGAAGAGAGATTTTGGAGTGATTAAGTATCAGTTTTCTGTACTTTCTTGTGTACTTAACTGTTTTCCACCTAAACGCAGATTTTCATAGGTTTATAGGTTTATAGGTAGGTACCAGGTTATCGGCCCAAGGGCCTACGTACACCTAGCCAACAAGGTTCCCTGGCTTATGCCACCCAAGAAAGTTATTTTCCTGTGCTACTGTTGAGCAGAGACACAGAAGTGACCCACGGGGTGTATTTCCTATTTCCCATCCACTCATCAAGATTTTTCTTGAAGAGTGCTAATGAAGAACTTTGCTTGATGTAGATAGGTAACCTGTTCCAGAGTATGGGAAGTCTCTGGGACAGGAATCTATCCCTCCAGCATGTCCTGTTTACTGTGGTGACAAGATTTAGGTCCCTAGAGTGTGTAGCTCAAAGGGATTGGGATTTCTTTAGGTGTACCATGTCCAACAGCTCTGAGTCTGACATAGCTTTATATGTTAGGCAGAGATCACCTCGGAGTAGGCGATATGCTACGGAGTAAAGCTGGAGTTTTTTGAGGCGGTCAGTGTAGAGCATTTGTTTGAGGCCAGTAATTCTCTTTGTGAGGTACTTCTGTGGCCTTTCCAGCTGCTGCAGATGTCTTGTGAGGTACAATCCAATAGGGGCGTTGTACTCTATAATGGGTCTAATGAGTGTCGAGTAGAGGGGAAGACTGACCTCTTTTTCCCTGGATGAGAACCCTTTTATGATGAGGTGTGCCAAGTAGAAGGACTTCCTGACTACTGTGGTGATGTGACTATCAAAGGAGAGACTACTGTCCACCTGGGTCCCATAGTCTCTTATCACACATTCAGTGTTAAGTAGATTGCTGCCTATGTGGTAGTTCATGGGTACAGAGTTTTTACCAAAGGGGATGACACTGCACTTTTTGGCATTGAGCTTGAGGCCATGGCTCTGACACCAGGCATCTGTCTCAGCGAGGCCCTTCTGTAGGATGTCCGCATCATTTGGGGACTTGACTATGGCTCCTAGTTTGCAGTCATCTGTGAACTTCATTAGCCAGAGGCCTTCTGTGTTAGCCTGTACTTCAGGGAAGTAGATACCAAACAGGAGCGGTCCCAGGACGGAACCCTGTGGTACTCCACTTGTCACTGCTTTGAGGTCAGATTTGGAGTCTGCAACATTTACAGTGTGGGTTCTGTCAGTGAGCCAGTTGGCAACCCATCTTGTGACGTAGGGATTTATACCTAGTTTAGTGAGTTTAGCTATAATTCCAGAATGGGGGATGGTCTCGAAAGCCTTGGCGAAGTCAAAATAGGCTGTGTGAACCACCTTACCCTCATCTACGGCTTTGGTGACTGCTTCAAAGAAGTTGATCAGGTTCAGGAGGCATGATCTGCCTTTCACAAACCCAAACTGGGTGGGATCCAGAGTTTGGAGGTTACCAATGTCTTTGTTTATGTGTTCCATGATGATATATTCCATGGCCTTGCAGACCAGGCTCGTCAGGCTAATAGGTCGATAGTTCCCGGGACCAGTGGTGGCTCCCCCTTTGTGGAGTGGGATAACTGTTGCTGTGTGCCATTCAGTGGGAACAAAGCCTGATGCGAGGCTATTATTGAACATGGTGCTTAAGTGGGGAGCCAGTTTGTTCTGAAGTTCATATAAAATGGAGCCTGGGATGTTGGCCGGTCCCATGGATGCTGTGTTTTTGGCTTTAGAGAGTGCAGCTTTTACTTGCGTAGTTGTGATTACAGGGACTCTGCATTCTTCCTGTATAGATATGGGCCCTTTAGGGGGTGGGGGTGGGGGGGGGGTAAAGTTAGCACTGAACCTATCTGCCAGGATGCTGGCAATATCAGTTGGTTCTGTAATTTTCGTGCCTTTTTGCTGTAACTCAGAGCAGATCTGGGTGTTGCCATCAAGATTCTTGACATAGCTATAGAATGCTTTGTGGTTGTCCTCAGAATTAGTGGCAATTTTGTTTTCGTAGCTTGCTTTGGAGGATCTTATAAGGGATCTCTGCTTCTTACTGAGGCTGACCAGGGAGCTCCTCCACTCATGGGATTTTACTCTCTTTTGCAACAGTTTTTTCCTTCTGTTGTACAGTTTGTTTATGGAAGGAGACCACCAGATTGGCTTCCTTTTCTTGGAGGATAGCGTCTTGGTTCTGTTTGCAATAGCATGATCCATGCACTCGTGTAAGTGCTTATAGAGTGCATCTGTGTAGGATTAAGCAGTTGTAACTGTATTGTCCATCATCATGGGTGTCATGAAGTTCACCACTTCTCTCTTAAGAAGCATGAAGTTGGCTTTGGAGAAAATTTTTACTGTGGTTTCCTTAATGGTGGGTGGGGGAGAGATGTGGATATCAAGGGTGATTAACTTATGGTCGGATTGAACCAACGAGGAGTTGACTTCAGGTGTGGAACACCGGTCACTCATGTTGGCAATGACTAGGTCTAGGATATTGTTGCCCCTGGTGGAGGTGTGAATAAGTTGATCCAGGGCATTGGAGTTTATGAATTCCAGAAAGCGTTGAGCTAAGGAGTTGGTACACGAGTAGTTTTCCCAGTTAATAGTGGGGTAATTGAAGTCGCCCATTATTAGGGTGTTGGGTTGAACCCCAATATTTTCCAGCACATCAAGAAAAGAGGAGTGGGAATCCTGGGGCATGGTGGGGGATCTGCAGCAAGCTACAATTTGGATTGCAGTTTTGCTCAGAGATAGTTGCTCTTGGATAACCTCGGATGCGTTATGCTGAGCAACTAGCCTGGAGGTGTGGATATCCTTAATGAATATGGACACACCTCTGCCTTTGGTGTTTTGGTCCAGGTTACATGGCTGAAAAGTGTGGTATGAGTTATAGCCTGGTAGTGCAGAGGTGCTCTCTGGAGCCTTGAACCAGGTCTCAGTCACTTTCCAGCATTTATTCTGATTTAAAAGCTTGTTTTTTCACATATTGTATTTATTTGACTGCCTGCACTTTTGTAATGTTGTTTTTTGTTTAAATAATTTATTTAACTGTTGTAGGCTACACACTAAATTGCGATAGCCTTTTCTGATCATTTGTAGTCGTTTAAAGATGTTTTAAATGTATTTTTTACTGTTTTTGCCTTATCTTTTCAAAAAAACAAAAAAAAAATCCTTGTTTCCTGCCTTTCTAAGCTAGTATAGTCCAGTTTTCAGGCTAGTGCTGAATTCAGGGCTGTGATCCTAGTTTCTGAGCTGCCCATACCTTACTCGGATAGAAGGAAGTTTCTCTGTTTCTGTGAGAGAGGGGAGCTTTGAGCATCCTATCTGTCCCTGGAGGAGTGGTTCCAGCCCAGAAGTTAATAGTTTATTGGCCATTTTGGGCTAATTTCTATCTCTTTCATTTCCCTACTATAAAAAACGTGTTTACACATTTTTGTGCACTGGCAGTGCCAGTTAGCTACGGTTAAATTATTCTTGGCTCCACTAAGTCTCCTCTTCAGATTTTCCCTTGAAACTAGTCTAACTCTCAACCTAAGCACTCAAAAAGCATCTTACAGCCCAGCACTTGCTCAGACCTAATAGCAAGCACTAATATACCCTGACATTGATTGCCCAGCAGGGCAAGGCTCTTTATTCTACCCTCACCAACCAAGTGACTAAGCAGCTCACCCTACTATTCAGGCATGACCAAAGGGCAACTTCAGGTGCACTCTCCAGTCCAGCTGGTGAATCTGGGTATCCTGAGGCAATGTTACAACTGCCTCATGTACACAGACAACCCTCTCCTCCTACTACAAAATACTAACATAAGCGAGAGATGCAATTATACAGCCAAACTGGAAGCTAAGCTGTCTCCACCCATGACTGGAACAGACAGTCAAGAGGAGAAGGTTAACATTTGCACCACACCTCCAGCCAGACACAGACCTACTAAAACAGCACTGGCAAAAAATACACATAAATACACAAAATCATACTTGGAGGCTTTAAATAAAAACCTGCAAAAGCATCAGAGATCTCCAAAGCAGACACCCAAGCAATCTGCACTTCTCGTCACAAACCAGACAACACATAAAACACAAAATCGGTGTGCAGCACAATCACAGCCCTTAAGGTGAAATAACATACCTAACACACTAGTAACAGGTGACTCTATAGTCAGGCACACTAACGTCTCACTCACTAGGCTGGACAAGCAGAAGGTTACTGTTAGCTGCCTGTCGGGAGCCAGAATCTGCCACATAACACAAGCACTCAGGTCACTCCAGAACAATTACAAATATGACTCTGTCATTGTTCATGTTGGTGTGAATGACCTGAGATGTACCTCCCTGGACTACATGAAAAGAGACATGGAAGAGCTCTCTGATCATGCAGCCCAGGCTGGTATGACCCTGACCCGGAGTAGCATCCTGCCCTCACCAAGAATATACCTCAGTATAAAGAAAAAATGATCAATTTCAACAATTGGCTAAGCTTCTGGTGTCATTCACAGGGGATACAGTGTCTGTCAGCCTGGGATGACATGCTCGACAAACCACGTTGCTTAGCAAGAGATGGCTTGCACCTGTCACCCCTAGGCTTTCGAATACTGGCCAAGGCTCTTGCTGCTCCCATAGTGCCTTTTTTAGGCAAGGCTCAAAGTCAAACCCACCTCCGTAAACAGCACAATTAACAAAAAAACTGAGTGTTATACTACTCAATGCCAGGAGTTTAAATCTTAAAATGCACGTGCTCGAAGCACTCCTCAGTATGGAGAATGTCCACATCTGTGCAATAACTGAAACCTGGTTCAAGGCTCCAGAGAGCACCCCAGCACTACCGGGCTACAACTCATACCACACGTTTCGGCCACAGAACACAAACCGAAACACAAAAGGAGGGGGTGTATCCATATTCATCAAGGATACCTACACCTCCAGGTTAGTGGCGCAGCATGATACTTCTGAGATCATCCATATGCAACTAACATCGGGCAAATCTGCAATGCAAATTGTGGCCTGCTACAGATCACCCTCCATGACCCAGGACCACCACTCCACCTTTCTGGAGACACTGGAAAACATGAAGGTCCTACCGAACACCCTGATATTGGGTGATTTCAATTACCCTACCATTCACTGGGAAAACTACTCAAGTACAAATTCCCAGGCCCAGTGCTTCCTGGAATTCATCAACTCAAACACCCTGGATCAGCTGGTAAACTCTCCTACCATAGGTGAAAACATATTGGACCTGGTCATCACCAACATGGGCAACAGGTGTTCCACACCAGAGGTCAACCCGTCACTGGTTAGATCAGACCATAAACTAATCACTCTGGATGTCCACACCCCACCACCACCCCCAACTAAGGAAACCACAGTAAATAACTTTTCTAAAGCAAACTTCACCTTACTTAAGACAGAGGTGGTAAGTTTCACAGCCCCCACGCTAAAGGATAACGCTGCCCAAGATGCATAAACCTTTACAAATGCACTCTATGAGCACCTACAAGGATGCATGGATCGTGCCATCCCTAGAAAAACCAAGACTCACTCCTCTAAGAGAAGGGAACCAGCTTGGTGGACCCCTGCAATAAACAAGTTATACAATAGAAGGAGGAAACTAGTTCAGAAAAAAAGCAAATCCCAAGAAGGAAAGAATCCCTGATCAGTATCAGTAAGAAACTAAGGTCCCTCATGAAATCATCCAAGGCTAACTTTGAAAGAAAAATAGCCAAGGATTCAAAAGATAACCACAAAGCCTTCTTTAGCAATGTTAAGAAATGAAGTGGCAACAAGCAGATTTGCACTGAACTAGTGCAACATAGCACAAAATATACTGAACCTACTGATATTGCCAACATCCTGGCAAATAGATTCATTGCAAACTTCACCCCCACTCTCACTTTCAAAAGGGCCCACAACAATACCGGAAAAGTGTAGTGTCCCAAAAATCACAGACGCACAGGTGAAAACAGCCCTTTCAAAAGCCAAAAATACAGCATCAGTGGGACCAGATGGTGTCCCAGGCTGCGTTTTGCACGAACTACAGAATGAACTAACCCCCCACTTAAACACGGTGTTCAACCACAGCCTCGCCACAGGCTACATGCCCATAGAATGGCACACAGCAACTGTTATTCCTCTCCACAAAGGAGGGGCCACAACTGTCCCTGGTAACTATTGCCCCATAAGCCTGACTAGCCTGGTCTGCAAGGCTATGGAGTGCATCATCATGGAACTCATTAACAAAGACATTGGGAACCTCCAAACACTTGACCCGACCCAGTTCGGCTTTGCTAAGGGCAGATCATGCCTCCTAAACCTGGTTGACTTCTTCGAGACAGTCACCAAGGCCATAGATGAGGGAAAGGTGGTTCACACAGCCTACCTTGACCTCGCCAAGGCTTTTGACACCATTCCCCACTCAGGTATTACAGAAAAACTCACCAGCCTGAACATAAACCCCTACGTCACTAGATGGGTTGCCAACTGGCTTACAGACAGAACTCACACGGTAAGAATAGCGGGCTCCAGGTCCAACTCTAAACCAGTCACAAGTGGTGTCCCACAAGGCTCGGTCCTGGGACCCCTACTGTTCAGCATATACTTCTCAGAAGTACAGGAAAACACAGGAGGACTATGGCTAACCAAGTTCGCCGATGACTGCAAACTGGGAGCCATAATTGACTCTCCGGCTGACACGGACATCCTCCAAAAGGGCCTTACTGAGACGGACACCTGATGTCAAAGTCATGGCCTCAAGCTAAATGCCAAAAAATGCATAGTCATCCCATATGGGAAAAACAAAACACCCATGAATTACCACATAGGTGGCAGCCCCCTTAGTACAGAAGAGGTAATAAGAGATCTGGGGACCCAGGTAGATAGTAATCTCTCCTTTGACAATCATATTGCCAAAGTAGTTAGAAACTCCTTCTATGTGGCCCATCTAATTACTAAAGGGTTCACATCTAGAAATAAAGAGGTTATAGTGCCCCTCTACTCATCACTCATTAGACCCACCATAGAGTACAATGCCCCATTTGGGATGTACCTCACAAGACACTTCCAACAGCTGGAAAGACCACAAAGTACCTCACCAAGAGGATTACTGACCTCAAACATATGTCCTATGCAACCCGACTGAAAAAATTCCAGCTGTACTCATTGGCATATTGCTTACTCAGAGGTGATCTCTGCCTGACTTACAAAGCCATATCCAACTCAGAATTGATGGACATGCTCCACCTAAAGAAATCCAAGTCACTGCAAGTCATGCGCTCTAGTGAGCTAAACCTCGCCACAACAATAAATAAAACATGCTGGAGGGATAGATTCCTGTCACAGAGACTCCCCATGCTTTGGAACAAAATTCCAAATTACATCAGGCAGAGCCCTTCACTAACACTCTTCAATAGAAACCTTGATGAGTGGATGAGTAACAGAAAATACACCCCTGGGATCACTTCATTGGCTCTGCTTGACAGAGGATCAGTTAATTAATCAATGGGGTGGTGAAAGCCGACACACTCTGGCTAGGCTTATAAATGCCCTTGGGCAGATAGGTTCATAGGTAGGTACTAGGCTATCTGTGGAATGGACAACTATTATCACTATACAGGGTTACAGTGGGCATGCTCATACACTTAGTAACAAAGGGCTTGTTGGATGCACTGACTCAAATTACACAAGGTGGCAGTGGGTATGCTCATACACTTAGTAGCACAGGGCTGTTTGGGATGCACTCCAATTCTAACCACAGAAGGCCACAGTGTGCATGCTCATACACTTACATGTACAGAACACATTGTAATGGACTTTGTAAACACACAGGTTTACAGCTATGTACATCTTACCTGTCATTATACAGGCAGATCATACTGGTATACTACCTGATACCTGTATGTGGCCTGTAAATTATATATCTGTGTCTGTGCTGTGTGATACACATGCATACATGTACATGAAGTACTAACATATATATGTTAAGCATACACATTCATGCATGTGTGGACGTAACAGACAATAGGTTACCTGGGACACACAGGCAGATGCTACCTACAGCATGTGTCACACACCTTGCTGCCCTGAAAGGCATACATTGATAGCAGGTTGTGGACAGTGGCATTATATGTGGAACAGTGGCATGTACAAGCATAATGTGTGAGCCACAGTGTGTAATGGTACTGAGGTGCAGGTGTCAAGATGACCTCTCCCGGCTGTGTTAGTAGTTGTCATTATTAGCAGCACTGCTACCGTAAGTATATCTCACATTGGTCATATACACAATTTCTGCTGCTGTCCATCACCTTACATGAGACATTTGCTACCAAGCACATTATTGCCACTAGCAGTGATGTCATGGTATGAGTGGCAACTGCTAGACCAAAACAATGAGCCAATGTCCTGCTGTTATTATGAGGTTGTCCAGTGTCTATCATTCCGGGCTGTCATGACTGTATGGCAAGCCTTTAACACAGAGCACATGCATCCATGTTTCACGTGTGTGTGGATAATACCTAGGTGGCATTTACCCATATAGCCGCATTCCAAAGCAAATGTCCTACACCCAGAAGTAACACCCTGACACCTATAAGACAATTGCATTGGATGCTTATGCTAACCAGTGCTAGATGTGTGGCTTTAGTAATCCATTTGCTCAATGTAAAACCTACAATGGGGAATACTGACATCTGTGCAGTGAGAAATACCTGGCTGAAGGCTCTGTAGTGCACAATTGCACTACCACCATATAACTCAGATCCAGACATGTAGGCATAACAGTGGTATGGACCATTCCAGGTGGTGGTGTACACATATTCATAAAGGCTACTCACATGTAAAGACCACTACTCCGACATAACGCATCACAGATGAGTCAGGTACAGGTGACAGTGGCAAATGCTGCATTCTAGGTTGTATCCTAATATAGATCCACCACCTTGTCCCCAGACTACCAACACACATCCATATGTGGTATGAATAGTATGGTAGACCACCAGATAACCCTCAATTGGTGGACTGTACCTAGGCCTACATCAACTGTGCAAAGTACCCATGTACAGACACAGCTGCATAATGTGTTATGCTATGCAATAATACCACTGTTTGTAACCAGCTCAGTTGTACACATACCAGGATCCCTCATATGTTGTCAGCATTAACACGGTTGACTGTTGCTATACACCAGTAAACAACACCCTCATAGTTGGATATGACCTAACTCTACCTGCCCTGGATATGTACATCCCACACTCATACAACATAAATGACATTACCATAGCTTTCGTTATCCTTTCTACATACAGGTGGCTACAGTCATTACACACATTAACATGGCAGATAGCATGCTAACAGTACATAAGGTTTGATATATATGTTAACAGAGGTAATATTCCCCTCTCTACTGGTCACCCATGACACCTATCATATCATACAACACCCCATGTGGCATGTATGTCATTAGACATGTCCACCTAATGCAATGCCTACAAACATACCCAAACAACAGGATCATAGGACCTACACAAGGCCTGTATTGACAGACTCAGGGAATTCCAGCTCTGCTTTGTATGTTCATGAGTAGTCACAGGTGATATGTTTATGACATGTACAGCCATGTGTGGCCACAGCTCCTACATATACCCCATGTCAACAATTGCAAGCCATGCATGCTGTGTGCTGTTGGGACATTAGCCTTAGTACCACAATAGCCAGTACATGCTGGGGTGAGATGTTTACAAGCCACAGACCTCATACATGCTTGAATGAGTGTACTGCCTAGCTCTAACAGACCACATTGCTGGCACTCTTCCAGTAAACATGAGGTGTGAGTGGCAAATATGATGTGCTCACTGTTGACCATTACAGGGCCCTGACTTCACCATGGCACTGTCAAGTAACAGTTTGTAGGAGCATGACATGGAATAATGCTGTGTGTGTCTCGCTGATATGTGCTGTTGTCATATATGTACACTTGGCTACTCAGTGAAGGTGGTGGTGTCCTATCATTACATGAAGACAACATCCATTATAGTGTAATGCTCGGCTATGTTTCACGCATGGCGTGGGGAAGGTGTTGAATGTGTCATCTTGACCTGCTAGTGCACTTACTGATGTAGACCACATATGTGTACATGTGATGTTTGCGTAGATTCCATGTGTGTGCAGTGTCTGATGTCTGAAAGTGACTGTTGTCTTAGTACATCATGCTGTTGCAATACAGCCTCAACATTGCCAACTGTATATGGTGATATGCTCTAAGTACAGTAAGCCGTACATGAGGTATGGACAGATGTTTGGACATGACTACTAAGTGGTGGGGCTTCTTTGCAGATGAATGATTACTGAGGACAGCACACTGGTGTGTTACAACCATTCCTTCAATAACCTGTGTAACTGCTAAGGTCAGGTTTTGTTAATTGAAGTGGAAGACAGACAATGTAGAATGCTGTATGGGTGACACTGAAGGCAAACCTCATGACACCTGTAACATTAATACCTCCCCTGTGCATATATTGTGCATATATCAGCACAGTTGGCAAAGGAAAGAGTCAGTAAGCTTTCTACCAGATGCAATAGTGCTGTAATACCTATCATGAGATAGGCAGGTGTTTGATTCACAGTATTGGCACGTGTGAGTGTGTGTGTGCCCATATATGTAACGTATGGTTGGGAATACATCCCACATGTTTTCACTCTCCTGAACACTGTTGTTAACACCAGTACAGAGTGAAGTGTAGAAAGAAAGGCATAGGCAGATAGTTGAACCTCACACATGTAAAGTGTCTGTATGTGTGTGACATAGGTGTATATCTTTGTGAATGTCACAGTGTGTGTGTGTGTGTGTGTGTGTGTGTGTGTGTGTGTGTGTGTGTGTGTGCGAGTGTGCGCATGTGCATGTGTGTGTATGGCTGTCCATGTGTATGGCTGTCCGGTCCCTGGAGTGAGGCTGTATTTTACCATAGTGAAATGTTAATGCCCCCTCACCCCATCCACTCAATGCAATCTAGCATCCCTGTTGATATCATCAATCATAGATGGGCATTATAACCGCCTGTTAACATGTACACCCTGGGATGTGACCTGTTGTTACATAGCCTACTGATAGACCCCCCCTCTCCACATACACTCACTGCACTGTAGTATTACTGTCGATGTCCCCGATCTTAGGCCATTCCGACTACCTGTACATGTGTAATCTCTGTGGCACGTCTTGTAATTGCGTAGTACTATAATGATGATATGCACATAGGCAGAGGTTCTCATACAAACACTGGCAACTGTGTGTGTGTCAGAGTGTGTGTTACTGCGTCTGTGAATCCCTGAGTTTGTGGGTGTGTCTGTGTTTGTATGCTATCATGGCAGTGGGTATTATTGCTTCCCAATGAGAAGCCCTATTTCCACTGGCCTTTACCCTTGTCATCTGGCGTACCACTCTTTTACCTCCTCCCCGCGCCAGGTAACTATATCTGTGATGTCACCCACTATGGATGTGATGGCTCTGAACACAGTAGCTTACTACACAGCTACCATGCTCTTGGATCATTAGAACAGTAAACATAATTGAAACATGGGAGAATATAATTGTGATGTGGAAGGTACAAAGTGCATGCAGGTATTGTCATACTGACCTGTGGGTAGTCAACATGTACCTATGGGACACTAACCGCAAACACCGACATCCCCCAGCACATGCAACTACACCTAAAAGAGGAAGGCAGAACGTCAAGATCAACATGCTGTTAGTGTTGTTACACATGATACATACTGTCAAATGTACAAAATGCTTTCTGCAACTGTAATACATGGTATGTCTGCTGCCTGTCAACACTACTCAACAATATTAATCTACAATTGTCTACCTAGTATGTTCACCCTGTGCATCAGACCATATGAGCACGTCCATACACCGATGGTGTGGATGACAGGGATGTGGCACAGGCATAATCATATGCACAGGGTGATAATGTTTGCCAGAGGCCTAGGCTGCACCATTGGATGACATCATGTGTGTGTGTCAGGGCCTGTGATATCATTGGGCATGTGTGGATGTTATGCATCTGTATGTTGAGGTGCCCTACATTTGTTTCCAGTGTGTGTGTATGCATGCACACAGGTATGGCATGTGGCTGGCCTACACAGGGGTATTATTGACAGCTGTAGACTGTGCAAGGCAGGTTTCACAGTTCACGGTGTCCGGCCATGGCCAAGTGACCTGCGCCTGCCAGGGGTTGCACGGGCACTACCAGGCAGAGATCCAGATTGGGTACTGTCTGATGACACATGTCCAATGGAATTGTGTCCCTATTGGGACTGTCCAGGACCACATGCATGTGCACATGGCCTGCTGTGTCCTGGTGTGGACTGCACAGCACCAGTTGCACTGCTGCGGCTACCGCCACTATGGGAGTGGGCATGTGCAGTAGCATGTTCACGTAGACCTTCAACAGGTGATGTAGCTGACCATCGTCCACGTGCCCGATGCCTCACTCCCACTAGATGTTCCAGCACAGACATTCCACGCTCGAGGATTGACATGCCACGGTCAAGGACTCCCACCATGTCACCCAATCGTCTAACCAAAACATCTGCAAGATGATGGTGAGCATTTGCAAGTGCCTAGATGTTGTCAGTTAATGAATGGACAGCAGCCCTCTGAAGCCTCAGACCTTCTCTGTTGTGCCATTCAGCACGTGCCTGTGCCTCTATTACAGCCCGAAACATGTGTCTGCTGACTCCAGCTGATGTGCTTTGTCTCACAGGGGCATGTTGGCCAGTGGTCCTCCTATGAGCAGTGCTGGGCACATGCCTGTGTGGGACATCACCAGTCAGTTGACTGGGATCATGGTGTGCAGACACATCTTCCATAGTCTCCACACTTCCCTGTTCCATGCTACCACCCACCAACTGTCCATCCTCTATGGTCAGTGGTGATGGGGTATTTGTAGGCAGGGGAACTGTATGTGAGGATGAGGGGGAGACAGGTGGAATGGCAACCAATGGCACAGATTCAGCCCCTGACAACCTTGCCTGTGCCTTAATCATATATCGTCATCCCTGCTAGAGTCTATGGGGACACTAACATCAGGTGGACCGCAGGAGGGCAACACACCTACATCAACACCTGTGAGGGGAAGACAAGAACTGTACATTACAAGTTATACCAGACACACAGACAGACAGAGACACACAGACAGACAGAGACAGACAGACATAGGCAGACAGGCAGACTGAGACACACAGACAGACAGACAGAGACAGACACAGACACACAGACACACACAGACAGACACACAGACACACACACACACACACAGACAGATACACACCTAGACAGACAGACACATACACACCTAGACAGACAGACACACACACACACACACACACACACACACACACACACACACACACACACACACACACACTCAGACACACACACAGACACACACAAACAGACACACAGACATACACTCAGATGCACAGACACACAGACGCACAGACACACACACATAGACACACTCAGACAGACACACACACACACACACACATGCTACATGCAGGTGATATGGCAGATGGCATTCAGCTTAGACAATTATAGTCTCAGCTTAGACAATTATAGTGGTAGTTATCATACATCCCTGAGTTGCACACAACAGCATGCATGTGTTACAGCAGACGGCATGCACCTTACACAATTATAGTGGTGGTTAGCATACATACCTGTATTGCACCATTTGTGTTAGTAGCCTATGCCCCATACCTGCAACACAATGCATGCACTTTGCACCGTTGCACCGCACTGCCATGGTGTGTGCAACATACACCACATGTTAACAGACCATTGTTGACCTTTGTACATCTGCCACTGATGCTTTGTGTTGGCCACCACCCCTATGGGTGAGGACATGAGCAGTAGGGTATGTCGAATGCATACTTTGTTTGCCTGAGACCTAGCTTGCATATCTCCCCCAAAGCAGTGCATGTCTGTTCAACATTATTACGCCTACTCCTGAGCTGAGTCTAGACATTGTGCATGTAGCTGTACACACATGTTTGACATGGCTGTCCCTACTTTGCAATGGTGCCACAGACCAGCACAGGTTTACAGTACACTGGCCTGCTGTGTGGAGTATGACCTTGACAATCACATGTAGTATGACATGTCTTCTGCTGATGTATTGAATGGCATGCATACATGTGTAACACTATGGTGTCCTTTCCAATCTACAGTACAGTAATGGTGTCCCAATGCAGGGGTGTGTTATACTAACATGGGCCTTCAGCTGATGCAATATTGTCTGTCCACCCTACAAATATGCAGGGACATACTGCACATTGAGCTGATGTGCAAAGCCATTGCAGGGCATCATGTGGCTTTACAATTGCTATACAGTGTGAGCTACTGACACAGTTCATAGCCATGACTATGTTCACATACAATACATATCTAATGTGGAATGTGACCCACAACACTGAGGTGTATACACACTAAACCCTAATGTAGAATGTGTGACACAGGATGCAGAAGGGTATACGGATGACACCCCTGCACCTTTGCAACCATATTACTGATGCCTGGCAACTATGCCCACACATGGCTAACTTAGCAGTACGCTGTGTACCACATGCCATCTGTGTACCTCACACACATGAGGAGCAGGCATGGCAGTGATGTCTGACACCAGCAAGGTGAATGTACTGTATTTGTGGCCTGATGTGGTTGTATGTATATGTTGTGCAACACATGTATGCATTTGGATACTGTATAGGTGAATGCTTTCATGTCGTGACACACTCAAGATGTTTAAGACATGTTATGTGGTGGTTTCATGTTATGCCTACACAAGCTGTGCACAGGCCTGTATGATGTTTAGTGTTTCATATCTGCAATATCACCATTACATAAAGGCCATAGTTGTATTGTGTCGTGCCAATGTACAACAGGGTGTACACACATGTACATCACTTCTACTATGTGTGTTGCTTCATGCCTCTGGCCATCCTCCATGGCCATGTGTGCACATGTTCTGTCCAATGGTTGTGATGGTCATCTTATTTCACATGTCAGTGTTATCCCATATGACATACACCCATAGATGTCATATGCTCCACTGAGGACAGGGTTATGCAGACAAAGGGTGGTATGTATGGGATGTGAGACATGTTTTGCAGGATAGTTGAGCAGTGTTGCAGTCAGCCCACTACATGTCATGG
The DNA here is from genome assembly GCF_019279795.1 of Protopterus annectens. Classification (NCBI taxonomy): domain Eukaryota; kingdom Metazoa; phylum Chordata; order Ceratodontiformes; family Protopteridae; genus Protopterus; species Protopterus annectens. The sequence goes on along the minus strand of NC_056728.1, from coordinate 341,386,962 downwards.
ACATATCAGATAGCACATGACATTGTGTGACATTCATAGCAAGGGTATAATCCACAAGGGTGTATCCTGGGGGCCGGTCATACTCCAGCTCCAACACATTTAGAGTGCATACACAGATATGCTCTCTGTACAGTACTGTTCGTATTCCCAACATGTGTAATGTTGATATGTAGTACCTGTCCCTACAGTGAAACACACCTCCACCATTGTATTCACTGTTGTCCACACATCTGGCAATGACAGTTTGGAAGGTTTAGTGTAGGTGTTTCATATAGTCTTCAATTGTTTCACATGGGAAAACACTGTGATGCATTGCAGGTTTGACCAGTGTCCATTAACAGGACCACCATACATTATGTGTACGTGTGTTATGACAGATAGCATGCAATTAATATGTTCCATGCATTATCAAACCTGGTAAATAATAACAATCTCAGCTGACACAGGCTGCTGTCACTGCAAAATGCCAGAGGAACCTAAACAGGAGTGTCACAGCAGTAAGATCATTATCCACAACTGTGCGATAGCTACAGGGTGCAATGGCCATGTTAGAACATAAGCCAGTACAATACACTATACTATGGAGTATGCACATCTGTGCATACATAGAGTAGCAGACTACAGTATGTGGCATGTGTGCATACATGCCTTGCATATGATGTTACATTACATATTGTACAGTAACACATGTAACTATGTGAAATATTGTTGTGCTATATGTGCAATACTGACTTACCAGGCAACTCTAGGCTTGGTGGTTGAGAGACACCCGCCTCCACAATACCAGCTAAAGCTTGTGGATGGAGGTCTGCAGGTGTCCCCAGGTTGGCCAGTAGCTTCTCGGTATGTGTAAGTGAGGGCTGAGTGAGTGGCCCTCCACCTGTTGCACCTTGTTCCCTGGAGTTTGCATTAACACGCTGCTTCGCCCATCTTATGAGGTCAGTGCAGTGTCAGCGCACCTGCTGATAGGTGCGATTGCGACCACCAACATCATTTACCCTCCTGCAGAGTTCCTCCCACAGGGCATCCCACTGCTGTGCATCCTGTGGCACATGGCTGAAGAGTGTTGTATGGTTGTCGAGGAGGTATGGGACGAGGACCTCATCCTCCAAACAGCTGTATGCCAGCAGTCTGCAACGTGGCATACCTGGAAGACATAATGATGGAGAGAGGTCACAGTAACTCACAGAGAAGTACAGAAGTACAGCTGAACATACATGTGTATCACATTTATTAAGATTACAAATATGTCTTTGCAAATCTATATGACTCTAACACCACTGACATGTATAAGTCACACACATTTGACACTTACTGGTGATAACACCATATATGTGTTTGTCATGTGATGACATTGCTCATACACCATGTGGATGTTGTCTTGACGTGGGCATGTCTGTTTGCTTGTACTGGTGTCTTTACCTATCAGCACATGCCTGGATGTGTTCACATTAATGCAATCAACTTTAATGCTGTGTATATGTCACATATATAGTTATACATAGCCATTAGGGACTTGACCTGTGACCCTGCAGACTTGCATGCATGTATGTGTTTTGCCATATACAGCTACATGGCACTGCATAGCTGTGTAGCATCCTGTCATGTATTGCCTGTGTTGCACATGTGTAACACATGGGACAATAGCTAGCCCAATGGTATTTGCAGGGTTGGATATCAACTATAGCATGTATGGTCATAGTGATCTAGTAGGCTATATGCCCTGGGCCATTTATGAGCCTAGGCAGACAGGTTACCTAGCTGTAGGCAACAGACAGGTACATTTCAGTGGCCAGTTCAAGCAGTGCCACAGAACTGATCCACAGGGTTACTGATATATTTGGCATGCGGTCATCACACCATGTCACAGAGAGGGGCGATGTGCAGCTTTGCTGGACAGGGATGCATAGTATGGCAAGAGTATGTTAAGTGTATGGGACAGAGATCTGTCAGGCATGTTGTGATCCTTGTACTAGAAAGGTGGATGTCCATGAAGTATGTGTTTATTTGGGATCAGGATGTGTTAAGTGTAGCATGTCCAACACCTCTGGGTTGGACATGGCTTTATTCAGGATAGGCTGCATGCTACATAGTGCAGCTAGGGATTGGGAAGGGCAGTGTATGTAATCTACACATGGGCAATAGCACTTAAAGGAAATATGTGATCTATTATGGGTCACATTGGTTTTGAGTATGGCTGAGCAATTATCTCTATATTCCTGGATTGCACCCTGTCATGATTAGGAGTGCCACATAAGACTACCTGTCTGATGTGGTGAAGTAACTATCAAAGGAAAGAGTACTGTCCAGCTGCATCCCATACACACAGTTGCCATTATGTTGACCGCTGCCTAGGTGGTAGTTCATGGATACAGGATTTGTAACATAGGAGATGACAATGCAATACTTAGCTGTCAGATTGTGGCCATACGTCACACACCACACATCTGACACACTAAGGCCCTTCTGCATGTTGAATGCAGCACACAATGAGTTGACTATTGCTCCTAGTTCATAGTCATTTGCAAACGTCAATAGGCTGATGCCTACTGTGTTAGTCTGTGTGGTATAGATAAAGAGGGGGAGTACCAGGAATGAACCCTGTATTACTGTGGCTGGCACTGGTTTGATGTGCATGTATTAGTCAGACACCTTCTGTAGTGTTGGTTCTGCCAGCAGTCCAGTTGTCAACCACTCCTGTGACATAGGAATATACACCTAGTTTACTGAGTGTAGCTGGAACACAGTATGGGTGATGGTGTCCTATGACCTGGCAAGGTCATGATATGCAGTGTGAATCAACCCTACTGTCATCTACATCTGTACTGAGTACATCAAATACGTTGATCACGGTCCATGGCCTTACAGACCAGACTCAGCAGGGTAGTTGTGCACTATTTCCCATTATCAATGGTGTCTCCCCCTTTGTGGGGTGTGATAACTGTTGCTGTGCACCATTCGGTGTGTACACAGCCTGACATGGAGCTATGATTGAACATGATGTGTATGTGGATAGCTGAATGTTCTTTCATTTGTGTAGGATACACACTGGGATGTTGACAGGTCCCATGAAAGCTGTATGTATGGCTTTAGAGAGTGCAGCTTGTACCTGCATTGTTGTTATTACAGGAGCCCTGTAGTGTACATGGATATATTACTAAGTGCACCTGTTGGGGTGGGGGGAGGTGGGAGTGGGTTTAGGTTCTCCAAGACTCTACCTGGATGAACAGGTGCTATTTCTGTAGGTGCAGTACTTCCCATGCCATGGTGCTGTGCAGCATGGCAGGTCTTGTCGTTGCCATTACGATTAATGACACAGCTATAGAATGCTCTGTGCTTGGCCTCATAATATGTGGCCGATAAGATTCACAGTAGCGTTGTGTGGCTTTATATGGTGTATCTGCATCTTACTGAGGCTGACCAGGGATCACCTACACTCATGCGTGTTCACTCTTGCAACAGTTACTACCTTCTGTGGTACAGTTTAAAGCATGGTACCACCAGTTTGCCTTCTTGTTTGTGTTGGGTTGAATCCTGGTTCTGTTTCAATGACACAATCACTGCACATATGTGACTGCTTAAGGTTCATTTGTGTGGGATTCAGCATTTTCACATGCATTGTCCATCTGTATGGGTGCCATGACAGTCACTGCTCTGCTCTTAAGAAACATAACATTACCATTGGAGACTAACTATGTGTAGCATACTGTTAGCCTTGTTTGTGTGACTACTGTGATCCAGGTCAGTGAGGTCGATGGAATCTAACATGCATTGGGTGCAAGTGTTGGTAAATGAGGAGTCTTCCCAGTTCATAATGGAATAGTTGAGAGTAGCCATTATTATGGTTCTGTCTCAGACCTAATCTTCCCCATTACAGCACATTATGACAATTGGGAAATCCGTGGCCTGGTGTGTGATCTGTCTCAAGGTGCAATTTGAATTCCACTTTGGCACAAAGGTAGTTGCTCAACATAATGCATCTGAAGTTATGCAAGTGCAACTGGCCTGGGTGTGTACATATCCTTCAGGAATATGGACACACCTGCGGCCCATGTGTTTCAATAAAGGATAATGGGCAAGAGGTGAGGTATGTGTTATAACATGGTCATGCAGGTGTGCTCTCTGGAGCATTGAAACATGTCTCAGCCATTGCACAGATATGTTCTCCATGTTAGGGATTGACATATGTGTGTCTGTATAGTGTTTCTGATATGTATCATTGTGTAGTGAGACCTGCAGTTTATTGCTTGGCTGTCCCTGTAACAGCAGTGGACCTTCACTTGAACTGTGCATGATGAAGGCACTATAGGGGAAGCATTAGCCCTAAGCAGTATCAAGATTCCCAGGGGTGACAGGTGCAGGCCCTGTCTAGCAAAGCATCATGGTCTGTCAACCATGTTATCCCAGGCAGACAGATACTAGACACCCTTTGACTTGCACCACTACACTACTATGTGCTGACTTAACATTACATTCTCTGTTGACTGTACTCTCCAGCACACATGGGTTTATATGGGTGTTTCGAATGTCTATTATACAGAAAATTACTACCTATATATGCAAGCTGTGGTTAAGGTATACTTTTGAACATAGTAAACATCCCTGCCTTTATCGGGATTGGAACCTCAAATGCACAGATACTATGTGGATGCTGTAACCATTACACTGTTGGCATTAACGTTGCTTCCGCCTATTTCCTATTTAGATGATTTCAATGTGTAAGCTAGGCTAAGCAAAGGGCGAAGGCCCCCAAACTCACTGAGCTTCACATACTCTTGAAATAGCAACATATAACAGATGTACTGTGAGACAATACATTACTTTCCTAACTACATTAAGCATAGCCCCTCACTGACACACTTCAAGGGAAACCTTGTTGTGTGAATGGGCAACAGAATATACATCCCTGGGATCATGTGTCCCAGAACCATACAGTCAGGGGGTGGGAGAGCCTGTCCGGTTTGATAGCTGTGAGACCTGTTGGGGGAATTGAATGGTGTTGAATTGTCACATTAACATGCCCTCTTTAGATCACTAAGTGCCCCTATCACCCTCCGCAACCCCAGTCTTCAACAGCTTCCAGCAACTCTGCCTGGAATTGCTTCATTGGCTATGCTTGACAGAGGCTCAGTTACATCATCAATGGTGCAGGGAAAGCCAACACACTGTAGCTATTCTTCTAATTGCCCTTGGGCAGATAGGTAGTAGTCTATCTTTGAACCTCTAAGGTGCAGGCCATCACAGCCATAATATGTGAATAAACAGACCTTGAGATCACAATATACAGTGAGAAATCACCATGTAGTCCGGAAACAGATAAGTACAGCAAGAACATACAGAACACTGATACTTCGTCACTCCAAAAGCCTATCTTGGAAGCTAGAAGACTTTTATAAGTTTAAGGCTTTCTATTGCTTACCAGTAGGTTACCTACAGGAGAGATGAAAAACAAGCACAGATGGGGAACATGCACGCAACGATACCATACCGGCCTATGTGTCAGCCTTAGGCTTTGGAATACTGGCCAAGGCTATTGGCACCACCATGGTGCCTTATTTAGGAGAGTCTTGAAGGTGAATACCAGCTCTGTAAATAGCACAATAGCAGATTCAATGAGGGTTATGCTACTCAACACCAGGGAATGTGATCACAACATGCATGCACTCACAGCACTCGTCAGGATGGACAACATCAACATTTGTGCAGTAACTTAGATCTGTCTTAAGGCTCCTGAGAGCACATCAGCACTACCAGACTACAATCCATGCCACACATTTCAGCCACAGAACATGGACTGACACAGACATGGAGGGGCTGAATCCATATTAATCAGGGATACCTACACCTCCAGTGGGGCAGCATGATACCTCTGAGATCATCCACGTGCAGCTAACATCAGCCACAACTGCAATGTAAACTGTGGCCTGCTATGGATCACCCTCCATGACCCAGGACCACCACTCCACCTATGTGGAGACAGTGGAGAACATGACAGTCCTAACGCACACCCTGGCATTGGTTGATGTCAATTACCATACCATTAACTGGGAATCTTACTCTGGTACTCAATTCCAGGCCCAGCACTTTCTGGAATTTATCACCTCATATGCCCTGTATCAGGTGGCAACCTCCCTAACATGGGGTGGAAACTACTAGAAGGGGTTATCACCAACATGGGCAACAGGTGCACCACAGCAGAGGTTAACTGGTCACTGTTTAGATCTGACCATGAACTATTCACTGTTTCCACACCCAAGCATCTCCTCCACCCACAGATACCACAGTGTATACCTTTCCCACAGCTAAATTTACACTACTAGTGACAGGGGTGGGGGGTTTCACAGCCCCCATGCTAAGGGGAAACACTGCTCAAGATACAAACAGATTTACAAATGCGGTCTATACGCACCTACACGGATGTATGGATCGTGTCATCACTGGTAAACCAAGACTCACTCCTCCTAGACAAGGACACTGGTCTGGTGGACCTCTGCAATAAACAGGCTATACTACAGAAGTAGGACAGTGTTCCAGACAAACAGCAAATCCCACGAAGGACAGACATCCGTGACCACTATTAGTATGATTCTTAGGTCCCTCATGACATCATCCAAGGCTAACATCAGCAGGAGAATACGCAAGGATTCAAAAGATAACCACAAAGCCTTCTTTGGCTATGTCAAGGATCTACGTGGTGACACACAGATTTGCACTGTGCTGGTGAAATATAGCACAAAATATGCTGATCCTACTGATATCACCAACATCCTTGCAGATACATTCAGTGGATATTTCACCCCCTAAAGAGCCCACAACGCTACCCGAAAGGTAAATTATCCCACACATCAGAGACACACAGGTGGAAATGGCCGGCTTTAACAGCAGAACACAGTGTCAATGGAGGCAGATGTTGTCCCAGACTGCATCTTGCAAATTGTATAAGACAACCTAACCCCCCACCTAATTAAGCTTTCCTACCTCTCCACAGGCTACATGCCCATACAATGGCATGTGACAACAGTTATTGCACTCCATCAAGGTGGAATCACAACTGACCATGGTAACTACCACCCATAAGCCTGACTAGCCTGCTCTGCAATGGTATGGTTCTCATCCTCATGGCACTCATTAACAAAGACATTGGTAATCTCCGAACACATAACCCAAAGCAGGTCAGCTTGGTTGAGTGCAGTTCTGATGTCTTACATACAGTCACCAAGACATTAGATGACGGGGGAGGTGGTTCACACATACTACCAATAATTACTTTTGATCTGGATGATATTCATTTGGAAATGAGCTGCCCCAGGTAGTAGAATTTCTTGCTATTTGGTGGTCAGAGAACAGGGCATTATCAACCCATTTCTAGGTGTGATCTTGGCACCTAAAAGAGAACTCATGTTACCTGTCTTTGTCCAGCTTAGTGAGTGGTTAATCTGTTTGTCTCACTATGGAGTCAACATCACTAAAATATTTTTGTTTGTGGAGTGGTCTAGTATACTGGAATTGAGACCCTTTGTCTCACACTACCATTTTTGTTAAAGGTGAGTTATTATGTGCTGTGATGTTTAATATTTGCTGAGACTTAACCCTTATTGGTCCAAGAGGGTTTGGTAAGGATTTCTTTACAGCATCAGCATATTTCATTACATTATATGTCAAGCTTGGGTGTAAAACATATGGTGGATTAGTGCAGTGCTCATATTCTGTGTTTTTTGTGAGAGTAAGACCTTCATATTTGTTAAATATTTGCAATTCTCAAAAACAGATTAGGATACCTAATGATATGAGGCTGACAACAGAAGGGAGGCAAATAGTCTGACCTTTTATATTGTCCAGTGTGAAGTAAAAAATGATGAATTTAGGCATAGTTGCAGAGCTTAAATAAGAGAGATTTATGGTCTATCAAGATAATAAGATAGTATATGTTGAGAGCAGAAGAGAAAGAACAAAAAACAAAATTCTCATCTCAGAGAATTCAAACCAGGAGATAAACTACTTCTGATAGTAACCATTGCTGAAATTAAATTATTTGCAAAGTGGCAAGGACCATTTGAAATTGCAGAAAGGGAAGTGAAAAGAAAATTCTAAGATGAGACAACTCAGGAAAAGAAAACTAGAACAGATATAACACATAAATGCTCTGAAGTCTGGGAGTAGAACCAAAGTTTTTGTAGTAAGCATGTTTGCAGCAGAAGTATAGCCCCCCCCCCCTCCACAACATGCTCTGCAGATAAAACAGGGCAGACATAATCTATGTTTCAAATATAGGAAGTGAAATAATTTGTAATCAAGTGAAATAATTTGTAATCAGCATTAAGGACAGTCATGTTTTCTTCATGCTGTCTGATGAAACTTGCTTAATCCAGCATGGTACAGAAACCATGTCTGATGAAAATGTTCATTTGAAACTATACCAAATAACAGAATGTAAATACTAAACAGTTATGGAAGAGATATAGAAAATCATTAAACATAGGGTCATAGAACACTTCCAAAGTGAATAAACAGTTCCATTATACTTTTTCTTCATGCATGATGGGTATATAAGGTTTGCTATGACTTTCAACAGTTAAATAGTATCTGTAAATATGATTCATATTCAATGCCTTGAAAGGACAAGTTGAAAATCTGGGCAAGGCTATATTTCTGTCTGCTTTAGATGAAACCAAAAGCTATGATGAATTCCACTAGCACCAGAAGTTAAGGAAAAGAAGGTATTCTCTACAAGTGAAGGACCACTCTCTAGTAGAGTCCTGCCTTTTGGTCTCCTTGAAGTAGCCATAAAATTCCAGAGGCTGATGTACTAGACTTTAAGACCTACTACCAGAAAGCAACAGTCTGCCTGGATAATGCAGTCATTACTTCTGAAGATTGGGAATGTTCGCACTATTTTGACTTAATTACATAAAGCTGGATTGATAGCTGACCCAGGTAAGTAGTAGTTAAGCATGATACAGCCTGCCTATTTAGACAATATAATAATAGAGGGATAGAGAAAACACAAACTTTAAAAGTGGAGATAGGAAGTCACCTATGCCAACCATTGCTTTCCTTCGGGCTGGCCAAAGCAAAAATATAGCCCTATCGAAAATTCAGTGGATGGTTGAAGCTGAGCTGGTCTTTAAGGAAACGCAAAACTCTGCAGTTTTCAGCACCTATTCTGATAACCTCTGACTTGTGCAAACAGCTGTTGTCCATCTTGGTACCTCTGAAGTATGCATCTGTGCAGTATCTTCCCAGATGGCAGAGTGAAAGAACATTCCTGTTACATTAGCTGAATACTCATCAATGCTGTGAAAAAATACTCAGCAATAGAAAGGGTGTATCTGACAATGAAGTAGCCCCTCACTACCTTCAAATACTACTCACTGCAAAGAGAATTTACCATCATTACAGACCATGGCCCTCAGCAGTTGTTTTAAAGACAGAAAAACAGTAGTTCCAAACTGTCTCTCTGGGCATTAACCCTGCAGTCATACAATTTTAGGACTGCTCATCTTCTAGCTGTAGCCAAACCGATGAAGGTGGGAAGAAGCAATGTTTCTACACTAGGGTAAGGTCATATGGCATAGTGGGGGCTGCTATGGTTGCTGAGCTTAGAGATTGCTACATCTGTAAGAGCAGGAATACCAAATCTCAAAAAGGAACAGGGGCTACTTAGGAAATATACTGGAGAGGAAAAACGAGGAGAAGGCGATTCCTATTTCCCTGAAACCTGGGTTGAGAAAGTAGTGTGCCAAAAATTTTCCAGGGAAGTTAAAGCTGGAGGGATGAGCCAACCTGGAATCTGGCCCTGCAGTATAAAATATATAGCTGGAAATTACCCAGCTTCTGTTAAAAATCTATTGCATGTAATGTATAGTGGGATTACAACAGAAATATTGTGTATTAAAAGCCATGACATCTGCAACACAATTTGTTAAGATGGGATAATATTTTGTGAACTAAGACTGTATTTTCTCTTGTTCCATATTTTGTAAGACTGTACTATATTCCATTAAGCCTCATAAATAATCCATGAAAATACTGCAAGTTGGTATCTACAGGATATGTGTTTTATTTTATTTTTTTAAACCAAAAAGGTATGGCATATCTTAGCTATGTTTTCAGTGTGGGCCATGCTTCCTTACTAGGCATTTACATTATCAGGGAACTTCCACCACATTATAGACCTCCTGTATCAGGATGTCAGTGCTCCACAGTTATGTGGGTGATACCGTATTCATAGCTTCTATATTAATATGCAAACTAAAATCAACCAGTGTAACATGGTTAGAGTGTGAGTGTGTGTGTGTGTGTGTGTGTGTGTGTGTGTGTGTGTGTGTGTGTGCGTGTGTGTGTGTTTCAGAGAGAGAAAGGGAGGGAGAGAAGAGAGAAGAGAGGAGGAGTCATAATGCTCTTCCTTGCAAAATGCTTACAGATGCATTATAAAAATCCTGAAGCATGACATGTCAATTTCATCCATACCTTTGGTGTAGACTGTGTTGCTGACATAATCAAGTTGTCCCCTTAGAACTACAATGCACTTAGTCTATATATTAACGTCTCACAATAAACAGCTCACCATCTTTATTTCTTTTAGACAATTAAATGCAGACCATATTTTATAGCCACAAATAATGCCAGTCAGGACACTGTGGTTCAGTTGTTAACACTACTAAAATAACTTATACATGCTGATAATGCTGACGTGTCTGAAAATCAATCTAATTGTGATCAGGGGAATACAAGTCTGGCTATAAATACCAAAACCAGCCAGTGGCCATGACTGCTCAAGGTCACTAACTTACAGAAATAGGAAAAAGTCATATTACCTCTATTCTGTGTGGTGACAGTATTTACTGGAAACAAAAAACTTTCCAGCATAATCACATGGGACTGTCAAAGGAGGAGAGACAGTACAGGTGAGATGCTGTCTGCTTTCAGCAGTGCCATCGGCCTTACCTTTTATATTACTGTAGTTTGATCAGTGCTTGACTGACAGAAGAAACATGTCAGGAAAAGCAGAATGCATGACATCATTAATGACAGGCGCAATGCAGTTTCTCACGCTTTGGTGTCTGATGAAGCTGTTCACAAAGGATGATAAAATAGTCCAGTAAAATACAGATTGAGGACCAATGTGTGTTTCAGATTGCATTCTGTGACAGCTAAGGGATAAAAGCATACTAATAAGCCTGTCCAAACTATATAGAGAAGCAAAGGGTTTCAAGCCCTTTCTTCTAATGTTATGAAACTGCTTTGCTTGGTTCTTAAACTACACTTTTGCATCTTATACTTATCGACTAAGTGGATGCATACATGTATATCAACCACCTTTCATGGCGGACTTTTGTTAAATAACCCTTATGGGGAAGAACCCAGTTCTGTTTACCTCTGAATATTTATCAAGTGTTAGAAGATGCAGCTCAGACAGATTATGTTTTGCTTGTACAACCACAAGGCCTCCTGACTAAGTCTCACACACACACACACACACACACACACACACACACACACACACACACACACAGTCATGTGTGCACACAGTATTATATTACAAAAGCTATCTATTTTGTACAGGATTACCAAAAGGATGTTTAATGTCTTTGTCTTCGCTGACTTTTCTAAAAGGTAGCTTTGGTCATCTTGATACACAAAGGTGAAGTTATTTTATCCAGTGTAACATTTCAGGTTGTGACAAATCCAAAGAAAGTGCCTAGGTCCGCTTGTAGGTGTACCAAACGATTTTATTTCACAAAATAAAAATAGTCACGCTAATAAGTAAATCCAATAGCAGCAATGTCCCAAACAGAATAAACGCTCTTACATGCACTTTGCGAAAACTGCGTTTTCGTCAGAAAAGACTTCATCAGACAAAATGAAAAACATTTACACACGTTTAAATACTTGAATGAAATAATTAGAAACTGTTTCATTGGCTAAATTTCATTTCAAACACACCTATCATATCAGTACTTCATTTAATTCATTAATATTAATGACTATGTCATAAAGTGCTACGTGCTTTTGTTAAAAACTCCTGTGTCAAGAATTAAAAACAAACGTTCATCCTTAAAAACTGATCCATAATAAATACTTATTATAAATTATTGAATAAATATGTTATGAAATATATAAAACAAAAAGTTTAAAAAAGACAGTTTAAAAAACCATTTTAACAACTAAATAAATGAATGATATATGTGTAAAATTGAGAGACTGGAGATCCACAATGTTCAAATGCCCTCTAATGTCCACATTTGGAATTACACTATAATTTATTGGCCCTTATTTTCAATAGGGGTGTAATTGTTAAGAATTCATTCATTCCTGGGTTATTGTTAGAATCCAAGTAAACCTGCCACCATAATTCCCTATTTTCGAGGATTTCTTCCCAAAGTCCTCCCCTATTATCAGGCTTAACCTGGTCCAACACAAAAAATTCATATCTAGCTCCAGGACATACATTACAATGTTTGTATAGTGCATTAGTATTTTTCGCTCTAGAGATATCATAGTAATGTTCATAAACTCTGCGTTTCAAACATCTTTCAGTCTTTCCTACATAGAAAGACTGGCAAATTTGGCATATAGCTATGCAGACAACCCCCTACTTTCACAATTATAATGGGCCCTACTTGTGATTCTCCTCTTCCTACTGTCAATATATATCTCCGGCTTATCAATAATATATGGGCACTGATGACATCTTCCACACTTATATGTCCCCAATCTCCTGTTTTTACCTTCCTTGTCTCTTTTGTTACCTCTTTCAAGAATGGTTCCTATATTAGGTGGATTTTTGAATACTATCTTGGGTGTCATTCTAGTTATCTCTTCGATATCCGTTAAAGTACTGAATTTGTTACATTCTTTTTTAAAAATGTCCCATAATTTTGTATTGGAACTATTATATTCCAAAACTAAGCTTCTCCTGTAGTTAACTTGGTTATTCTCTTTGCTATTACTTTCTGCAGGTTGCCCGAACCCCATTTTAAATTCATTGCCCTTACCCAAAATAGGTTTGAATCTATCCAGTCTTCCATCCTCTACCTCTTTTCTTAATTTGCCTATAAATTCCTCTGGATAACCACGTTCCCTGAACATGTTATGTAACAATGTACATTCATCCTGGAAGTCTGAGTCATTAGATTTTGTCTGAGACCTTGTCTGAGACCTTGAGACCTTGAGTAGTACTAAGCTAGTAGCTGCCCTTGCGAGCCATTTTAAGCCTAGCCAATTATCCCTAGTGAGACTCAAACCCTGCACCCTGTGTTTGTAAGGCAAACACCTTAACCATTAGGCCACCCTCCCACCTCCAAAGGGATGTTTCTTTCATACACACTTACCCCCCCCTTCACACACACTTGCCACCTGCTGGATTCAAACCCCTACCTAACTATGTTATGACACTACAGACGGACGCCTTAGCACAGCGCGCTATTCGCATTACTGGGGAATTTCCTTTCCCCTGATATACTTATGTCATTCGAGAACCTCGTACAAATTGTCCTTTGACAATGTTCTTTTTACTATGGTATGGGTGGGCACTATTATAATGTAAGTATGAATTGACATAGGTTTCCTTCCTATACACCTTACTCTCAAATTTACCTAATTTTTTATATACTTCTATGTCCAGATACTTCAAAAATTCTGTGCTAATGGTATAGGTGAACCTCAAATAGTTAGTAGTATGATTAATATAATCCATAAATTCCAAGAATTTTGCCTCACTCCCAGTCCAAAAAATAACAATATCGTCTAGGAACCTGTGATACAATGTCCATAGTTCCTTAAACTCACAATTAATGATAAACTGCTCTTCCCATTTGGAAAGTACGATATTAGCGAAGGTGGGGGCACAAGCGGCCCCCATAGACACCCCCGTCTTCTGTTGGTAGAACTCCCCGCCAAACATAATGAAATTGTATTTTAACACAGTGTCCATAAGTATCACACTTGTTACTTTATCATTAAGACTCATATCAACATCTTCAAACACTGCTTCTTCAAAAAGACTCATACCCTCTGCATGTGGTATACTTCCAAACAGGTCAATAATGTCTATTGTAATAAACCTGATATCCTCTCTAAACTTGTCCTGTTTGAGTTCACCCAAAAAGTCCCAAGAGTCTTTTATAATTAGTTTATTATTAGTCCATATATGTTTGGTCTTAACATCTATAAACTTAGCTAAAGGGGCTGTTTTGGATCCCTCAGCTGAAACTATTGGTCTGAGGGGTGGGTTCAGCATATCCTTATGTATCTTCGGTATGCCGAATATAGTGGCCACCCTCGGTTTCTTAACTACTAAATATTTCAAGGTTATTTCATCAATTGTTTTCTCTGTCAACAAATCCTGCAGAATGGAATCTATCCTGTGATGCGCTACATTAATTTCGTTATGTGAAACCTCTGTGTACTTTGTTTCATCTCTTAAGATAGTATTCATTTTACTTTCATACAATATTTTGTCCATGATAACAACCCCACCACCCTTATCTGGTTTCATAACCCTCAGAGAAGCATTACTACTCAATTCCTTTAATATGTCACTCTCTTCCTTACTTAAGTTATAATGGACCCAATATCCACTATGTTTGGTTCTCACAAAATCAACCAAAATATTTTCAAAATTCTTGATCTGAGGGTATAAGGGTGGGTTGTATATGGACTTTCTCCTCAATGTATTCTCAATCCCTCTTTCTTTATTAAAACCCATTTTAGAGGCCATTACTTCTAAATTAATCTTCCTAGTAAATAACTTCACATCTAATATAGTACGTGTATAATCCCCCTTTCTATTTGGTATATATTTTAATCCTTTACTTAATAGTGAAAAATGGTTTGAATTTAATTTCAATGCACTAAAATTATATATAGTAAAATTTTCATAGGTGTGTTTGACAGTGTTGTTCATTATGTCATCAGAATCAATGAAATGACCCAACGGGCACAGGGTATCTACTGAAATCTCCCCTGTTGTCTTACCCCCCCCCCCCATCTCTGAAAATTTCCTCCATAATCATTGTTACTTTCCTGGGCATATCCCCTATTCCCTAGGGGGGGAAAATCAGCATCATAATCGGTTGTATTCCATCCATTTTCCTCATTCGACCTTTGTTTGTTATTATATTGTACATTTCTTCTGTAATTATTCCTTATCCCATAACGTGTGTTATAATTCGTCTGATTGTTAGGTTTCGGGTAACATGTATGATTTTCATATTCCCTAAGATCCCTTTGCAACTTTCCCATTTTTCTCTGTATCACATCCTCACATTTAATGTCAATATTTCTTCTTATAGAAAAATACCTATCATTTTCTTCCTTGATGTTATGAACTAAATCAGTAGTGATACATGCATCAAGAGTTGCAATAGCAGTCCCTAGTTCCATCTGTATGTTATTATTTTCTTCAATAATTAATTTAATAACTTCCAACCCACATTTATTGAAAACCTTAAGCAAACTTTCATGAAAATGAGTCCCAATATGTACATTGTTCGGAAATTTATATACCCTTAAACCTTTGGGTACTATTCCCCTTTCCAAACATTCCTGTAAATATGCATTTTCAATACTTAAGGTTCTATGTTTCATAAGCATTTTATCTAATCTAACAAGTTTCATTGCATAGGTTTCATTTTCATCATTATTGTCATTGTTAACACTATTCTTGTTAACATGAAAATGAATGTCCCGTTTAAGCCATTCCACTGTAGGTTTTTTTGTATGAGTAACTTGTGAATTTACAGTACCTTGCAAACTAACCGACGGGTTTGCATTTCTCTTTGGGATAGCGCCCTTATCCCTTCCGTGAATATTACTTGGTTCTTCGCCGTTAAAAGTGTCCTGCAGCATCCCAGGGGTATTATTTGGGTTAAATTGAGTCCCTTCAAGAAGAACGCCGGCTCCGCTTTCATCGCCAATAAGCTGTCTCTTCCGCTTCCCCCTGTGAACGTCTTGCTCCTCGGCTTCTTCAGCCATATCCATGGTGCGTTTACTGCCAACAATGAGGTGGGTGCATAGAGGAGTTAACAGGTCAATCAACTCTGTCAACTGGCCAATGAGTCTTCGTGTTTGGCCCGAATCCTCCTGCCCTGTAACACTCATCCTTCCGGGTCACGATACAAGCGATCCCTCCTAACTCGACTACAGACCAAAAAAAACAGGTGTAGGCACTCAAAACAAACTGATAAATCCAAAGAAAGTGCCTAGGTCCGCTTGTAGGTGTACCAAACGATTTTATTTCACAAAATAAAAATAGTCACGCTAATAAGTAAATCCAATAGCAGCAATGTCCAATGTTTCAGGTTGTGACGCTCAGTTATTTATTACAGCCTGGTGCATTACTCTTATGTTTGATTCTTTTGTGATACATTTTATGGACTAAAACCATTTCTATATGGACCTCAGGTTTTGAAAACTGCTTCTCAGAAAAGGGGTTTTGACTGTAAATCATCCACCTAGAATGCTCATAGATAATGGAGTACTGGTCTGCTTTGTCTGAGCAGAAGGAATGTGCTACTGTTCTTTTTATCATTTAGATAATTAATACAAGTTGTTAAAAAAAGCTATCTGCATAATACACTATCTACTTTGTAGATTGCCAGTTTGACAAATATAACAGAATGTTCCTAAGGCCCTTTGCTAATCAATATAGTTATATCTTTTTATTATTTTAAAGCTTATTTTCGGATGGCTTTTAAAGAATCCTGTGAGATCATCTATGAATACAATGCAGTCTTTACATGTGAAAAATGGAGTCAATAACAATTTAAAAATGTATGCCAAAAGAAAGTTATTTCTTTAATTAAACCCTTTACAACACTGCTAGCCTTATAACTTTTAAAGATTTTCAAATCTTCTTACTATATAAAAACATGAGTTATGTAACAAAGCTTTTCACTGTTAAAATATCCTCATTAAGAGAAACAGTACTGTTTATTCATTATCTTCAAATACTAACTCTGCTAAACATGTTCTTCTTTTCCACAGAATGCCTGGGTTGAAATGTTTAGGAAAATTCAGACAACAAATTATGTACAATATGTAAGCTAGTTATGACAATTGATTGTTGACTTTCAGACTGATTATTCAGTCTGATACAAGAAGTTGGTATGGCATTCAGCAGATTTGTACAGCTAATTACTTTTATGTTTTATATATATATATATATATATATATATATATATATATATATATATATATATATATATATATATACATACATCTATGGGATTCGTACTGATCCCCAATGGCACTTTCTGCCGAAGCAGAAATCAACGAACATACTTAACCCGAAAGTGCTGCTCACCGAAGCAGCACTTTCGGATAAGTATGCTCGTTGTGCCAGTCGCACTACAGTGTGGATAAGGGAAAATTCCCTTTTCCCCACTGTAGTGCGACCTCAGAGTGAGAATGTTAAAGTAGGGGAGGTGTGGGGGGATTTATTGTTTTTTTGTAACAGACTTTAACGAACGCGCCTTTTCGGTGAAAGCGCTTTCATTAAAGTGTGTTCGGTTATTGTGGATTCGGGATGTTGAAGTTTCATTCAACAGTCCTAGATCCATATATATATATATATATATATATATATATATATATATATATATATATATATATATATAATCCGACTTATAAACTTTTAATAAGGCAGAAAATATGTGAATGGAGGGCTTCCCACAACACTACAGGAACAAGTGATCCAAACACATACCGGTTTCGCCCCTGGTGTCATCACTGTGATAGTACAACCAAGTCTTGCCCCAGTTTTTATTCTGTATAACTTAAAGTCACACTCCAATTTAGATAACCAAACAAATATACATATAATATCATACAAAAGAAACTAAATGTCGTTGTTGTTGTCTTTTGGCCTTTCCCTGATGGGGTCAAAAAAAACTAAATAATAATCAAAAAAACTTTTGTGTGTGTGTGTGTGTGTGTGTGTGTGTGTGTGTGTGTGTGTGTGTGTGTATATGTATATATATATATATATATATATATATATATATATATATATATATATATACACATTTACATTTTTACTAAAATAAAATATATCTGGCATATTATAATACAATATTGATATATCAGATACCACCAGTGCCCGTGCCCATAAATATAAAGATAATCAAATATTCTCATTTAAACTAGGCCTATATATATAGCCCCTAAATTGACTATCCATAATTTTTATTTTTTTCCAGAATTCTGTGTTTTTCACTCTTAGACAAATCCTTACCCCGTACTATATCTATCCTGATGAAAACAAAGTGAGCCGAAGTATATTCCAATTTATGCTTATATAATGCACTTCTAGATCTCCTAAAATTTATATTGCTTAGGTGTAACGCTATATGGCTTTTAAAGGCTCTAGAGGTCTGAACTATATAAAAACTCCACACTGGCAGATCACCATATATACTACCCACTCTGGCAGGTGATAAGAAATCTAATGTCATAGACCCCAGAGGTATTGACAGAGGTACATGATCTAGATTTAGATACAACCTTGTAGTAAACACAATTACCGCAACAATTACAACCTTTCAGACCACTTCCCATTTCTTTACCATTGATAATATCCATTTTCTTGTACCAAGACAGAAATTCTCCAACATTCCTACCCCGTCTATAGCTAAAGGAACAATAATTGCATAAGCATTGATCAAAGAAATCATCAGATTTCAAAATATGCCAGTCCTTCTCTCTGACTTGTTTAATCTTAAAGCTGTTTGTACCATAAGTAGTAACTAATCTAACACTGGATTGCTCTGACCTAACAGATTTAGGTTCAACCTCCTGGTTATCCAATAACAGAGCTCTTCAAACTGAGAGCAACATTTTTATCCCTAATTATATGGGATCTATCATATCCCCTTTTAATGAACCTCATATCCAGTTTTTCAGCCTCAATTTCATAGTTGTCATATTGGCTACAAATGCGTCTTAGCCTTTGAAAATGAGCCTTAGGTATATTAGTCACCATGTATTTAGGATGGCAACTACCAGCCTCTAATAAGGTATTCTTTGTAAAAGGTTTCCTGAATAATCCAGTGATCATAGTTCCATTTATGACCTTGGTAACATGAATATCTAAGAAATCAATAGTAGAATGTTCTATTCTATCTACAAATTTCAAACCAAACTCATTAGAGTTAAGATAATTAATAAACAAACACCAATCTCACAAAGAACAAGACCAAATGCCCTAATAATAATCTAGGTAATGTCGCCACATCACCAAATCATTCTTGAAAGTATTACTTTCACTATATATCAAATTCCTCTCCAAATAACCTATGAAGAGGTCAGCGTATATTTGGGTAAAGGTGGTACCCATTGCTGTGCCTTTGAGTTGCAAATAAGATTATTTGCCAAAATAAAAAAACATGTTCCAAGATCAATTTCACTAGCATTAATAACAACTCACAATGTTCAGGCGAGTATATCCCAGGTTCAGTCAACCAAAATTCAACCGCTATCATACCCCCTTGATGTGGGATGCTTGTTTACAGCGATTGCACATCTAAAGTACATAGGTAGGAATCATTGGTCACCTGTAAATCCTTCATTAATCTTAAAAATTCATTTGAATCTTTAATTCTTGCCCTAACCAAAGATAGTAATGGTTTCAGCTGATGTCCCAAATACATAGAAATGGGCTCTGTCAGTAAATCTCATCCTGACACTATAGGTCTGCCTGATGGTGGTAAAACATTTTTATGAATCTTAGAAAGTATATAGAACAACTGTGGTTTTGGATCTTCAACAACCAATTCCTTATAAAGAACATCTGTAATATACCCCCCAGTTTTATATTGCAAAAGTTATGCCAAAAAAGTAAGTTATTTCTTTAATTAAACCCTTTACAACACTTCTAATCTTATAACTTTTAAAGATTTTCAAATCTTCTTACTATATAAAAACATGAGTTATGTAACCAAGCTTTTCAATGTTAAAATCTCCTTATTAAGAGAAACAGTACTGTTTACTCATTATCTTCAAATACTAAATCTGCTAAACATGTTTTCCTTTTCCATAGAATGCCTGGGTTGAAATGTTTAGGAAAATTCAGACAACAAATTATGTACAATATGTAAGCTAGTTATGACAAATGATTGTTGACTTTCAGACTGATTATTCAGTCTGATACAAGAAGTTGGTATGGCATTCAGCAGATTTGTTCAGCTAATTAAGTTTATATATATATATATATATATATATATATATATATATATCTATATATATATATATATATATATATATATATATATATATATATATACACACACATATATTTATATTTATATATATATATATATATATATATATATATATATATATATATATATTTATAGGATTACTATCAAAATCCCTCACCTGCAACGTGTGAAAGTGTCCCAAAAGCATATATTCAACATTTCAATAGAGTGAAAAAAAAAAATGTTAACGTCACAACAGCGAATGCACACTAACAGTCACTGTTGTGAATTCAACCTTTTGAATGCAGATCGCACTATAGTGGGATCTGGAAATGTACCCTTTCTCTCACTGTAGTGTGATCTCGGAGTTTGTATATAAATAAGTAGAAGGGGGAGTGGGGGGTGCAGGGGGCTTGCCCCCTGCAAAATGTTCATAGCTCATGACTGGAAGTGTGGTATTTTTGGTAAAGTTGACATTCCTACGTTGTTGACTTTCCTTAAATACCTCGTTTGGTTATGTACATACTCGTATATTTGATTTCAGACATTTTGGGTCAGAAACACGAACACTTGCACTTGTCAGGTGTGAGATTTTGATAGTTAACCATATATATATATATATATATATATATGTATATGTATATATATATATATATATATATATATATATATATATATATATATATATATATATATATATATATGTATGATATGGATTCACTTCATAATCTCGAAATACTGAAACATCGAATTTCAGTATCTCAAGACCATGAAACCGAATCCACAAAACACCAAAACTACAAAATCCCAAGCCCAAAATTGTGAAATTCAAAAACCCAAACAAACTACACAGACCACACCACATATACACCAAAACACCTACATCACAATTTAAAACACAAAGCTACACACATACACAACTCAGACACACATAAGAAGTGGGGCAAGCTCCCCTGCACCCCCCACAACCCCCCTACTTATATATACTAACTCCGAGATTGCACATACAAAAAACAAAAGCAAACTCACACATGCACATTCTCCACAGGTTCATAGGTTCATAGGTTCATACTAGGCTATCCGCCCTAGGGCATTTATAAGCCTAGCCAGAGTGTGTTCAGCTTTTGCCACCCATTTTAAATGAATTTTGCTATGCCCTTTTTCGAGGTTAGTATACTGTACCTCTGTCTAACAGTGACACAGAAGTGATACCCGGGGTAAACCTACTATCTCCCATCCACTCATCAAGATTCCTCTTGAAGAGAGTCAATGAGGGACTCTGCCTAACCTGGACTGGGATTTTATTCCAGAGTGAAGGGAGCCTCTGGGTTATGAATCTGTCCCTCCAGCATGTCCTATTTATTTCAGTGCTGAGGTTCAAGTCTCTCGAGCGTGTAGCTCGATGGGATTTGGATTTTCTGAGGTGCAGCATGTCCATTAATTCCGGGTTGGACATGGCTTTATACGTCAGGCACAGATCGCCTCTGAGCAGGCGGTATGCCACTGAGTAGAGCTGGAGTTTCTTTAACCGGGCAGCATATGGCATCTGTTTGAGCCCTTTGATCCTCTTGGTGAGGTACTTTTGGGGTCTTTCCAGTTGCTGCAGGTGTCTGGTAAGGTACATCCCAAAAGGGGCATTGTTCTCAATTATGGGCCTGATGAGGGATGAGTAAAGAGGCATGATGACCTCCCCTGATCTAGATGTGAATCCCTTCATGATTAGGTGGGCTATATAAAATGTTTTTCTAACCACTTTGGCCACGTGGTTGTCAAATGAGAGATTGCTATCAACTTGGGTCCCCAGGTCCCTAATTACTTCTTCCATACTTAATGGATTACCACCTATGTGGTAATTTGTGGGCACTTTGTTTTTGCCAAAGGGGATGACTACCGTGGCTCTGGCACCAGTTGTCTGTTTCTATGAGGCCCTTTTGTAGGATGCTTGTGTCGGCTGGAGAGTCGATTATGGCGCCCAGTTTGAAGTCATCTGCGAACTTGGTCAGCCACAGTCCTTCCGTGTTAGCCTGTACCTCTGAGAAATATATATCAAACAAGAGAGGTCCCAGGACTGAGCCTTGTGGGACGCCACTTGTAACTGGTTTGGAGTATGACATGGCTCCAGCAATTCTAACCATGTGGGTTCTGTCCTTGAGCCAGTTTGCAATCCATCTAGTGACATAGGGGTTTATATTTAAGCTGGTGAGCTTATCTATAATGCCCGAGTGGGGTATTGTATCAAAGGCTTTTGCAAGGTCCAGGTAGGCTGTGTAGACCACCTTCCCCTCATCAATGGCCTTGGTGACTGTTTCAAAGAAATCGACCAGGTTTAAGAGGCAGGATCTGCCCTTAACAAAGCCGAACTGGGTAGGATGCAGTGTCTGTAGGTCCCCAATATCTTTATTTATGAGGTCCATGACGATCCTTTCCATAGCTTTGCAGACCAAGCTAGTCAAGCTTATGGGGCGATAGTTTACAGGATCCGTTGAGGCACCACCTTTATGGAGAGGGATCACTGTTGTACGCCACTCTTTGGGTACATATCCTGTAGCAAGGCTGAGATTGAACAGAAGTTTTATGTTTGGGTTTAGTTCTTCTTGGAGTTTATGTAGGACGCAGCCCAGGACACCGTCTGGTCCCATTGATGCTGTGTTTTTTGATTTGGAGAGGGCGGCTCTTACCTGAGCATCTGAGATGTCAGGGGGGCAGCACTCTGCTGGGATAGATATTTGCCCTTTTGGTGGGGAAGGGGGGGGGTTTGCACTGAACCTGTCAGCTAGGATGTTGGCAATGTCTGTGGGATCGGTGGATTTTTTGTCATTTTGGACTAATTCTGAGCATATCTGGGAATTCCCACCCAAGTTCCTAACATAACTAAAGAAAGCCTTGTGATTATCCTTAGTGTCCTGTGCAATTTTTCTCTTGAAGCTGGCCTTAGACAATTTTATGAGTGCCCGTAGTTTTTTGCTAATACTGATCAGAGATGCCTGCCCTTTTTGGGATTTTGCTCTATCATGTAGTAGCTTCCTCCTTCTATTGTATAGTTTGTTTATGGCTGGGGTCCACCAGACAGGACGCCTAACTTTGGAGGATTGGGTCTTGGTTTTATTTGGGATTGCATGATCCATGCATTCCTGAAGGTGTTCATAGAATGCGTTTATAAAGGATTCTGCGGTCTGGACCGTATTTTCTACAGGCCCGGGGGCTTTGAAGGATTCCACCTCAGTTTTGAGGAGTGTGAAATTTGCTTTAGAGAAGTTTTTCACTGTGGTTTTCTGGGCAGGGGCTGGGGTAGGGATGTGAATATCTAGTGAGATTAGTTTATGGTCTGATCTTACCAGTGAGGGATACACTTCTGGTCTGGAGCATAGAGTCCCCATGTTGGTGATGATCAGGTCCAGTATGTTTTCCCCTCTTGTGGGAGTGGCAACAAGTTGTTCCATAGCATTTGAGTTTATAAATTCTAGGAACCTTTGGGCTAGGATGTTGGAGCTAGAGTAATGCTTCCAGTTTATGTTAGGGTAGTTAAAGTTGCCCAATATAATGGTGTTTGGAGAGACCTTCAAATTTTCCAGTGTTCTCAGGAAAGCTGAGTGGGGTTCCTGGGTTTGGGAGGGTGGTCTGTAGCAGGCTATAAACTGGAAGGCAGTTTTACCCACTGTTAGTTGCACATGGATAGTCTCTGATGCTTCATGCTGTGCCACCAACCTGGAGGTGTGGGTATCTTAGAAGAATATTGATACTCCCCCTCCTTTTGTGGTTCGGTCTAAGTTTTGGGGCCGAAAAACATGGTATGAGGTATAACCTGGCAGTGCTGGGGTGCTCTCGGGAGCCTTGAACCAGGTTTCTGTTACTGCACATATATCGATGTTCTCCATGCTAAGGAGAGTTTTGAGTGCATGCATCTTGAGGTTTAGACTTCTGGCGTTGAGTAGCATTACTGTTAGTTTCTTATCCCTTGTGATACCTATGGAGGTGGGTTTGTCTTTTGAGCCTTGTCTAAAAAAGGCACTATGGGGGTGGCAAGAGCCTTTGCCAATATCTGAAAGCCCAGGGGTGACAGGTGCAAGCCGTCCCTAGCAAAGCATCGTGGCTTGTCGAGCATGTCATCCCAGGCAGACAGGCATTGGATCCCCTTTGAATGACACCAATACTTAAGCCAATTGTTGAAATTGATCATCTTGTCTTCATATTGTGGCATCATTCTTGGTGAGGGTAAGATGCTACTCAAGGTCAAGGTCATACCGGCCTGGGCTACATGCTCAGAGAGCTCCTCTATGTCTCTTTTCATGTAATCCAGGGAGGTACATATCAGGTCATTCACACCAGCATGGACAATGACTGAGTCATATTTGTACTTGCCTTGGAGTGACCTGAGTGCTTGTGTTATGTGGCGGATCCTAGCGCCCGACAGGCAGCTCACCATGACCTTCTCCTTGTTCTGCCTGGTGAGCGGGATGTCAGTGTGCTGACGATAGAGTCACCTATTACAAGTGTATCAGGTGTGTTGTTTAGCCTTAAGGGCTGCGACTGTTTGACACACTGGCTTTGTGAGCTATGTGTTGCACGTGTTTTGTTTTGGGGTAGTGGTTGCTTGGGTGTCTGCTTTGGAGGTCTCTGTTGCTTAGGCAGATTTTTATTTAGAGCCTCCGAGTATGTTTTTGTGTGTTTATGTGTTTGGTTTGCTGTCGTGGTAGGTCTATGTGAGACTGGAATTGTAGTGAGTGTGGTTTCCTTCTCCTCCTGACTGGTTACGCCAGTACTGAGTTGAGAGAGCTTAGCCTCCAGTTTGGCTATATGGTTGCATCTCTCACATGTGTTGGAATTTGTTGGGCGGAGGAGAGGGTTGTCTGTGTACATGAGGCAGTTGTAACATTGCCTCAAGATTCCCAGATTCACCAGCTGGACCGGAGAGGAGATTGACAACTGACCTTTGGACATGCTAGAATAGTATTGGGAATTCCTTTATAACTGAAAAAAAGGGCCAATGGGGAACAAAGTACTCAAGGGGAGTTTGTGAGGGTGTAGTGCTTTTAATTTTTTAGTGATGACTTATATAATTGCTTTAGTGAGCATGTGCCAGGCTTTAGAGTGGGAATAGGGTGTTTATTATGAAAACTAGATCAGTTCTAAGGGAAAAAGTGAAGAACAGACTTTGTGGAGCAGAGAATGGTTTAAACCCAATTAAGCGGCGCTGCCCGATGCTGCGCTATGCGCAAAATCGCGCAAAGCCGCGCTAAAGCTGGTTTTAAACAGGGGGACTTGAAAGAGCTAGAAATTGGCCCAAAACGGCCAATAGACTACCAGATTATTGTGCTGGGAACACTTCTCCAGGGATAGATAGGCTGCTCCAATCTCCCCACTGCCACTGGTAAACAAAGAAGCCTCCCTTTATCCAAGAAAGGAAATGGGCAACACAGGAACTTTCCAAAAGTCCAGAATACAGCAAAGCCTGTATTTGGACTACTCTAGGTCAGGAAAGACGGGAAACAAGGATAATTTTTTTTTTCCTCACACATACATCAAACATATCAGCACACTCACATACACTCTACCTCCCACTCAAAACCCTTACAAACACTCACTTACCTGACATAACACCTAAATCCACACACGGCACCACGCACCATCAACACACAAACCCAGAAACAACATAGCATATGTCCATAACCATGAATTCGAGATATTCGAATTCGCGATTATGAACTTTCGCTATTTTCAACATTCGGCTTTATAGTCTCGAGATACTGAAATTCGACATTTCAGTATTTCAAGATTATAAAGTATTCCCATATAATATATATATATATATATATATATATATATATATATATATGACACACACACACACACACACACACATATATATATATTTATTTTTATTTATTTTTATTTTTTATTTAACATTTGTTGACCGGGAATGTCCGACTAGGTTCCACAGATCCTGTTTTCAGCGGAGGCCCAGGGAGAAATGCTCCAAATGCATGTCTTTGGAATGTGGGAGGAAACCGGAGTACCCGGAGGAAACCCACAGGAACACAGGGAGAACATGCAAACTCCACACAGAAGGCTTCCCAGCCGAGAATCGAACCGGAGAACCTCTTGCTGTGAGGCGACAACGTTAACCGCTGCACCACTGTGCCACCCATATATATACATACATATATATATATATATATATATATATATATATATATATATACACAGATGTGTGTGTGTGTGTGTGTGTGTGGGGTGTATGTGTCTGTGTGTGTGTGTGTGTATATGTGTGTGCTACTGAATTTTTCTCAACAGACCCAAATGTCAATGTTCCCAATGTCAACCACATAACCTCATCAAAGTGAATGCCAACACACTAATACACATGTGATGAGCAACAGCCTTGGTGTGTACAAAAAACAAATGCCAAAAAAAAAAGAAAGAAAAAAAACATAATTTTTTGGAAAAGGGGACAAGCTCCCCCCTGTACTTCCCACACCCCTTGCTAGTTATATATACTAATCTGTGATTGCACATGTCAGGGGAAAGGGGATTTTTCTCAACTCCAAAAATTGTGCAGTCTTGCACACCTGTTGACCACCTGTGTAGTCAACCAAATTTTGTCAGCTCTGGATTCCACTGATTTCAGCTCCTGCATAAATATATATCTATATCTATCTATCTATCTATCTATCTATCTATCTATCTATCTATCTATCTATCTATCTATCTATATCTCTCTCTCTCTCTCTCTCTATATATATATATATATATATATATATATAATATAATATAAATCATAGGATCATAGGAAGTTACTAGGCTAATGGCCCAAGGGCTATTACAAGCCTAGCCAAATTTTTCCCTTGTGACCATGATCAGCACCTATTGCCCTTGTCCAAGACGGACACAGGTAGAACCCCTTTGGTGAATTTTTGGTTATCCATTCAATTATCCAGATTGCGTTTGAAGAGGGCCATTGAGATGGTCTGTTTGATGTGAAGTGAAAATCTACTCCAAAGGTGTGGTAACCTCTGGGAGACATATCTGTCCCTCCAGCAGGTTTTATTTATGTCACATACCAGGTTTAGGTCTTTAGTGTGAGTAACCCATGTGCCATTTGACTTGCAGATGTGCAGCATTTCCAATAAAGTGGATTCAGAGCTCACTCTATATGCAAGTCAGAGATCACCTCCGATTTGTCTGTATGAAACAGAATAAAGTGACAGTCATTTCAGCTGATCCACATAGGATAGCTGCTGAAGACCTTGAATTTTGTTTGTGAGGAACCTTTGTGGTCTCTCCAATTGCTGCAGGTGCTTTGAAAGTTACATGCCAAAAGGGACGTTTTACTCAGTTATTGGCCTAATGAGTGAAGAGTACAGGGAGGTGATAACTTCACTTTTTCTCGAGGCAATGCCCTTACTTATATGGTGAGCCATATAGAATACCATTCTTACCACTTTGGAGATATGGTATTCAAAGGAAAGTTTGCTGTCAACACGAGTGCCCAGATCTCTCATCACTGAGTGCATACTTAGGGTATTGCCATTGATGTGGTAATTTGCAGGAACATCACTCTTGCTGAAAGGGAAAATAATACATTTTTTTTGGATTGAGTTTGAGGCCATGACTTTGGCACCAATCATTTGTTTGCATAAGACCTTCCTGAAGGATGTTGACATTGTTTGGAGATTCTATGACCACACGCAGTTGTCAGCAAACTTTGTCAGCCACAGTCCCTTGGTTTTAGCTTGTACTTCAGAGAAATAGATTCGAAACAGTAGAGGTCCCAGGACCAATCCCTGTGGAACACCACTGGTAATGGGTCTGCTGTTGGAGGTGGATTCCTCTATTTTGACTGTATGGGTTCTATCAGAGAGCCAGTTTGCAAACCACCTTATGATATAAAGGTTGCTGTCTAGCTGGAAGAGTTTGTCAATGATGCCCAAGTGAAGGACAGTGTCAAACACCTTGGCCAGGTCTAGGTAGGCTGTATGTGCAGATTTCCCCTCATCCAAGGCCGTTGTGACTGTCTCAAAAAGTTCACCAGGTTTAACAAGCATGATCTCCACTTGACAAATCCAAACTGGGTAGGGTCTAGAGTTTGGAGATTACATGTATCTTTGTTGATAAGGTCCATGATGATTCTCTCCATGGCCTTGCAGATAAGGCTAGTCAGGCTAATAGGTCTTTAGTTCCCAAGGTCAGTAGAAGCACCACCTCTGTTCAGGGGGATAACAGTGGCTGTTTTCCATTCAGCTGGGATGAAGTCAGTGCTTAGACTGCAATTGAAAAGAGTAGCCAATGGTGATTATAATTCTGGTTTGTGCCCATGGAGGACGCAGCCTGGGATGTTATCAAGTCCCATTGATGCTGCGTTTTTGGCCTTAGAGAGGGCATTTATGACCTGCTATTTAGAGATATAAGGTAGGGGACAGGTGGTAGGGATGTCATGAAGTACATGTGGTGGGGAAGGGGGAGTGAAGTTTTCATCGAACCTGTTGGCTAGCAGGTTTGCTATATCCACCGGCTCAGTGTATGTGTTACCATTAACTACCAGTTTGGGGATGATCTGAGTATTACCTTTTAGGTTATGGGTGTAACTAAAGAACAAATTATGGTTGTCTTTGGATAAGGAAGCTAACTTGGATTCATTGTTTGCATTGGAGGACTTCACAAGAAGTCTTAGTTTCTTGTTTAAGTTGAGGAGGTAGTGCCTTCAGTTTAGAGCCCACTCCTTCTTACTCTTGGACAGCAGTTTCTTCCTTTTATTGTAAAGCCTGTTAATGGTGGTTGTCTACCAGGCAGATCTGCTCTATCTTGAAGAGCTTGTTTTGGTCATAACAGGTACTGCCGAGTCAATGCAGTTATACAGGTGCTTGTATAGGGCACTGGTATAGAGCTCAGCATAGTTGATGATTCCGTCTGATGGGAGAATTGTAATGAAGCTATTTATGCCATCTTGTAAGAGGTTATAATCTGCTTTGGAGATGTTTTTTAGTCTAGTTGCTGCTAGGGGAGGGTCAGGTGTGATAGTTATCTCAAATGTGACTGATTCATGGTCATATCTCACCAGGGAGGAACTCATAGTTGGGGAGCTTCAGTGGTCTCCCATATTTGTAAGCACCTGGTCCAGGATGTTGGCACCCCTGTTGACAGTGTCAACCAGTTAGTCCAGGGCATTGGAGCTGACAAAATTGAGGAACCTTTGGGCAAGTGAGTTTGAGCATGAGTAATTCACCCAGTCAATGCTAGGGTAGTTAAAGTTGCCCAAAACTATGGTATTAGGATGTATCTTGATAGACTCAAGTTAATCCAAATAGACAGAGTGGGTGTCCTGATTTATGGAGGGAGTCTGTACCTGGCAATGACTTGAATAGGTGTCCTACCAACAGTTAATTGCACCTGAGGTATATCTAGGGAGTCATACTGTTTAACCAATCTGGAGGTGTATTTATCCTTGATGAATATTGATACACCATCTCCTTTAGTTTTCTTGCCATCAGTTTGTGGTCTGAACATGTGGAAGGAGGAATAACCTGGTATGGCTGGGGTGCTATCCACAGCCTTGAACCAAGTCTCCATGACTGCACAAATGTCTGCATCCTCCAGGATGAGGATTGCTTCCAGTGGCTGCAGTTTCAGGTTAATACTCCTAGCATTTAGCAACATGACCTTGAGGTTGTTTTTGGTTGGTATTTTTATGTTGGGAGCTTTGTCTTTGCGATACTGCCTAAAAAAAGCACTATGGGGGTGGCAAGAGCCTTAGCCAGTAGCCAAAATCCCAGTGCTGACAGAAGAAGACCATCTCTGGCAAAGCATCAAGGTCTGTTGATCATGTCATCCCAGGCTGAAAGATACTGGATCCCCTTAGAATGACACCAAAAAATAAGCCAATTATTGAAGTCAATCATTTTCTGTTTGTGCTGAGGCATCATTCTAGGTGAAGGTAAAATGCTGCTTAAGGCTAAGGACATACCTGCCTGAGACACACAGTATGAGAGCTCAGTCATGTTTCTCTTCATATAGTCCAGAGAGGTACATCTCAAGTCATTCACAACAACATGGACTATGACAGAGTCATAACAGTACCTGCTGTTGAGAGATTTGAGTGCATGTGTGATATGGTGGATCCTGGCACCTGACAGATAGCTGACCATGATCTTCTCCTTATCCCGTCTGGTAAGAGGGACATCTGTGTGTCTCACAATGGATTATCCTATGACTAACATGTTAGGACTAGTGTTTTGCCTTATGGGCTTGAAAGGTGAGACACTGGTGCATGAGCTATTGTGTGTATTGTGTTCTGCAGAGGAAGTATTATGTGTAGCGTGCTTATGTTTGTGTTTGGGTGGTCTCTTGTGTTTAAGTAAGTTTGTGCTGAGGACCTTCACGTATGTAGGTATGTGTGATGTGGGTTTGGGTGGAGTAGGTGGTGAGGTGTGCATGCTGACAACCTGCGCAGTGTCAGATGTATTGACTGGTGTGTGAGAGAGTATTGATTCGAGGTTTTTAATATAATTGCACCTCTCACATGTTGAGTTTGTGTAGACTAGAAGTAGAGGGTTGTCTGTGTACAAGAGGCAGTTGCTATACTGCTGCAGGATGCCCATGTCGACCAAGCTGGCTGGAGAAACTGTGGGAAATTGCCCATTCCTAGTACTAGGTAAATTTATATGGTCAGAAACAGGAATATGGTAGGAAACGGGTCACAGGTAGGAATAACTAGTGGGTGAGTTTTGTGTGTGTGTGTGTGTGTGTGTGTATATATATATATATATATATATATATATATATATAGATAGATAGATAGATAGATAGCTATAGATAGATAGATCTAGGTCAGTTAGTATACAGGTATTAACTGTGTAAAAATATAAATTCATAATGCTGTGATGAGTATTTTCATGATCAGAAGTAGTGCAATGCTGCAGTTCATAGATTAATAGGATCCTATGCCAATACTAGGCTGTATATCCAAAGGACCATTAGTGGCCTAGCCACAGTACCCCAGCTGTAAGTACCCATTTTCTTGATTAAATTATACCTAGTTTCAACACCTTTTGATGAGGTCTTGAGGTGCCAGACCAAGGGTGCATTTACAGCTGTCCATCCTTTTGCTCAGGTTACACTTAAAGGGGGCAGGGAGCTACTTTGCTTTACATTCAGAGGAAGTCTATTCCATAAAAAAAAGGATTCTCTGGGATATATATCTATCTTGCCAGCAGGTCTTATTTATGTTTTGGTGGAAGTTAAGGCTTCCTGAGCAGTTGCTGTGGGTGTTATTAGTTCTGCAGATGTGTCGGAAGTCACATAGGGCTGTTTCCTTCATGTCTTTGTGGGCTAAACAACCCTCAATTGTCAAGAGTGCTATTGAGAAAACACTGTGATATCTCAAGCTGTGCCATATAATTAGACATGTATTGCACTATATTCTCAGCCCAATGAAGGAGGAGTAGAGATGGATAATAATTTATTTAGATCTGGAAGAAATACCCATGATGATTAGGCTGGCAAGGTGGATTTCCTAACAAAAGTGGATAACTGGTAATTAAAGTATATTTCATTATCAGTGAAAGAGCCCAAGTCCTTAATGGCAGAGTCAACTTTCAAAACAACATCTAACTCAGCAAAATAATCTCAAACAGTACAAAATTTGCAGCCAACATCCCCCATAAAGCACATCACTGTTTGGCTCCAGACTGCATACCTCTAAACCTCTTAGAGCAAGAAATCTGGACAAAGCTATAAACAAAAGTGGAACAAAGACTCAAAAATAGGGGACAATTTTTAAATATTGCTCTTATAAACTTAGAAAGTTGATAGAATAACAGGTTTTGTATTAGCATAAACTTTCTGAAGGGCACGAAGTCTGAAACTCAAATGTCTGTCATTATTTTCTAACTTCAGGCTTTAATGATGTGCCATCAGTTTGTCAGAAAACCACAACTGTATGAAAAACAAACAAAAATATAAGGCAAAAATCTGGGCATTCTGGAAAAATCTGTACAGTTGAGAGGTATGCTTAGTAGTCCAGAGATCTCCAGTGACATAAATACATCATCAACTCGCATATTCCCAACTCTGTATTATCCACAATCTAATAAAGAAACCAAATGACTGTCCATCTCTAGCCACCTTTGTGCAACCATACAAACTACGCAGAAGCACTCTTCTGACAAAGATCTTCTACATATATCAAAACCTAATAACTCTGCAGGCTGTTCTTTCTACTCCCATCAAGTGTCAACAAACTGGAACCCCATCCTCCTTAACAGTAAGACTGGACTGTTCATTAAAGTCATTCAAATTACAGCTAAAGTCTGCATAATCAACTCCTTGCTCTGCAAATGTACTGCACTAGATTAGCACATCACTCTTCTTCAACCCCATCCCTGCACAACTCCCTCCACATATTCCTCCTATCTGCACTGCAGCTCACGCTCTTTCCGACCTTTTGTTTACACTTCTTCAAAGTCAGCTATTGTTGTTGTCTCTTTCTCACCTCCGCCTCTCTCACCACTATAGCTCCAGTAAGACATATTGCTTTCTTTTGATAATAGCAGCAGTATGCATGTCTGTGTACTTTATCAACCTTGAAATACTATTCTCCTTCTTTTGAAAAATATTGTAAAGACTGTCATATGTTATGGCCTTTCAAATGTTAGTGTCATTCTGTCTATTACTGCTGTTTGTACACTGGAGCTTTTTTCTCCAGGCCTTCATTTAAAATGGGTCCTGTGTGCCCAGTAAGACTTTCCCAGTAAACAAAATCAAATCAATCAATCAATCAATCAATCAATCAATCAATCAATCAATCAATAAGGGTGTCACCTATGTAGTAGGTGCACAGGTGGACAGGTTTTACTTACAGACAAAACACTGTATTTCTTTGCATTTAGCTTTAGGCCATGGTCTAGGAGCCACTTCGTGGTGCATGTTAATCTCACTTGAAGAATCTGGATGTCAGATGGGGGAGTTAACGACAGCTCCAAGGTTTGCGGTCATCTGCATATTTGGTCAGCCATAGGCCCTTGGTGTCAGCCTTGATGTCAGAAAAATAAATACCAAAGAAAAGTGGTCCTGGGATTGCACTTTGGGAACATCCTTGCTAACAGCACTTTTTGAAAATAGCATGCCTCCTACACTAGTAGATTGGGTTCTGTCAGTTAGTCAGTTTGTTATCCTGTGTAAAATATGAGTCTGCATTTACTTTAATTAGATTGTAATAATGCCAGTAGATGGGATAATTTGAAAGGCCTTGCCAGGTCTATGTAGGCAGTGTGAATCAATTTGCCTAAGTCAAATGCGTCTGTGACATGTTCAAAGAAGCTCAAAAGGTTCAGGAGGGAGACTCTGCCTTAACAGACACAAATTGGTTTGGGTCTAGGGCTTGTAGACTGCTTATGTTCTTGTTAACAAATTCCATAATGATGATGTATTCCACTGCTTTGCAGATAAGACTAGTGAGGCTTATAGGTCTATAGTTTCATGGATCAGTAGTGGATCCCCTCCTTATGGTGCAGAATGACTACTTAAGTTCTTCATTCCTCTGGCAAGAATCCAGTGAAAATGCTGGAGCTGAATCAGCTAAACAGAACAGAACCAAAGAACAAAGGGTCGGGGAAAGTACTCCAATCAGCAAAACAGAACAGAACCGAAGAACAAAGGGTGGGGGAAAGTACTCCAATCAGCAAAACAGAACAGAACTGAAGAACAAAGGGTGGCGGAAAGTACTCCAATCAGCAAAACAGAACAGAACCGAAGAACAAAGGGTGGAGGAAAGTACTCCAATCAGCAAAACAGAACAGAACCGAAGAACAAAGGGTGGGGAAAAGTACTCCAATCAGCAAAACAGAACAGAACCAAAGAACAAAGGGTGGGGGAAAGTACTCCAATCAGCAAAACAGAACAGAACCGAAGAACAAAGGGTGGGGGAAAGTACTCCAATCAGCAAAACAGAACAGGACCGAAGAACAAAGGGTGGGGGAAAGTAATCCAATCAGCAAAACAGAACAGAACTGAAGAACAAAGGGTGGGAGAAAGTTCTCCAATCAGCAAGACAGAACAGAACTGAAGAACAAAGGGTGGCGGAAAGTACTCCAATCAGCAAAACAGAACAGAACCGAAGAACAAAGGGTGGAGGAAAGTACTCCAATCAGCAAAACAGAACTGAACTGAAGAACAAAGGGTGTGGGGAAAGTACTCCAATCAGCAAAACAGAACAGAACCGAAGAACAAAGGGTGGGGAAAAGTACTCCAATCAGCAAAACAGAACAGAACCAAAGAACAAAGGGTGGGGGAAAGTACTCCAATCAGCAAAACAGAACAGAACCGAAGAACAGAGGGTGGGGGAAAGTACTCCAATCAGCAAAACAGAACAGGACCGAAGAACAAAGGGTGGGGGAAAGTAATCCAATCAGCAAAACAGAACAGAACTGAAGAACAAAGGGTGGGAGAAAGTTTTCCAATCAGCAAGACAGATCTATAATAAGCCAGATGAAATCAAACTGTAGAAGCAGCAGCCTACAACCTTTCTATCACCAAGGCAACACACTGTAGCTGAAGCCTCCTAGCTGACTGATCAAACTGTTTTAGTTAAAGAACAAAAGTATGCACTTAACAGAAACGTCAATAGAGCTGTAACAAACCAGATATGAAACCAAGACATTAAAACTTGTAGCCTAGAGCTGAAGCTTACTAGCTAGCTGAATAAATTGTTTAATTCAAAGAGCAGATTAATGCACTGGCAGTATAATGCTTTAAAAACAAGTCTGACAGAATACTAGAATAAAACAAGTAGACCTCCTCTTTTGTTTAAAAAAAATGTATCCACAGACATGATGTTATTGCAGCCTAGTCACAATGAACAACAAGGAAACCCTGTGCCCACTGATATATAAAACTGAAGAACAAATAGCAGGAAAAGCAGTCAAACAAGCAAAACAAATCTGTAACAAGCCAAATGAAATCAAACTTTGCAAACCTGTAACACACAACCCTTCTGTCTCCAAAGTAATATACAGCTGAGGTCTAGTAGCTGGGTGGATAAGCTGTTTTAGCTAAAGTGCAAATACTGTGCTTACAAAAAATAATAATAAAATAAAAAGGGGTATAACAAGCCAGAGATGAAACTGGATACTAAAACTTGAAACACAGTACTACAGATGAGACTTACTAGCTGGGCAAACAAACAATTCTAGTCAATGAACAAAATAATCTACTTACAGTAAAATGCTTTTAAAATACATTTGACAGAATACTAGAATAAACAAAAGCAAAACAGATTTTTTTGTTACTTTCCTGATGTAAAGTTACTCAGAAGAGCCACTTCATTTTGTTTAAGAATGTATCCAGAGAAGAAGTGTTATTCCAGACTGACCACAATGGAAAACAACAAGCCACAGGCCCAGTGATATGAAGA
Organism: Protopterus annectens; assembly: GCF_019279795.1. Lineage (NCBI taxonomy): Eukaryota > Metazoa > Chordata > Ceratodontiformes > Protopteridae > Protopterus > Protopterus annectens. The sequence goes on along the minus strand of NC_056728.1, from coordinate 341,351,358 downwards.
ATGAAGAACATGGAATAAGGGAAAGCAATCCAACCAGCAAAACAGATATGTAACAAGTCAGATGAAATCAGACTATACAGACTTGTAGCCCACAACCTTTCTCCAACCAAGGCAATATACAACAGCTAAACCAACAGAACTGTAACAAGTTAGCAATCAAATCAAACACACAAACTTGTAACCCAAAAAACTACAGATGAGGCCTCCAAACTGGCTGAACAAACTGTTTTAGTCATTGAATGTAGAACAAAGTGTTTAAATTGTAAATTAGAAATGCAAAGTAAAATAACCATTATTTTTGGCAGTTCAACACCCAGACTTTAAGTATGAGGTCTTAGATTAATTCTTATTTTGATTTCTTTAAGTCTCCATTTGTGTACTGCATATCTCTGATCAAGTCTCTTAACCAAGTGGTGTTCCTGGACTGTTCATAAAAAGAGGCAGTTGTGCCTAGTGGTTTTCATGCATTAACAAATAAATTAAATAAAGAAGTATGTTACTAAGATACCTCATAAACAGCAGTGACACAATCATAATGTATACAGGACAGCCTTAGCCCAAACATCAGTATGTTCATTCAGGTGTGGACATCTATGTAGGCATGTGAAGGCAAAGTATGCATGCAGCATGTAACACATGCATTGACGTGTTGGACTCTATACATGGTAGCACATGACAGCACATGTATGCAGACGGTACACTGAAAGCACACATCATGCCTGTCAGGTCAGTAGCAGTGGCTTATGCATTATCATGTAAACAGAGGTAATTAATTTCTCCTAGGTATGAAGCTAGTGGCAGAGTAAAAGAAATACAATAAAATCCAGAGAAGGGACTTCAGCAGAAAAATCCACTGGCACAATTTTATGACATGTACAATCAGATCTGAGTATTTTCCATGAATTATGTTGTAGATATGCTTGAAACTACCAGGGAAATTACAGAGTAATAAGGACTGCACACTTTGGGCATTTTAGACAAAATGTCCACAGAAAATGTTCAGGTCACTTCTTGTGTGGCAAGAATGCAACAGTTCAATAAGGAACTATTACTGCCACACTAAAAGAAGATATCCATTTGAAACAGAAGTAAGGCAGAACTTTAATGCGCGCAGATAATGTAAATACTGACTCAGAAGTTTTTTTTAACTTATACACTAATTCTGAGATTGCAATATCAAGAAGAGTTAAAGGGTTCTCCTTACTTCTAGGTACAATATTCTTGGAGTTACTACATGCCTAGCAGGGTACAAGGAGTATTGGTCCCCACATTGGGGCTATTAAGAGTGAAGCTCCCCCTGCAATAAAATGATTTAATAGTATTGAATCAAGTGTTAATTTCTGCTGCTTTCTTTAAAGCCACAGATACATGTTTGCACTTTTGTGTGTTTCAAAGTTTAGTTACATAGCCACATGAAACACTGAAGCAAGACTAAACTGAAAAAAAAAAACAGCTACTCCAGTCTTGCTGAGTCGGATTATTGCAGTTTACAGGTAGCAAGATCTGAATTAGTACAATGACAACTGAAAAAAAAACATGTACACAATATGCCACAACTAAATAAAACAATGCGTTAATGTAAGATCAAGCAATGAGGGTGGATTAAAACTAAATTAATAAAAATTATATGAATTGCTTCTGAAGCTATCAGACAAAACTATTAAACTCTTTTAGGGTTCTAACTAAAATCATGTAAGCTAAGTAACACTAGAAATCATCAAAAACTGTAATCCATTTTTAAAACAAAAAAGCAGTCATGACAGATGTTGCCATATGAAATACAGTATTGGAAATGGAGAGAGATAAAAATAGTATAAGGATGGAACAGCGATTCTTAATATACTAAAGTATATTGCATACATCGGGCTTCTGTTGATAAACATTTGATTACATACATGTTATAAGAAAGTCAAATTCACAAACTATTTCTTGAATAAGTACATATTTTAATCAACTTGAGTACATCTTCCCTAGCCTCACTTATCTAGCAAACACAATTTTCAAGTCAACGCCCCTCCTGTTCTTCTCCAGGATGGTGTTAGGCTACTTAAAAGAGCCTCAATAGAAGTTTGTCTTCAGACCTCCAGTCTCTAAAAGAATCATTCTGAGTATGTTTTACTATGATCCGGATTTTAATTTATATATATGGATGTACATTGAAACATCAAAGTGCACATATCTCAAACAGCTAAACATTAGTCCTGAAATGCTGAAAGCCAAAACATGAAAAAAAAAAAATAAAAAAACATTTTTTTCAAGGGGCAAGTCCTCCTGCACTGGCCTCACACCCCATGCTAATTACATGTACCAGTTCCAAGATAGTTCTACAGTGGGGAAAGGGCTAATTTCCCAATCCCCACTGTTCACAATCTTGCATGGACTTGAAGCGATCAAATGAGTTTTGATCACTTCTGCTGGTGTAAAAACACTCAGCATTATGACCTGTTGATTACATGGACTGTTTCCAGATATATATTTTATAGATAAATAGTAGCAGGGAATACAACAATCATACCTAGCTTTGTTGCATTTTCTTCATTATTTTGCAATCAGCATAATGGTTCCTTACTGCCAGTGGTTCATTCCATTTATTTAATTCATTCTTCCAATATTCTATGACATTTATATGCTCTGTCCCACCAGAACTTCTATCACACCACATAACCAGAATTTCACTGACACTACTGATTTAGAGAAGCCAGTTGCCCTATATTATGAACTCCACATAAAACACAATACCTTCTTGTGAATGGGAATGGCATTCTGCTTTAAACCAACTCTATGTGAGACCATACAACTCCTTTCCCTTACTTATAGGGAGCAGTTTTCAAACTCAGTTTTACCATGACACCAACAATTCTAATATCTGAGCATCCTACTACCGTACTCACATCACTGTCTTCTATGCTTCTCTGTCTCTGTTTATAAGACTCCATTTAAGATTTGTAATGGAATCAGTTAGCTTCATCCTCTATTTACCACCTTTTTCTGAACACCATCCACCCATGTCTTCTGGAAGTGACAGGGTTCTGCGTGAAGTTTGCATTCCAACCCACCATCTAATAGTTAGTCTTTTGCCTTTGAGTTTTTTACTGTAGTGAGAGGTAGGCACTGTTTATTTCAACAGAATCAGTGTGAAAGAGCTTTACCTGAGATACACCTGTTGTAACACCTTTTTGGCCCCTCTTTGACTATAAACTTCTCTAGCCACTAAGACCTAATTGTAAGAATTGTGCCACACCAATGCCAAGCTATTCCCTACCCTCTGTTCTTATCTGCCATTCAACACCAAAGAAAGGGAGGACAGGACAAAGAAGTTAGTTCCCAAACAACTTTGTTTGCAGATCCAAGTGATTTGATTCTGGAGTCCTGCAGTATCTAGTCAATGAGGCTCTACGTGTTATAACCAGAGTGAGGAGATGAAAAACAAAACACAGGGTAGAGGAATCAGGTATTACACCTTCTAAAACTCATAGTGCCATCAAAGTCTCATTGAGGCCACAAAGTCTTACAGCAATGCTAGTTAAATAAGAACAGTAAACAGGAACTTAGCCAAGAAGCTGCTTGACAGCACTCTAAGATTTGAACTACAACTAGCTAGGATGGCTACTGAAGCTAAACAATCCTTGCCTTCTTTTCAGACAAAAACACTTCATGCTGTCAGAAAATCTGGAACATGGCATAATGTTGTAGTTACAAATCAAATGTAGTAAGCATTAAGATTAAAACACTAAAACAATAAATTATGTTGTAATGCAGGTAAGATGAGTTAGAAACAAAGTACACAACTGCTGAATACAAACAAATATCTCAGGCAACCAAATGCACTGGTCACACTTTAGAATCTTTCAAGAAATATTAACCATAATTTCATGTCAAAACACACACGTGCGTGCACACATGCACACATACACGCACACACACACACACACACACACACACACACACACACACACACACACACACACACACACACAAAACAACAATAGTGACATGAAGTCTGACAAGTGGAAATACAATTTTGCACATTAGCAATAAACCCACATATCAAATCTGAAATAAAAGTACAGGATGAGTATGAAATAGTATATGAAAGTGAAATATGCAAGGATGTTGTATAAGAACATGTCAGGACCATAGAACTTAGAGATGGCTATGGAAGAAGGGACAGTAATGGGATTTTACAGAGGATGAATGTCAAAGAGATCTCAACAGAGAATTGACTGGGAAAAAGTAACCTGGAAAACACAAACTTTTACAAAATTAATTTGAACTTCATTATTATTTTGTTTATATCCTTTTCTGATCAAAGGCTTTATAAGAAAAGTTAAATGTGTACTCTGTTCCTAATGTAATATCTCAATTTAAAAACAATAGTGGAGATTCAGAAACGCTACAGCAAGAGGTAAACTCTAATATGGGTATCCAACCAATTGAACATACCATTTCTGATTCAGACACAGGCCCACCATTTTGATTTTACACAGCTAGTTGAATCACAGCTTTGAGCAATCTCCACGACTATGTTAAATGCTAATGATGCATTCAGGGGAGAGGCTAATGTTAATTAACTATGTGCTCACCACAGAAATGCCTGAAAGAAGGGATTTTCCCAGCAGAGTGGTTCACAGAATGCAGATATTAGCATGTCCTGCCATAATAATTTACATGGCCAAAATGCTATATTTCCCTACTTTTTTCTGTGGGAAAATCACTTTGCAGGTATGTTTAGGGAAGGTCAACAGAAATGCAGTGATGTGCGTGTGTGTGTGTGTGTGTGTGTGTGTGTGTGTGTGTGTGTGTGTGTGTGTGTGTGTGTGTGTGTGTGTGTGTGTGTGTGTGTGTGTGTGTGTGTGTGTGTGTGTGCGTGTGTGTTTGACTGAATGGGTGAGAGTGTCCATGAGTATATTTGTGTGAGGGGGAGGATGTCATGTTGATTGAATGTCTTGAGTCCATGTGGGGATGTCTATTAGTGCATGCATGTCTGTGCATGTTTGTGTCTGTGTCTGTGTGTGCGAATATGTGAATATCTGCATCTATGTGGGGACGTGACTGAGACTGGTTCCTGGACTAATGTGAAGTATGGGGTGCCTGTGATAACTGACACTGAAAAAAGTAGTTTGGCATTGGTGGTAATTGCACATGATTCAGAGAAATGCAAATTAATTGAAAATGAGGTCTTCCTTATTGCAGTTAAGCTTGTCTTTAACTAACAGTTTAGATGGCTGCATAAATCATACCTTACAGCAGTAGAAGTTTAGACGAGTGTAGATAACTCTATGTGAATCTTAAAGATTATCCCAATTTAAAAATGCTATGTAAAACATTCTAAGCTCTCTCCAGCCTGACCATCTTTCCTTCTAGCACCCAATAGACAATTCATTTTGAAAATTCTTTATTGAAATGCAAGAAAAAATAGTATTATGTTACATGTTAAATGTTACATTCTCATCATGAGTATTACAAAAAGAAATTACAGTCTTAACTACATTAAATAATTTATTGAAATACAAGTAAACATTTATCATATACTTACTGTTACATAGATGAATCCTAGGCCAACTACCCTGAGAGACCATTTTAAGCTAACCAATAACCCTAGGTCAGAATCAAACCCTGTACTTTGGGTTTATGAGGGGAAAATCTTAAGCATTACACCAAACCCTCTTTTTCTTACCATGATTATTTAAAAAGAAAATTACAATCATAACAACATTAAACCAAATAATTAACCAGCTATTTTACCTATTTGCAATCAATTTGTCATACTAATTTCATTTAATTTAGTATAATTTAATGGGTCGTTTTCAAATTAACTCATTATAGTAATCTGCCTCCTTCCATGCCTACTTACTTAAACATATAAAATATAAAAACAACACAAATCTAATTACCTATTTACTGCTCAACTTGATTTCAGCTTAAGCTGTCATCACCATGTCAATGTATGAGAGCTATAGACTATTCAATTCCATAAAATATTTTTTTTCCTGCCACATTCTAGCAACTCTGTTTGGTAATGCATATCTGAACAATACAGTTTAAAACCTTGTCTGTTCACCGTGTTTTCTCTTGTTTTGAATGTGTTGTCACGAGGCGGGCTTTCCTCCCCACAGGTATTCACAAGGAATATTTAATTTATCCTCTAATAAGCTTCATTCCTAGCATGTGACTCTTTACCCATGTCTTAAGTATCCGTTTGTAGAAATATAAGTCACACACCACTCACAAAAATACTGCTGCCTCTAACTTCCTTTCATTAAGATCTATTCAGCTTTATATATATACTTTATTATATCTCTATTTCTTTTGCTTTTTCAGAGTTTTCCAGACGCTTGCAAATATCTTCATTGCAGTGTATTCAAAAACAGCCTGATGTCTAGTCCAGTCTTTCCTATCAGCATAACCTGTCAAAATAGGAGGGAAAATTGACTCCTTTGTAGCCAAAGACTGTTTACAAGCTCTGTAATTATTCTTCTTTAGAATTACTAAACCAACTGCTCTCCCAAAAGGTAAGCAACCAAATATGTTTCCTACTAGAATTGAATCACCGGTGCTGCACAGAGGAGCCTTGATAAATATGTACTGTTTTTGGCACCTAAAAGTATTTAGGTAAGCATTGCCAACCAAGCATTCTACATGATTTCAAATTATATTTAGGCTGAAATCATAGTTCCATTCATTTATCCTGGTCCTTTTGTACCTCCACTACTTATATGCCAGGTCCTTAATTACTTCTCTGCTGGCTAAGTTCTGGTTTCAGTTGACAACTTAAATCACCTTGCTATATGCTGTTTTGACTGTGTTTCACATCTCAGATATCACTGTCTGGTTATCATGCAAAGATATAATACTGGGGTTAGTCTTTATTTTAGTTGTATTTCAGCTAAAGATCTCATTATCTCCAGTCAGCTGTTCTCATAACTTAATAGGAGGTACATTTTTTAAACATGTTCCCAACCTTGCTTTACTCCTGGGATCATCACGTTAATACTTTACAGGTAACAATTCCTTTATCCATTTGGTATTATCTAATTTGTCTAGCTGGTTGTGGAAAATATTATTTATGCCATGAGGGAACTGATCTTTTCAAAATAAGTTCAAAAAGATACTCTTTCTACTTCTTTCACTCTACCTTCTATTCCAGGTATCAAGTCTTTTCATCTTAGTTCAAATTCTGCTGACCTGACAAACTACAGCCCAGTAGCAACAGTATCCCCGCTATCATAACTCTTATAGAAATGTATACACAAACAACTTCTTAACATTTGTTGCTGATAACAGTCTCCTCTCTTTGACAAAACATGGCTTCCAGCCCAAATGCAGCACTACTTTAGTCCTGCTGAGAAACACAGGAAGTCGGATCTCCATTTTCTTTCTTTCTCAACTTATTAAAGGCTTTTGATTACTATCTTTCACCAGGAACTCCTACACAAACTTTCCTCTTTTGGCTTCACAGAGTTCACATTACACTGGTGTAGTGCTACTTATATAAACAGAACAGGCTGTAAAATGGCAAAATGGGATCTGTACTCCTACCCTTACTGTTCAATGTGTTCATGAATGACTTACACAATGACTTACACACTGCTTCCAAACATGCTTCGACTGTATAGCATGCTGACTAGTCTTCACTAATCAGTTCTGCCATTAGCTTCTCTTCGCTTCAAGAACTGACTCAACAATCATTTCACTCTACTGAAATCTGGCTAGATGCTTCCTAGCTCCTTCTCAATCAAAAGACAACCAAGTTAATATTATTCACCCCCAAAGAACAATTTCCTCAAACAGCCTCCTTATAATAACGTCTAAGAATAGTACAAAAACTGAATTAGTATCACATACTAAACAACTAGGCATAATCATAAATGAACACTTGAAATTTGATGAGCACATCAGTCAGGTAATAAAGCAATAATAACTAGGCTGACTATATGGGTGAGATAATTCCTCACCAACACAGCAGGGAAAACCACTGCAACCACTTTCCTGCTCCCCACACTCCTATATGCCTCATCAGTCATTACCAAACTTGATGCAGTCAATCTCTCAAACTTGAATAATGTTATAACAAAGTTGCCAAATATGCAACAACTGAAGACAATGCAACCCATCTCTGTAACTCCCTTAGGCAGAATAACTGGCTTGAAACAAAAAAATGTACTAACATATTCGCAGCTATTAATAACCTACAGCCTAATCCACAATTAGTCGTCTAGCCTAATACACATCATTCATCCCTATTCACCGAATTCAGGCTTGCTATCTAGTGACAGAAAGCTATTTGCCAACTCCAAATCCAAAAATAATGCAGGAGGCTCACTGTAGTCAAACTTTGTCCCCAAAATTTAAATTCCATTCCAAAGCAACTTGGACATATTGAAAACCTAAGACCATTTAAATCTCTGTCAAACATCACTTCTCACAGACATGGCTCTCCACCTGTTAAACTCCTAGATAACCCAATTAACCATCATAGACTAGTCTCTATATCAGCAGTGTAAATCAAAATCTACTCCTGATGTATGCAATAAAATAGCACTTAGATTAATGAAGTAACTGTGAATCACTAATCCAATGCTCTTTCTTTGTGCTCCTATCTCTTTCCACTCTCTCATGTTAGTCTTGTACACTCCTATTAACAAAACTCTTAGTCTACCTTAAGTGGTTCCCCAATCTAACAGCACCCTTCCACCATAACATTCTATATCCTTTTTTTCTCTTCCTATCCTTCCCCTCGAGTATACTCTCTGCTATATCATTATGCCAACTTCTCTGATTTTATATACTTTTAACATTAACTGTCCTGTACTGCTAACAACTAACTTTATTACTAAAAATGACCATATGCCTCCTTGTACTGCAGCCTAAAATCATTACTATTTTTTATTTTGAGTATATAATCATTTATGTTCTGGATTAATAAAATGAATACCATTATCACATCCTTTCCCATGGCAGGGCTAGCCACGTGGCAGTATAAACCTTGGCTCCAGATGATTGTCACTGTTGAAGTGACACCCTGACTCCATGTATGCAAAAATGGGAAAAGGGAGTTGTGGATGGATGGATGGATAGATCACAACCTTTTGCTTTAAACCACTTTAAAATCTTGGATCTCAGTGTATTCAGTCATTTTATTATATTTATTGTATAATTTCATAACCATGTGTATTGTATGTCTTTTCTTTGATTTGTATTTTTTCTCCCATCATGTGCATTTTTCTCTCCTGTATGTATGTCAGATTGTTTCTTATTCTTTTGGAGCTTTTTTCTCTGAAACTCCAGTGAAAGGGATATTTTGATGCCAGCTAGACTTTCTCAGCAAACAAATGCAATAAACAAACAAACACATACTTTCATTTAACACAAAGAAAAAAGTTTCAACTGAACTGGACTATAATACAACATTTTGTTGAAATAAACAGACATCCTTTTACTTCTTCTGGATTTTCCTGATTAGGGGTCGCCACAGCGGATCACCTGTCTGCTCATGATTGGCTGTGGAGTTTTATGGTGTCGAGTTGCCAGCCTGGCACCCAACCTTCCACAGAGGCATACTTACACACTCACATCTAGGGCCAATTTAGAGTGTCCAATCCACCTACAGCATGTCTTTGGGATGTGGGAGGAAACTGGAGCATCTGGAGGAAACCCATATGACCACAAGGAAGACATGCAGACTCCATACAGAAGGCACCCCAGTCGAGGATCGAACTGGAGAACTTCTTGCTGTGAGGCAACAATGCTAACCACTGCACCACCATGGCCGCCCACAAACAGACATCCTTTCACTAATGTTGAGAATAAACAACTGACCTTTCACTAAAGGCAGCATCATTTTATCCCAGGTACTGTTGCATTTTTCTCTTACCAAATGAGATTCACTATTACACTGTACAAAGCTTTAACAATAGAGAAGGAAGGTTTACTAGCAACATTTGGAATGCATATAGTATTGTGGCTATAAAATCTGGAATGACTGAATTTTTTGATGGAAGTTAAATAGAAAGGACTACCCCCTTTGGAATTTTGCCTTATACTTTTTTAATATCCCTTGATAAGTAATATTACCTAACTCCAGAAAAGATGGAGCCAGACATATATCTAACTCTTCCTTCCTCCTTTTAGCACATTCCTCTTTTTCCCAATTCTAATTATGTACTCACATACAGTTATTGATTATACAGTGTGTGTTTGTTTGTCATATTACTTTCTTAATCTGGATGTAACTAAATACTGTTTGTCACCTTTTGTAACCCAGGTTGAGCCTGCAATTAGCCATAAGTTGATAAGAGTTCTACTCCTGCAAACCTCTTCTTCTTCGTTCGGCTTTTCCTAGTTAGGGGTCGCCACAGCGGATCACCTGTCCGCTCATAATTGGCAGTAGAGTTTTACGGTGTCGAGTTGCCAGCCCGGCGCCCAATCTTCCACAGAAGACACACACATGCACGCACTCATGCCTAGGGCCAATATAGAGTGTCCAATCCACCTGTCTTTGGGATGTGGGAGGAAACCAGAGCACCCGGAGGAAACCCATGCGACAGTGGACATAGGACTGGAAAACAAACTAAAATGAACAAACTAGAATGAGCAAAGGCAAGAACACACAGTCCAAAAACATACGTTGAATCCACTTTAATCCACTTAAGCGCTTTTTGTCAGTGAAATACATTTCGCTGACGAAAAGCGCTTAAGTGGATTAAAGTGGATTCAACGTATGTTTTTGGACTGTGTGTTCTTGCCTTTGCTCATTCTAGTTTGTTCATTTTAGTTTGAAACCCACACGACCACAGGGAGGACATGCAGACTCCACACAGAGGGCACCCCAGCCGAGAATTGAACCAGAGAACCTCTTGCTGTGAGGTGAGTTCTACTCCTGCAAACTAATGCAAACTAATTCAACTAACTGACTGACTGACTGACTGACTAACTAACTAACTAACTAACTAACTAACTAACTAACTAACTAACTAACTAACTAACTATTTTAAATGGCTATAGTGCCTTAAGTAATCGTAATGTGTTATAAGACTTTGAGCTAACTGGATATAAATGAATACCCTCATTTTTTCCATTGGTTTTAGATCTGGATAATTTTCCAGGCTTATACAAAGCCTCAAACATTGCCAGAATTTTTTTAGTGTAAAAAATAAATTAGCAAGTCAATGCAAATAGTGATAACTTGACCATCTAAGATATTTTGTAGCCTGCTGTTGGGGAAGTTCACAAATATCTTGCAAGCAGTTTGAGATGCAGAGTGAACAGAAGAGGTAAAACTTAACATGTCTGCTGTGTAACCCTAGCTCATTCAAAATGTGTTGAAAGTCCTGCAGCAATTTGTTGGCTACTGAACTTCTATAAGTGCTCATAATTTATTGTAAGGGGGGTTTTGTAGAAGCCAAGGAACCCAAAAACCCAACAATGAAATCTCTGATGGCTCTCTTTAATTCATTTTAAGAATTAAGACTGAAGATCATCAAGGGGACCTGATGTCCAACACATTAGTTAAGGTTAGATTTAGCACCCATTACTAAGGTGGTGCAGGGGGTGGAGCAAAACTTATTTTCTGTTTTTAGAGTTTTTGACTCACTGGTTTTCAATATTTTTCTTTCAGAAACTGGTTAGTCAAAGCAGCAGGCTCTGACTGATCATAGATAAATCCGCAAGAAAATAACCTAAGGTTGTCACCATTTGAAATTAACAAATTTACAAAGCACCATTTGTAGAGAGCACTAGTAAAGATCAATAATCCAAAAAATAGTGCCCAATTGGCATAAACAACACCATAAGCTCCACACAGTACTTCCACAAATCCTATGGTGTTATTTATGCCAATTGGGCACTATTTACTTGGACCATTTGAAATTAGGTAGCAGGAGTTGTGGCCCAAATGTGACATTAGAGGTTGTTGTGCCCAAAGATGACAAACTACAGGTATGGTCAAAAATGAACAGCTGGTGCATATCCACAGAAGGCAATATTCCACTGGCATAGAGAAAGACAGAGCGGGAGAGAGAGAGAGAGAGCAGTGTAAAATGCAACAGATTCATGGAATCTCCAGCTCTTCCTTATAGATAGGGGCAAGTAAGTGTTTGTACTTATCCAGAGAAATATCTAATGCTCAAGTGTTAATCTGCCCTTTTAAAGCAATATCCACGGCAAGACAGCTCTGATATGGAGGTAGGTTGAACATAATTTAAATCAAGTAACATAACACAGATTCATTTACATTGCCAGGGCTGTCCTGTCATCAGAAAAGAGATTATTAAATAATTTAAGATATCAGTTAGACAGCCAGCATAGCAGGATTTAAACTGGTCTGTGCTATGCTCAAACACTACTTTGGCCCATATAATTGGCTTTAAATTACAAGTTCCATGTAAACATTCCATGTGACCTTTGGAATCATTAGGATAATGAAAGAGATGCTACACATCCAAAGTTTGCTATATTTAGGAACCTGGTAATCTGAGACAGCAATACTGATTACTACACACCTATGTATCTAGTGTGTTTCCTGATAAGGCCCTGCAAGCCACTGGCTAGGACTCCCAGGGAAAAAATGTAATGTCCTTCAAGGATGCATCTGCAGTCCTAACAAATGGGTTGTCCTGGCCTCAGGCAGCCCTTCGGTCGGCCGGATTCCAAAGTCTGGGTCTGGCCTCGGCTGGTGTCGCACTTCACCCGACGTCATAGCTGCAGTTCTTCGGGTATAAAGGCATCAGCCGACACCATTTTCCTCAGTCTTTCTTGCCGCGTGGCGCCCGAAGCAGAAGCTGTTCGCAAGTGCCGGTCAGTCAGATCCAGAGATTACTACTACCGAAGACTTCTAAAAAGCTAAGTACCCCGTTGGGGACTCTTTCTTGCCTCAGACGATGTCAGAAAAAGTGAATAAATGTTTAACTTGTGGGAAACAAATACCTCATAAAGACTTCCACTCTTACTGCCTACCTTGTTTAGGCCCAGACCACGACGTAGCAGCTTGTTTAGCCTGTGCTTCCTTCAACCGACGGACGCTTAGACGTCGGTCGGAGTTTGCCGAGGAGTTTTTCGGCTCCGCTTTTGCTTATATCATGCCGTCAGAGACTCCGACTTCGCATTTAGCTAAAAAGCGCAAGGAAAAGGACCGACACTCATGGTCCGCGGTTTCGGCCGAAACCGCGGTTAAGCCAACCGCGAGTGTCTCTGTTTCGGCTGAAACCGAGTCTGCGGTTCTTCCTTCGGCCGAAAGCATGCCTCCTACTACCGAGGCCTCTTCCAGCATGGCTGAATCTGCTACTGAAATCCCTCCTGCTCTTACAGTTTCTCAGGATTTATCAGATACTATTCCCCTAGATGTATCTACTCCTGCACGTGGAGCTGCTAGGCCCCCTGCATCCATGTCAATTAAGGCCTTTGCCAGGGCTAAAGCAGCTAAATCTTCCAAGGCTGTGCCTACTAAAGCCCCCTCTCACAGGCCTAGCTCTAGTACACAAATGCTTAGTCTAGCAGAGGATCTCATTTCTTTGATCAGGGGAACACAGTCTCACCCTGATAGGGCCTCTCAACCCCCTCCAGAGAAGAGGCCTAGAGCAGAACCCCCTGAGCCAGTTTCCACTGATTACTCCTCAGACGAATCAGAAAATACAAACCCTCCTGAGGGCCCTTATTCTCCATATGAGGATTCTGATGCAGAAGACTCCATTCCTTCTGCCTCTCCTCCTGAGGAATTTTCCTTTGGGGAAACCCTGAATGCTATGAGGGAACAATTTCAATGGCAGGGTCAGGATTTCTCAGACTCTAGGAAAAGGCTTAGAACTTTTTTGCATTTGCCACAGCATAGGCCTTTAGCCATTCCTCCAGTACTTACAGTTGTGGATGATGCATTTAATGATGCTTGTACTGCTCCTGATTCACTCCCTCCGGCCCCTGCTAAGCCCGACAGATACTACAGGGTTCCGGACACACATAATCACTTGCATAAGGCTCCTTTTGCAGATCCTGAAACTGTTTCACAGGGCCCCAAAGCGGTAGCAGCTACCTCTGCCAAAAACCCACTCCCCTCTGAAAGGGAATCTAGGGCCTTGGAGAGATGGGGTAAAAAAGTTTATACTTCTGCAACTCTTTCGGCTAGGGCCTTAAACTGTCAATTCCACATGATTCAGTATCAGGAATTTATGTTAGATCAGTTATCTAAAAGCTGTCCTCACCTGAACCTTTAGACCGAAAGTCTCTTCAGGAAATGGTACATAACATACAGCAGGTCAGTAATCATTCCTTAAAATGCGGCTATGATGCACTGGAGGCCTCCTTTAGATCAGCTATGACTGGTACAGTGATCAGAAGGCATGCATGGTTAAAGAGCAGTCCTTACCAGACCATGTAAAATCAAAGCTCCTAGATGCTCCCATGGATAAACACAATTTGTTTGGCTCTCCTGCACAGCAAGTGCTTAAGAAGGTGGAAGAGAAAGCAAAATCTGTCCAGACAGTCAAGGATTTCTTACAGGTCCAGCCTCCAAGATTTAGTAGGAACTGGCCTTCCAAGAATTGGTCCTTTCCAGACTCCAACAGAGCACAGAGAGGCAGGAATAGGCGCACAAGAGGCAGAGGTCAATCCAGAGGTGCCTACAGAGGACGTCAGTGGCAGCCTAACAACCAGCGAAGTACTGCTGCAGACCCAGCCACTACCACTTCCACAGGACAATCACAGTGACTTGGCTCTGAAGCCGCCTACCAGGGAACAACTAGAAGCACCCTTAGGCGGAAAGCTAGCCTTATTTTCAGAAAACTGGCATTGCATTACAGGAGACAAATGGATTTTACAGACAATAGACAAAGGATACAGGTTTCACTTCCATACTCTACCAAGGAAGAGAGGAATGCCAAACCTACCTCCAAATCAAATGGCAAACGCTCTAGAACAAATAGACAACTTAAAAAGGATGAGCGCTATAGAAAAGGTACCATCTATGGAACAAGGGCAAGGATTTTACTCCAGACTTTTCCTGGTGCCAAGGAAGGAAAATCAATGGAGACCTATTCTAGACCTGTCCGCACTGAACACATACCTCATTGTCCCAAAATTCAAAATGCTGACTCTACAGCAGCTTCTTCCCATGCTGGTCAAGGAGTCTTGGCTGGTAACTCTAGATCTCAAGGAGGCATACCTGCACGTCCCCATACGACCAAATTGCAGAAGATACCTCAGATTTCTTGCAGGATCAGAGCATTATCAATTCTCAGCATTGCCTTTTGGCTTATCTACTGTACCCAGAGTATTCACGAAATGCCTGGCATCAGTAATTGCTCATTGCAGGCTTCAGGGAATTCAAATTTACCCTTACCTGGATGACTGCCTGCTACAAGCGGACAACAAAAACAAATTAACAAAAGACTTGAAAAGGGTCATTCATCTACTGCAAGCCTTGGGATACACAGTCAATATAAAAAAGTCAAGGCTGTTGCCATCCCAAAGGATAACTTTCTTGGGTGCAGAACTGGACACATCAAATCAAATGGCATCCCTCACAGCAGAAAAACAAAAACACCTTCCACTCTACTTCATGGCATTAACAACGCAGAACCAGCTTACAGCAAGGAAAGTCCTGCAAGCCCTGGGTTACATGGCATCCTGCATAATTTTGATCCCACATGCCAGACTGCATATGAGGAAGTTGCAATGGTACCTCAGGAATTTATGGTCTCAGCACAAGCACAGCCTAGAAACCCAAATTCCAATAATTCCATGCCTGAAGCAAGAATTCCGATGGTGGGCTCAGGCCTGTCAATTAAACAAAGGACTGCCCTTCCACAGCCCTCAACCAAGCCAGACTATCACCACAGATGCCTCAGACCTTGGTTGGGGGGCACACATACTGGACAAGTGCATACAAGGCTTATGGACTCAAGACCAGCTAAACCTGCACATAAACCAAAAAGAGATGCTGGCAGTAAAACTGGCAATTCAGGCATTCAGACCGTTTCTCCAACAGGGACAATTGCTGATAAGGACGGACAACACCACAGTTATGTGGTATATCAACAAACAGGGAGGCACACATTCATATCCTCTATGCCAGATGGCAATGGATCTCTGGAATGTGGCCCTAAGCCTCAACATACAGCTCAAGGCAATATTTGTGCCAGGGAAAGAGAACATACTAGCAGACATCTTAAGCAGGACTACCACGGATGCCCACGAATGGATGCTGCATCCAGACATCTTCAAATCCATCACAAGGAAATGGGGACTACCAGAAATAGACCTATTTGCATCCCCACACAATCACCAATTGAAAAAATTCTGCACAAGGACATACCACCCACTTGCTTGGAAGGTGGACTCCCTATCCTTCAGTTGGGAAAACCTGACAGCATATGCATTCCCACCACTTCCTTTGATGCACAAGGTGCTATTGAAGATCAAAGAAGACCACCCAAGGATCATCCTGATAGCTCCAGACTGGCCCAGGCAGCACTGGTACCCACTACTGAGGAGTATGTCTCGGGAACTCGCATGGCCTCTACCCCAGGTTCCTTTACTGCTAACACAGAACAACTTCAAAACCCTGCATCCGAACCTGAAAACACTGCAGCTAGCTGCTTGGAGCATTGCATAAGACAAAATAACCCAGAATTATCTCAAAGGGTTAAAAACATTATCTTGGAAGCTCGCAGACCCTCAACAAGGAAAACTTACTCAGCGAAATGGAAAAGATATCTCTTTTGGAGTGCAGCAAAAGGGCAAAATGTAGCACTGGTAAACATAGCTAACATCCTGGAATACTTAGCAGAGCTTTTCCACAATGGCCTGTCTTACTCTTCCATTAAGATTCATGCGTCAGCTATTTCAGCAGAATACAACATGGATCTTCCAGTCTTCTCTCATCCTCTACTCAGGCAGTTTCTGAGAGGAATCAAAAATGTAAAGCCACCAAGGAAGCCACCATTGCCTGCATGGGACTTGAAGTTTGTGCTAGAAAAGTTGACACTTCCCTCTTTTGAACCAGCAGCAACAGCAGAATTACAGTACTTATCATGGAAAACTGCTTTCCTGCTTGCAATCACTTCAGCAAGAAGGGTTTCTGAATTACAGGCATTAATGGCAGTGCAACCCTTCCTTATCTTCCATCAGGATAGAGTGTCCATGAGAACTAATCCTACCTTTATGCCAAAGGTGGTCTCCAGGGTATCTTTAAACCAAGCAATCCACCTACCTACATTCTTCCCCAACCCACAGAACAGGGGAGAAAGACTGCTGCATACCTTGGATGTGCATAGGCAATTGCGCTACTATCTGGACAGAACCAAGAACAATAGAAAAACTGACCAGCTTCTGGTAGCATATGCCACAGGCATGGAAGGAAAATCAATTTCAAAACAGACAATCTCAAAATGGATAGGAAATTGCATTAGATTTTGTTATTCTTATCATGGAAAGGCAACTCCAGAGAATATCAGACCTCACTCCACAAGAGCTACAGCCACTACTACAGCTTTTTTACGAGGAGTGGCTACAAAAGACATTTTAGAGGCTGCTACTTGGAGCTCCGTGCATACATTTGCCAAGCATTATAATCTACCCTTATACTCCAGATCCCGAGCAGGTTTTGCCACTGCTGTTTTGCAAGGGATCTTAACTACACCATAATCTTGTTAGGGCCTCCTCCCCCAGTTTGGCTATGGTATTCTACCCATTTGTTAGGACTGCAGATGCATCCTTGAAGGACATAGTACAGTTTTGTACCTACCATAAATGTAGATGTCCGAGAGGTATGCATCTGCAGTCAGGATTACCCACCCTCCTTCCCCACTGTGGTACTCCTAGGGTATTTGCCCATCTTGTAGCTAGCTGGGGGAATCCATTATGGTGTATTTGTTTGTATATATGTATATACATGTTTATTTCTATTTGCTCTCTGTTGTTTGGAAACATTTGCATTTATCCAAATTTAGCCTTCCTAGAGGGCATCTGGCATCTGGGGCAAGAAACACTGAGGAAAATGGCGTCGGCTGATGCCTTTATACCCGAAGAACTGCAGCTATGATGTCGGGTGAAGTGCGACACCAGCCGAGGCCAGACCCAGACTTTGGAATCCGGCCGACCGAAGGGCTGCCTGAGGCCAGGACAACCCATTTGTTAGGACTGCAGATGCATACCTCTCGGACATCTACAAAACTGTACTTTTCACTGAGGCTGGTTTTACAAATCATTTGCACCTTACATCTATAGAATGTTATGCCTCTAGCAACCTAAATACATCCTTAGGTTCCTGATCATTTTCTGAAAATTCAAGTTTAAAAGCTTAAACTAAACAAACACCGATATATTTTGAACAAGAAATGCTACAGAAATAATAGAAAAGCAATGTTGTTCATTACAAGCCTCTTCCTTATGATGTTGATAGTCAAAATATTGGAAGTTTTATATCATTGCATTAATATATCATAATTAAAATGAACCAAGACTCACAGTTTTCTCTATGTTTTCACAAACAGCTTTTTCATAATTTGCAAACCATGCATCTTTGACACATACTATCATTTGTCCAGCCACACTTAATCCTTAATAAGACAGCAAACAATTCCTTTCTATGCAATTGATTTCTGAGAAACTCTTTATTTTATTTTATTTCCATTTGTTGAAGAGGGTAGGATACTGATCATGCTGGACCAGTTTTCAGGCTTAAGCCTGGGATTAATACATAAAAATAAAATGCAAAGTCAAACAGTGATACACAGGTATGAACAGGAAACATGCAATCAAAGAACTTCAGAATAGTGCAGCATTTTAACAGACAGTATCATGAGCTATTAGTCCAAAATGCATACAGAGTTATGTATACTGAAAGCAACAATTCCTTTGGATAGGTATAGGTGTAAGATGATGGCTGCTGATTAAGTAAATAGGACTGTCTAAACTGTATTAGTGATCCAAGTATAT
The DNA here is from genome assembly GCF_019279795.1 of Protopterus annectens. Lineage (NCBI taxonomy): Eukaryota > Metazoa > Chordata > Ceratodontiformes > Protopteridae > Protopterus > Protopterus annectens. The sequence continues at coordinate 341,332,431 of NC_056728.1, read as the reverse complement.
ACGTAAGAGCAAACAGTGATTATAGGTGCTGTCGGGTTGTACAGACAGAGAGAGGGAGATTTAGTAGCTGAAGATTCCTGCCTAAGTTTTGATGTTAGTAATTCATATTTACAGTATGTTCAGAGTCTGGGACTGAAGGGGTGTGGGGATAAGGGAAGAGTAGGGGAAAAAACAGGGAGAGATTAGTGGGACACAGTGAATTATGAATGTATTTTAAGCTGGAGAGGGGTGATGAGAGATGTAAAATGTGTATTTGGTTTGATGAAACAGGTGTTTTTTGAATGGCTGCCTGAATTTGTTTTAGGAGGTCACTGCCAAATGTGTGGTTGTGAGGGATTCCAGATCAGCAGGCCTAAGACAGAGACGCTGTGATTAGTAGTGTGTAGTTTATTTCTTGGTGTTAGAAGTCTGGGTGTTTTCTGTAACAGGTATCTGAGATTGTAGTGAGAGTTCCTTTTGTTAGTCTGCAGAAGAAGGTTAGAAATGTCTTTTGGTTTCGTGGATTATAGATAAGTGATACAAGAAAAAGGATGCTTCTTTGTGTGGTTGGTAGTCAGCAGGCTTTTTGTATTATGGATCATCGATGCTCCCTTTCTGGGGCAAAAGGGATAAATCTACGTATGTTATTAGCGAGTTGCCTGTATGGCTTCACAAGTTTGGTGTTGGCATAAGCAATGAGAGGAAGTCTATATTTCAGTTGGGCTAGGCATACTCATTTTCCAATAATGGCTATGCCTTTTTCTGCGAGGAAGTGTGTGATTTTTTCTTTCACAGAATAGTAGTGAATTTCTTTTAACTTTGTTTAGGTGATATGAGTGGATGTTTAGGCTTTGATCTGGCCAAACCACTAGGTATTTGAAGTGAGAAGTAGTTTCATAAGATTATTTAAAAATTTACTGTATGGTTAATTCATCTGAAATTGTGAATAGGTTGCATTTTGATGCAAAGAACAATGTTTTGGAGTTTTATTGTTGAGGATGTTTGTTTTTTGTATGCCAGCTGGACAGATAGCTTAGGTCTCCTTCCAGTTCTTTTTGAATGGTCTCGATCATGGCTACTACTCCATATATGGCTTTGTCATCAGGACAGAGTACACTACTGAACTGTTGGAGATCCCCAGGGAGGTTGTTGATAAATAATAAGAGGAGTAATTGTGATGGGAATGATTCCCGTAGGACTCCTGTGGTAAGTAGATAGACAAGAGCAGGCAGAGTTTATTTTGATTTTGAACTGATGGTTGTATAACAAATCAGTGCAGCAATAGAAGGAATGCTGACTAATGCCAGTGGAGATAAATAAGTTAGAAAAGAGGCTGTGGTCTATGAGGTCAAAACCTTTAGTAATATCAATGAAAACTGCTCCAGTGAACCAGCCTTTGTCAATATTCAATGGGATGCCATCGGAAAGAGAAAAAAGAGCAACCGTTACACTTTAGACACACCAAGATCCATGTTGGTGAGGGTATGACACACGCGCACACACGCACACACACACACACACACACACACACACACACACACACATATATATATATATATATATATATATATATATACACACACACACACACACACACACACATATATATATATATACATATACATATGTATGTGTATATGTATATATAGTAGTGATCTTTTAGATACAATATTTTGAGTGATGATCAGCAGTAAGGATTCCACTCACCAAGTACTGCATATCAAATAGTTTTCACTTAGCAATGAAGGACATTCAAAAGATTGATGATCTTTCATTTAATTCAAGCCAAACCCAAAACAAAAACTACAAAAAAGACATTGAATGTAAAAATATGCACAAATACTAAATATATGATTTGCTAAACAGGTCGAGACTATATAACACATAATACTCTCAAATGTAAGAAATTCTTATATAGTCTGAAATAGAAATGCTTCTGTCTGTGAAATCCACCCAAAATTAAGTGCTAATTACAAAATAAATAAATAAATAAATAAATAAATGCATACATAATTACATCAAGTCTTAAAGAACCTAAATACTATACAACAACCGATAAATGAATTTAAAATTAAGCTGAAAAATTACTTGAAAGTCGATAGTTCATTAAACCAAATAATAATAATAATAATATAAAAGTGAAGACAGTACACTTATAATGGAAGTGATATTGGAAAGGTCTCGGTCAAGTCAGCAGAATAAAACATAATTATTTGTAGAAGTTTAACTCAATCAGAAAAGAAGAACATGAATGGATAATGATTGTAAAGCTAGAAACAATGGTAAAGTGTAGAGTAAGTCAGACAGTCTTAAATTTTTATCTTCTTGGTTTATCAGGAAGTCTAGTCATATAATACAGAATCCACACATACTACTATTATAAGAAAAAATAGCAGACCATCTAGCATCTTGAAATAAACTGGTTCATAATTTCATAGGTAAGTACTAGGCTTGCTGCCCTTGTGAGCCAATTCAAGCCTAGTCAGCTTCATTTTTCTGCTCAAATTAGCCTATCACTACCATTTGGTTAGAGATTGGTCTTACTCATTCTGTAGTCCATAATTACATATTACCCCTAATGAGAATAAATAGGATCATAACATAGATAATTTGAGGAGACAATGATGGGATAAAGCATTTAGGAGCTGCCTCTGTCCATCAGTAGTACAGGGGGCAATCCTGGGGTAAATTTTCTGTTTCCAATCTATAGATCCAAGTTGCAGTTGAATGTGGACAGAGATGAACTTTATTCTATGTGGATGAGGACTCTGTTCTATAGCAGCAGTTTCCCCCTGCAAGATATACCTGTCCCTCCAAACAATTCTGTTGTTGTTGCAGAAGAAGTACAAAACCCTAGATCAAGTTTTTCTGATGCCATTTGACTTGCTGGTGTGCAGTAAATCCATCTGCACTGGGTCAGTGGATGCCTTGTATGCCATACAGAGGTCATCTCTTAGCAGTGTGTAGGATACTGAGTACTTTGAGTCGGTCCATGTAGGACATGTTGTTTAGGCCTTGTATCCTTTTAGTAAGGAATTTTGAGGGTGTTCCAGCTGTTGCATATGTCTGTACAAATACATGCTGAAGGGGGTATTATATTCAATGACTGACCTAATGAGGGCTGAGTAAAGGGGGACAATGACATCCCTAAATCTAGACACAACGCCTTTGTTTATAAGTGATGCAATAGAGAATGATTTTCTTACAACAATGTACACATGTTGGTTAAATGTTAGGTTACTGTCCACATATTTTCCTAAATCCCAAACAATTGGGTCAACCCTTAGGGGTGTATTGTTAATATGGTAATTTCCTGGCATAGATGACTTATCAAAGAATACAATAATTCATTTTTTGGCATTTAGTTTCAGACCTTGATTTTGGGGGTCTATATTATGATATTGCATGCTCAGTAGAGCGAATGACACATAATTGATCCCATGTAAGCGAAAGCTTACAACGTCAAAACCTCAGAACAGTGATTTTTTTCTAAGGGAAAAAAAAAACACTGTTCCGGAAAAAAAAAAACCTGTAAAACATTACATAATATGGGGAGCTTCACCCCCCCAACCCCCCAACATGGGGGGCTGTGCCCCTCCACCCCCCTACTTAAATATACCAATTCCGAGATCGCACTACAGTGCCAAAAAGGCAAAGTAGCGAAAGCGGCCAAATAAATTCTTTACCAGGGTAAGAATTCGCTGAAAAGCTACCTCGCTATTTTGCGTTTTCCCACTTTTCAGTTCAACAAAGACGCATTCGACAACCTGCATCTGTGACAGCATAATAGGGAGCCGATTTTGGCACTAGTTACTTATTTGAGACAAACCTTCTTGCAGGATGTCTGTGTTATTTGGGGATACAGTTATTGTTCCTGGCTTGCAGTCATCTGCAAACTTAGTCAGCCAGAGCCCTTAAATGTTGGTTTTACTTCAGAAAAGTAGATGAAAAACAGGAGAGGTATCAGCACAGATCCCTGGGGGGAATCTACAGGTGACTGGTCACTTTGTGGAGGTAAACTTAAGTATTTTGATTTCCTGCATCCCTCTATGAGTCCATTGTCAATTTAGTGGGTGAGTTAGGGGTTTACCCCAGTTTGTTTAGTTTTTCTACTTTGTCTTAGTGGGGAATTGTGTCAAAAGCTTTGGTCAGGTCAAGGTATGTTGTGTATATAGTTTGCTTTTGGTTATCTTTTCAAAAAAATCCATCAGGATGAGTAAGCATGACCTGGGCTTGATGAATCCAAACTAAGATGGGCCCAGTATTTGGAGGTAAATTCCAATAGTTTTCACAAGGATGACCCTGGATGTTTAATTCTTAAAAGCAACTATATACAGCCAGCCTGGTTCCAGACATGATATCACTTAATGTTATAAGGTTAGCAATTGATCAGTCAGAAAGGATAGCAATCTGATAGTTTGACAGGTGGCAGAACTGTACAACTGGAAGGACTGAATTAAAAACTTGTAAAATAAAATCTCACAGATATCAGATCATCCTGCCAGAGGTATAAAAAAAAAACTAAAAAAAAAAGAACATTTATCAAAGGCTGCTGACAGGCTTTCCCATCTGAAACTGCAGTTCATGTATCTAATAGGACAGGAAGTTAGACCTTTCTCTAATCAAGCTAAAATTCAGTTTTGAGGTAACTGATTCGAAAAGACCAACAAAAGTTTTGAAACTCACAGAAGTGGAACAAGCCCAAACTGAAAAGAATGTAGAAATTCTGCTAGCTCTATTGGGATGGAGGAATCCAGCTGTGATTTTTCCTCCAGATTACTTGGATTCAACTAGTGGCTGTTAGAAAGATCCAACATTGTGAAACTGGAAATTGACCATTAGTTGTCCACTTACCCATCTTACAGAGTGGAACATTAGATTGCCTACAGTGATTGCTAACTGAGAGTTAAAGGTTTCATGTATGGAAGGACATATGGACCCATCACTTGCAAGCATTTGAAATAGTCAGTCTGTGTTGTTGAGACATCGGCACATAAAAAAAGAAAAAAAAAGTGCTCTTACAGTGGATGATGTTACCAATCCTGGTGCCAGAGAGTAGCCTCTAAAGGGATAAAATGGGTCAATGGCCTCTCTTTCTTTGAAATAGAACAAATAAGCTGATAGGCTGTCATCCCAAGGAAGAATAGATGCATAAGATGGACAGCCAATATGGAGGCTTTAGGTTAGTGAGGTAGTGACAAAAATAGAAATGAAATTAAAATAGCAGTTGAAGGGTAGGGCAGTGATTGACAGTCATTTAGTACTATGTTGGCACAGAAATTTTAAGGAAACAAACTGAAATGCTGTTAAACTGTTACAGTCTACTAAAAATGATCATGGGAAAGTAAAAGAGAGAGATTTTACTTGAGTTGAGCTGAAACTTTCTTGCTTTGCACTTTATATTTAGGGGAAAAATGATAGTGCTAATTGCCTGAACACATGCAAGTAAATACAATTATAGCTGTCCTAGAACATTCAAAATATTTGGAAAAGCAGCATATGGCTTAATAGAAAGACAGACATTTCCAACATAAGGCTTTTATGCTTCTCAAAAGAGAAGAGAGATTTTTACCTAAGCAATTCAAAGCAACTATATGTATATGAGAAGCAAGCCTGTAAATACATTGAAATAAAAGCCTATGGCTTTTCATTTTCATGACAATCAAGCAGCTGTTTATTACTACTGGATAACTTGCTCTGACATCACTGTTAGATCAGCACCAACCAACCAGAAGTGCAATATGGAGTGAACCTGCGGGAAAGCACCAACATAGACTGATGCTACAACTGCAACTAGAATTAAACTACTTTCAGGAAAAGTCTACAAAAATGCTGCAAAACTTGGCTAATTATAATTTCCTCCAGATTTCCTGTCTGCACAGCCTATGCCAGAGCTAAATTCCCGGGAATTCTATTTTGCAACATACTTGTAAACAACTGTATAAATCTTGAAAACTATAAAAGTTGAAAAAAAAGAGTTAAAATACAATCTTCACCACTCGTCATCTCTTCACAATGGTGATATTAATATGTCATCCAGTCATAACAGTGATTTTATATTGAACAAGAAGTAATTAGATAATTCATAAATCTTATTATTATAATTACATGAACAACTATTGGCATTTCTTTAACCACAGTAGAATGGCCCCAACTATCAGTGTAACTTTTATTCATATAGATGTGATCATTAATTTGCTGCAAAATAGTTTTGTAGACATTACTCAATTTTAAGATATTTGACAATTATGATTTGCATACATATCTGCATATTTAATGGACAAATAAGTGTAAATACTTTAAAGAAAACATGGACTTTCTGTTTCATGACAATCAACTAGTCACCTATTACTTCTAGCTACGTGTTTTGACACCATTCTTAGATTATCAGCAGTGTACCATAAATTGAATTGCAAAACATTGCTAATTAGGCACCAAATACAGATGTGACTTTTCTTTGTACAGATGTGATCTTCAATTTACTGCAAAACAGTTTTGCAGATATTAGGAGACATTTGCATAATTACACTGTTTATGCATATTTACATATCTAATAGACAAACAGATGTAAATATTTGCAAAGGTGTTAGATAACCAACTATCAGTGCAGAATATTTTCTCTAGCATTGTGCATGCTTTCATTTGATGTCATGAAGTCTACATGTATATATATATATATATATATATATATATATATATATATATATATACACACACACACACACACACACACACACACACATTCATAATATTTCCAAAAATAACTCACATTTTCTCTGGTTACTGAGTACCCCATTTGTCTAAGGAGTCACACCTGACATCTGTTTTTACTGAATATGTGAAATGTTATTTCCCAATGCATTCAGCTGGACAATGTCTGAGATATTTACAGGACACATATTTGTTGATATTTGCATTTTTATTACTTAAAAGTATAAATATCTGCAAATGTGTAATAGGCAGACAGCAGGTATCAGTGACACATTTTGCATTATCCAGGCTTTTTTGACACAATTAAGTGCCATACCTAGTCTATGTGTGTCTAGTTAGTAACATAAATATTAATATGGCACATATTTATACTTTTGCATAAAAAGAAAGTATATGCTTCCCTTTTGTGATCATTGTATTTGGGTCAGCATTTATTGTGAAATATGTGCTTAGATGTCCTGTGAAATGCTGTTCCACCATGTTGCTATGTGAACACTGCCTTTGGCATTTATATAAAATATGTAAATAGGTTTATATGTTCATAAGTAAGTACTAGGCTAGCTGCCCTTTTCAGCCATATTAAGCCTAGCCAATTTCCTTTTTGTGTTTGAATTAACCTATCCCATTTAATGTTATATTTGTTTTACCTTTCCCATGGTGGATACTTACATATAATTCCTAGTGAAAATAATTGGGATCTGTGTGGTATTCCAGTTGTTGCATATATCTGGACAGATGCATGCCAAGTGAGGCATTATACTCAATGATTGAGCTAATGTTCACTGACCAAAGGGGTACAGTGACATCTCTAGATCGAGACACAATACCTTTGTTTGTAAGCTGTGCAAAATAGAAGGACTTCATTATGCCAGAGGACATATGTTGGCTGAAAGTTCCACATAAGCTCCCAAATCATGAACAGCTGGAACAACCCTTAGGGGCATATTGTGAATGTGGTAGCTGCCTGGGATATATGACTTCACAAAGCATACAGTAATGCATTACTATTATATTATTGCATTACTATTATATATTTTGCTAAATAATTATAAATATCTGCAAAGTAATAATAGTTAGGCATCAGGAAGCAGTTGAGACTTTTCCAGGTATTATCTATTCCTTTATTTAATGCCATGAAGTACCACATAAAGTCTCTGTGTAGAGCAAAGTGATAATACAAGTATTATTAGTGCAGATATCCATACTTTGAATGAAAACAAATTAAAGTAGCTTGTTTACTGGCCATCTAATTTCTGTCTTGACACATTCTTAAAATTTTGTGCTAACTGAACTTAAGAAATGAAATAAAAAAGAATCCAACCACAAGAGAAGGCAAAATGAGCTTTATGTACAAGCGCTTTCGTCTAAATGAGACTTCATCATATACATGAAAAACACAGGTGCTACAAAAGACTTATATAATAACTCATAAATCATCCAATTAAACTTTTAAAGAAACATGTTACAATATGCACAAAAACCATATATAAATATATAATTGAGATAAAATAGTATCTAAAATACTGAAAAACAGAAACAAAAAAGGGAACATAAATAAAAATGAAAAGTGAATCATCACTAAAATAAACAGTTTCAAACCCTAGCAGCTTTAGCTAGCAAGACTGGTTTGATACTGACATATTCATTGAGACCAGGTTGAATATTGGCCCTCAACCTAAGTTGCCACTTCAATTCTTTATTTAATAAAATATTTTTACAATCACCCCCTCTGGCATTATTCCTAACAACTTCAATAATGCCAAATTTGAAACCAGAAAAAGAAACACAAACCTCTGAATGTTTAAACAGTGCACTACTGTCCTTGCCTGTCCTGATGTCATACAGGTGTTCATATAATCTGTCTCTAAATGCTCTCTCGGTTTTTCCTACATAAAAGGCAGGACAACCACTACAGACAGCTAAATAGACTAGCATTTTAGTTCTGCAGTTGCCTTTGCAAAATCTAACGAAACTGTTTAAACCATTTTTTAATCTAATATGTGGATCTCTAAAAATGTGGGGACATTGAGAGCAACTACCACACAGAAAAGTATTTTTGTTGTTTGTAAATTGAACACTATTATCAATCTGTTCAAAAGATTTTTTAAAATTCCTACCTATCCTAAAAGTGAAGGTAGGTTTAGGTCCTACTACTTCAAAAAGATCTTTATTACTTTTCACCAAACACCAATTAGAGCTAATAATATTGGTGAAAATATCAGAAAATGTTGTAAACTCTGTGACACAAGAACCCCGAAATTTATTATCATCTCCAGATTGACACCCTGATGTAACAAATGGTTGGCCTAGCAAGGGCTTGTATTTTTTGCCCCATTATTCATAAACTTCACCTAAAATGTCACAAACCATGTCAAGGGGGTAATTCCTTTCAATAAACTTACTACCCAAGAAGGAAAATTCATTCTTAAGTTCTTCAAAATCAGAAGTCATCCTAGCTATCCGAACTGCCTGTCCTTTAACAAGGCTCTTCTTTTGAAATATAGGATGAAAGCTGTCGAAATGTAAATAACTATTGCACCAGGTGTCCTTATGATAAACCTTGGATTTAAACTCCTTATTTGTTTTGACAACAGTGATATCCAAATAATTAATGGTGTCAGGGCACCAAGTGTGTGTAAAGGAAAGAAAACTAGTACTGTTGTTCAAAAACTGCATAAACGATGTAAGGGTATCAGTAGTTCCCTTCCATAAAAAAAAAATGTCGTCAAGGAACCTAAGATAGAGCTTAATATTCCCTTGGAAAGGACTACCAAAATCATGTCTATTCTCCTACTCCAACATAACAAGGTTAGCATAAATGGGGGCACAAGCTGCCCCCATTGCCACACTACTGATCTGTTGGAAATGTTCACCTTGAAAACTGATGTAATTATAATCCAATACAATTTCCAAAAGTTCCAAAATCAATGGAACACCTGGTTACAAGCCTAGCCCATAGATGTGCCCTGGCATCATGCCACCCAACGTTAGTTACCAGTGCACCTATCAAGTAGAGCCACTGGAGTGATCCCCGGGGTAAATTTTCTATTTCCCATCCACTCGTCAAGATTTCTTTTGAAGAGGGCCAGTGAGGTCCTCTGCTTGACGTGTATGGGTAGTTTGATCCAGAACATGGGCAGTCTCTGGGTTATCAACCTGTCCCTCCAGCATGTTCTGTTGATTGTGGTAATAAGGTTGAGGTCTCTGGAGCATGTGATACAGAGGTATTGGGATTTCTTTAGATGTAGCATTTCTAACAGAGTTGGGTCAGACATGGCTTTGTAAGTCAAGCAGAGATCGCCTCTTAGTAGACGATATGAGACAGAATAGCTGGAGTTATTTGAGTCTGTCCATGTAGGATAAGTGTTTAATGCCTAGAATCCTCTTTGTGAGGTACTTTTGTGGCCTCTCCAGCTATTGCAGGTGTCTAGTGAGGTACATGCCAAATGGGGAATTATACTCGATGACTGGTCTAATAAGGGAAGAGTAGAGAGAGATGATGACCTCTTTCTTCTTGTATGCAAAATGAAATGTGCCACATAAAAGGACTTTATGAGTACAGTGGCAATGTGGTGGTTGAAGGAGAGGTTGCTATTAACCTGTGTCCCCAGATCTCTTATAATGCCTTCACTGTTCAGTGGGCTCCCATTGATGTGATAATTTGTGGGAAGTGAGTTTTTCCCAAAGGGGATGACGATGCATGTTTTGGCATTAAGCTTAAGGCCATGGTTACACCAGTCAATTGTCTCAGTGAGGCCTTTCTGTGGGGTGTCTGCATCACTTGGGGAGTTAATAATGGCTCCCAGCTTGCAGTCATCTGTGAACTTGGTCAGCCAGAGTCCCTCCATGTTGGCCTGAATGTCTGAGAAGTAGATGTCAAACAGGTGCGGACCCAGGACCAATCCATATGGGACTCCACTCGTGACTGATCGGCAGTCTGTCTTGGAGTTTGCTACTTTTACGCTGTGAGTTCTATCTGTGAGACAATTTACAATCCACCTAATGATATAGGTGTTGATGCCTAGTTTGGTGAGTTTATCAATAATTCCCGAGTGAGGTATGGTATCAAAGGCCTTGGCCAGATTGAGGCAGGCTGTGTGAACTACCTTACCCTCATTCACAGCTCTGGTGACTGAATCAAAGAAGTCAGCCTGGTTGAGCACGCATGATCTACATTTAACAAAACTAAATTGCTTAACGTCTAGAGTTTGGAGATTCCCTGTATCTTTGTTAATTAGGTCCATGACGATGCACTCCATAGCCTTACATATCAGACTCATGAGGCTAATGGGATGATAATTCCCAGGGTCTGTAGTTGCTCCCCCTTTACGGAGAGGGATGACTGTAGCTGTGCTCCATTCAGCAGTGACAAAGACAGAGGTGAGGCTGTGTGTGAACAGGGCACACAGATGTGGTGCCAGTTCACTTTGTAGTTCATGTAGAACACAGTTAGGGATATTGTTGGGTCCCATGGAAGCTGTATTCTTGGCCTTGGATAATGTGCTTTAACCTTTGCTGCAGTAATGCTGGGTGCCTGGAATACTTCTGGTATCATGAATCGTCCTTTAGTGGGGGAGAGAGGGGTAAAGTTGGCACTGAATCTGTCTGTATATTGACAATATCTGTTGACTCAGTATAGGAGGTACCATTGTTCCGTAACTCAGAGCAAATCGGGCCATTGCTGTGGAGATTCTTGATATAACAATAGAAGGCTTTGTGGCTGTTTTTAGTGTCTGCTGCAATTCTGCCTTCATAGCTGGCTTTAGAGGTTTTGATGAGGGATCTCAACTTTTTGTTGAGGTTAATAAGAGAGTTTTTCCAGTCCTGCGACTTCAGCTTTTTCTGCAACAGTTTATGCCTTCTGCTGTAGAGTTTATTAATGGCAGGGGACCACCAGATTGGCTTCCTTCTTTTGGAGGAGACTGTCTTGGTTCTATTGAGTATAACTAGCTCTGTGCATTTATGTACGTGTTTGTACAGTAAATTTTTGTATAATTCGGCAGTCATGCAACTATTTTCCATAGGCATGGGTGCAGTGAAGTTAGCCCCCTCTATTTTTAGGATCCCAAAGTCATCTTTGGAGAATTTTTTTATGGTGGTTACTTTTGCAGGGAGTGTGGGTGAGGATTTCCATGGTGATTAGTTTGTGGTTACATCTAACTAGGGAGGAGTTGACTACTGGTGTAGAGAAACAGTTGCCCATGTTAGTAATAACCAGGTCAAGGATGTTGCTTCCTCCAGTGGGGGTAAGAATGCTCCAGGGCATTGGAATTGATGAATTCCAGGAAGCAATGGGTAGGAAGCAGTGTATTGTTGCATGAGTAGTTTTCCCATTTGATGGAGGGTAGTTGAAGTCACCCAGAAAAAGAGTGTTTGGTTAGATCCTAATAGATTCCAGGGTGCTTAAGAACATGGAATGAGCATCTTGGGACATGGTTGTGGACCTATAGCAGGCTACGACCTGAATCGCCATCTTATCCAATGTCAGTTGTACCTGAAGTATGTCAGATGTGTTATGCTGGGCTACCAGTCTGGAGGTGTGCATATCCTTTATGAATATGGAAACACTGTGGAGCTTCAGTCGTTGTTCTGGGGCCAAAAGATGTGGAATGAGTTATAGCCTGGTGATGCAGGGGTACATTCTGCTGCTTTAAACCAAGTCTCCATTACAGCACAAATGTCAATGTTCTCCATTTTAAGGAGTGCTTCGAGCGAGTGCTTCTTGAGATTTAGACTTCTAGTGTTGAGCAGCATGACCCTCAGATTGCATTTATTTATAGCTGTTATGGTGGTAGTTTGGAGTTTAGAACACAACCTAAAAAAGGCACTATAGGGGTGGCAAGAGCCTTAGCCAATACCCAGAGACCCAGGGTTGACAGATGCAGACCATATCTGGCAAAGCATCAAGGTCTGTCAATCATATCATCCCAGGCAGACAGATACTAGATCCCCTTAGAATGACACCAGAAACTTAGCCAATTGTTAAAGTCAATCATTTTCTGCTTGTACTGCAGTATCATTCTGGATGACGGTAGGATACTGCTCAGGGCTAGGGTCATACCTGCCTGGGCCGCATAATCCAAGAGCTCCACCATGTCTCTTTTCATGTAGTCCAGAGAGGTGCATCTCAGGTCATTCACACCCACATGGACAATGACAGAGTCATATTTGTTGTGGAGTGACCTGAGTGCTTGTGTTATGTGTAGGATTCTGGCACCTGATAGACAGCTGACTGTTACCTTCTCTTTATTCAACATAGTGAGTGTGACATCAGTGTGCTTCACTATTGAGTCACCTATGATTAGTATATTGGGCTATTTTGCCTTAGCGGCTTAGATTGAGGAACACACTGGTTGAGGGTGGTCGAGTGCGTTTCTGCCTTGGAGGTCTCTGCTGTTTGCATAGATTTCGATTGAGAGCCTCAGCTAAGGTGGGTGTGTGGTTTGTGTTTTTATGTGAGAGCTGTTATGGTGGGTGTTCTGGAGGGCTATGTGTTCCATGTGATGTGATGCAGGTGGTGACCTTCTCCTCTTGACCAGCTATTACAGTATTGCCTAGAGAGTGCATGGCTTCCAGTTTGGAGATATAAGTGCATCTCTCACAAGTCTGAGTTTTGGGAGGAAAGAGGTATGTGTATGGTTCATAGGTTCATAGGTTCATACTAGGCTATCTGCCCAAGGGCATTTATAAGCCTAGCCCATAGTTATGTGGCTTTCGCCACCCCTTTAGTTTGAATAAAAACTATGCCTATCATTTTGCTGTGCCTCTGTCAAGCAGTGACACTGAAGTAATCCCTGGGGTATATCTGCAATCTCCACTGGTGTAACAGTACATTCTATAGTAGTTGCTAATATATAAATAACTTGCCAAAAGTGCCCTATGTGAAGACTGCCTCTAAAATACAGTCTTCTTCTCCATGCATACAACAAGGTAACCATGAACCACATGAAAAGCATAACCCCTTTGGCCTGTTCTGGTAGCGTAGAGAGATGAAGACTTGTCTTTGGCCCATGTGACCTAAGTTTAACTAGTGGTTTGGGCCCTTGATGGCTCAGGCAGGTAGAATAGGCATGCCTATCCAAGAGGGAGGAAGGAGGGGTGCATGCACAAGACCTATTCACACAGTGGGTTTTCCTGTTGGAGATTAGGGAAACAACCCTGCAGTGCTGTCTAAGGGTGAAAGTAGGGATTTATAGATTCAGTGATCAGGGACTGGCAGTAGGGGCATCTGCTGTTCAGCTATGTGGGGAACAAAATAACAAAAAAAAAAGATCAGAAACGCATTTATCCCACACTACATCTTTCAATTTGTTACTGTCAGACACGCACTCTTCAACCGATTTCAACTCCCCAAACATACAAATGTGACAAACAATTACAGCCACATTACTGAATATGTTCACTTCAGACAGCAGGTCATGACTAAATAAATAAAAATGAATAAATACATAAATGGACACACACACAAACACTCACACAAGCTGCAGAGACACTTTACTGACAGTACACAGATTGGATGTTTGACTATGAACAACCTAATGGAGTTATACAAAATAATCACTGCATTATTATTATTATTATTATTATTATTATTATTATGAGGTAAAATCAATGACATTCTCCTATTGCAGCAACAGTTAAGAGGTATCACTCGTACATACACACACACACACTCACACACGCACACACACACACACACACACACACACACACACACACACACACACACACATATATAGGCCCATATGCATATATTGACAAATGCACATGCAGTCATACACACACACACACACACACACGCACACACACACACATATATATATATATATATATATATATATATATATATTATATATATTACATATATATATATATATATATATATATATATATATATATATATATATCTATATATGTATATATATATATAGGAGTCTACCTTAGAAGATTGACAGACCATTTGATCGACATTCATTTGGCCAACAGCTCATTTGGTCGACAAACAGTATTCAAGGCACTTAACAGGGAATTGCCCCCCCTCCCCGATGTCGTGCAACCCTGGAGTTGATATATATATAAATTTGGGGGGGTGTTTTTCATTTAAAATGTGTAGTTTTTGTTGAATTTGTCATGTTTTAAAGGAAAATAGGTGGGGGGTTGTGCCCCCCACACCCCCCAACCATATATATCAACTCCAGGGTCACATGACATTGGGGAGGGGGGCAAATCCCCAGGTTTTTGCCATGAATACTGGTTGTCAACCAAATGAGCTGTCGACCAAATGAATGTCGATCAAATGGTCTGTCGATCTTCTAAGGTAGACCCATACACACACACACACACACACACACACACACACACACACACACACACACACACACACACACACAGTCATACACAATATAGTTCTTAGCCTCTTAGTGAAAGAATCAAGGAATTTGAAATTGTGAAAATTGTTAGAATACTAGGGTTTGCATTAGCATGCTTTATATGAAGGAGGCTAGCATCTGAAACTTAAATTACTGTTATTAGCAGACTACAGCCCTCCACAATTTGCCAGAAATATACATTTTACAAGAAACAAAACATATATATAATTCAAAATGAAGGACAGTCTGCACATTTAGAGATGAGTCACCTTTGATGCTGTGACATGCATAAGATCAGTCCTCTTCTTAATTTTCACTCTTTTTTTCCCCTTTATAATTGTATTTTTCAAAAAATGTTAAGAGCTATTCCAATTACAGGGTAGCTAGTTGAAATCTGGAACTGCTCTTGGCAGAACATACTGAAAGTACACTCACGCACACAGACACACACACACGCACACACACACACACACACACACACACACACACACACACACACACACACACACACCCTGTGCTGTGGACCTTCTTCTAACACCAGTAAGACAAGAATGAAGGCAGTGGAAGTTGTTTCATTGGATAACAAGAAGGAAAGGCAGCATATATATCCCTGTTCATGACATAAACAGACACTCGTGCTGTAGTCATGTGAGAAACAGCATTTAATGGCTGGGCTCTTCTTGTTTGGAGATCACGCTACAAAAAGTTTCAAAAATGGATGAATTTAAAGCAGAAAACTGCAGATGTGTTTATTTTTGCCAGTAGAATCACATAGATAGCAGTTTATCTTTCTATGATTTGCACTGAAGCAAGAAATGTGGCAGGACAACCAGGTAAATAACTCAATATTATTAATGTTAATAAATTGCATGGAATAACAGTTTTTTCAAGGGAGCATATTTTGTTTTCATTTTTCATTACTCTGCTATTACAAAAGCAAGGTATCCAACAACCTTTGTTTTATATAGTTTGAGTAAGCATATATACTGTAATTTATGATTTTAGCAGGAGTGTATGCATGTACTGGAGTCACCGTATGAAGGAGAGAAAAGAAACACTTAGCACTTCAGGCATTGTACAGTGCAATGTGTAAACAGCACTAAAGGTCTGGATGAGTTAGCAATGATTCAAATTGCAGAGTCATTTTAGAGAACAGAGCTATAGCTGGTTCATCTGGCACCTGACGCCACCCCCCTTCTGACGTACCCAAGCCTTATGACTTCAATAGTTAAAAGAAGGTTTATTCTAAGTAAGAAAAAAATTAAAGCAAGTCATATGCTATAACTGTAGTTAGCCACTTGCTACAATGTATAAATATAACAAGTGTTTTGCTACTGTTAAAATAGCACACATGAAGCAGTGAGTAGCTGCATCCCTGACCTCTAATGTAATATCAGCATTTATTTCTGAATGTTGGTAGAACAACTGCCTCCTGACTGGCCATGTTCAATCACAGCTCCTGATGTCTTGGGCCAGAGGTGCTTGTCCCCCTCACCCCACCCTAGCCATGCTACTGTCAAAGATTGGCAGCAAAAGAGGAAATAGAATGTGTTACACAAAGCTGATGTAGTTGGTAGAACACAAATCTTTAAAACTGAGATTATCCAAACTAAATGAAATGAGTGTCAACCCTAATGACACCTCAATATTTCTGAAATACTTACCTAGTGCAGGTACTAAGCACAGCAAAGCTTACTTTTCACATGTTTATGTGAAATACTGTATTTTAGTAACCTGCTAATGCAATCAGTCCCTCATGAGATGACCATATTTTCCCATTAAAATTCTTCTTTCCTGTTGAATGTACCAAGAAAATATTATATACTGGCAAGAGTCTGCTTATGAGGACCTCAAAATTCCTTAATTATACATACTTTCCAAATTTGTCTGCGCTTTTCCTCTGTTTTTTTTTCAGACAGCTGCATGATAGCATTGAAGTTAGACCTGCCTATCTAGTTGTTGTTCTTCATCTTTCGGCTTTTCCTGGTTAGGGGTCGCCACAGCAGAACTCCAGTCCGCTAATGATTGGCAGTAGATTTTTATGGTGCCAAGGTGCCAGCTTGATGCCCAACCTTCAACGAAGGCATGCCCATTCTACGCATGTCTTTCGAATGCCACTCGACTGTGGGGAGGACATGCAGACTCCACACAGAAGGCGCTCCAGCCAAGAATTGAACGGGAGAACCTCTTGCTGTGAGGCGACAATGCTACCGCTGCACCACCGTGGCAGACCTGCCTATCTAGTATGCTTCCTTATATCCAGATTTAGCTAATTTTGCCTGTTCTTGACTTGAGATGGCTCTCCTGGAGACATCAGTTTGCAACTCTGGATCACTGAGAGGTCTCCTGAAGACACAGAGCTAACATGTTGTATATGTTACTGTGTGCAGATATCCTGGCCCTATTTATCTAGTTGATCAACCTGACTAAGAATTTCATTAAATAGTATTTCTTTTTAAATGTTAGAAGTGCAAAAATATTCTCTTACCTTCCTCAGTATTAGGACTTTCTTCTGGTGAAGCAGCCTTCTCATAATAGAATTACGTCTTCTAATATATATATATATATATATATATATATATATATATATATATATATATATATATGGATTCCATACATTAGATCGAATTTTCACTAATTCAAAATAGTGCATGGAATGCTCACTGCAGCGAAAGTGCACTTAATCGAAAATGCACTTATGCGAAGTTCAGTACAATGAACAGATGTTGTACTGAACTTCCGTGCAGTACTCATGGACCTTAGGGTTAGGGCACGGGTCACAGTAAAGGGATAGCCCTCTTACCATGACCCTTGCCCTAACCCTAAGATCCATGATGACTGCAGTGCAGTGAAGGACATAGCAATGTTCTCCACTATGGTGCGATAGTCACGAACCTTAGGATTAGGGCATGGGTTAAGGTAAGGGGATAGCTTTACTAACTGTCCCCTTAGCCTAACCCATGCCCTAACCCTAAGGTCCATGACTATTGCACCATAGTGGAGGACATAGCTTGTTTTTTATGTCCTCCACTGTGCTGCGGTGTTTTCAGTGAAGTGCACTTACGCAAAAGTTCACTTTCGTTAAAGTGAACTTTCACAGAAGTGAGGCTTCCTATTACAAGTTCTAAGTAGTGAACTTTCGTTCTTGTAATAGGAATCTATATATATATATATATATATATATATATATATATATATATATATATATATATATAAATCCTTTTGTAAGGCAATGACAATACTAGCATCCCATATGGCTGCTGACTTGGACTTATTTTTGTTAATAAATTTTACTAGTAATGTCCTAGCTAATTACTTTTGTACTACTTTCTCAGCCTGTAGGGGACCTTTACATTTTAGAAATATTGTTTGAAAACTTTTAAAAAAAGCATAATTCTTTGATGGAACAGATAATTCTTCATATAAGTACCAAACCATTAAGAACAATAATATAAACATATTAACAACATTACCAATAAACGTATTTCTAATTTCACAACTGTCTCCTAGCATCTCATTTATACCAGCAGTTGCTATAGTTATTGAATGCTGGGTTGAAGATTACTTGAAAAGGTTTCTTTTGTATGCTGAATAGTGTAGGCTATTCTGCATCCAAGTGGCAGCTGTACAATGAGATATACAGAGCTTGCTAGTAGCTTTACCAATGCTAGTCACCTTGAATGACTGATGCCTGAAATTAAAGGAGTTTGACCAAAAGATATGATAATCTCCTTTCTGTGGTTACTCTGCTTACTTGGCTTGGAGCTATTCATAAAATATTAATCTTCCTGTCCATGCTTGTGGAGTACTCCACCTGCATAGTACAAAAACTGAGGGATCTGCTTAGGGTTTCATCCCATTGGTGTTTTCACTGGGTTGGAGGGTGAGAGGTATGGCTGTATCACTGTGCCTCTGTGCACTAAATGCCACGTAGGATTTGTCAGTGCTTTCCTTTAGTAAAGGTAATGTCATGAGTAGTTTTCTTTGTTGTAAAGGTAGTGCTGTTGTTCAGCAATTAATGGCTAGCAACATATTACCTTTGCATATGAACATCAGCTGCATAGTTACGGATGTAAGTGTGGTATGTCCACAGTCATAGCTCTGTAAATCTGAGCCTCCTCTAGAAAGTTTATCTAGTGGAGAACTTCCAATCATTGTGCTTGGAAATCTGCTGTCCTAGGTTAACTTGGTTCTATACCTCAGGTTTGCATTCTCAGAAACTTAGTTAGTCCTCAGATTTATATTTTATCAACAAAAAAACATTATATCCAGAACCCATCATATAGTCACTCTATTGATCTATCTATAGCTATATGTGATAAGTGATACACAATCATCTTGTAATTAGTGAGGACTTTGTATGAAATTTCCTTTTGAATTTAAAATAAAATGTTTTCCTAAAAAAGGAACATTGTGCCAGTCAGCATATTACTGGCATCATTTTTGGGCAAGTTCACTTGCCCTTTAGTAACCTACACAAATAACTTGTTTGCAGTTAGTGCCACACCACTGCCCCCCCCCCGCCCCCACACACACATCGTTTAACAAAAGTCTGTGTACATTTAGGGCCCTTATGATTTGCTTAAGGAGAGAGAACAGTTTTTCATATACAAATACAGCTAATTATTCATGTCAAACTCAGTTTATTCACATGTTAATATGCCCTTTTAAATTCCACTGTTTATGAGACTTCTCATATTTATATACTGTGCATGCAGATTGTAGACATAAAAGATTACCCATGCTCATAGACATTGCAGGATGCACACTGTCGTAGACATTACAGAACACCCATGCTAGTAGACATTACTGAATACTCACAGTTGTAGACAATACAGAATACCCACACTTGTAGAGATTACAAAACACCCACGCTCGTAGACATTGCCATGCTCATGGACATTACAGAACACTCATGCTCATAGACATTACAGAACACTCACACTGATAGACATTACACAACACCTACACTTGTAGATATTACAGAACATCCATTCTCATAGACATTGCAGAACACTGATGTTCTGGCTGAAAATTGGAAAATTATAATTTTTTAAAATCATTCTCATTGTACTTTGGCGACATTAATAACAATTCAGTTTACATGAAAAGCTATACACATCCTGCTACTAAATGATATAAACAATTATTTCACTTACTAAATTACACAGAACTTAGTTAGGAATGAAGTTTCAGTTTTCAGTTGTCCATTTAATTATGTCCTATAACAGTTGCGTTCTGTTTTGTTTGGTAGGAAATGCAGTTCTGTTAAGAGTTCTGCTTTTTTCTCTTAGCTATGTCTTCCATTTAAGCAGTGGAAATGAGTCTGTTACCCTCTTCCTCCTGTAGTGCTGGATCACACTGCCACAAAGGTGCTGCTTTATCCTGTATTATACTGAAGTCCTCAAGTACTGTGGAAGACAGCTCATCCTTTTGCATCATGTCCACTGAAGCATGTGGCTGCACAGAAATTTTGAATCAATGGGAAAGAGTACATGGAGATAAGCAGGATATAACAACTAATATTTTAATCTGTGAATTTTTCATAGACACAGTATATTCACACTTCATTTATGTATAGTATCTTTCTTGCTTGCCTTAACAATTGTAGTATATTTTCCTTCTCACAATTAGGCAGGCAAGGAACGCATGAGACTCAAACACAGGATACCTTAATTCACACCAGTAAAAACCTCAGTTAAGTGTTTCATCACTCAAGGCATCATCAGAACCATTGAATTACTAGCTAAAAGTGAACACCAAATAAAAAGCCCATTTCAAACACACTGTCCTTGAACACACAAGAAAAGTAAATTGTTAAACCAATCAAAAACATAAATTTGTAAAAACAGCCAATGTGCTTAGGGGTAAATGCAGGCAATTGTGAAAATAAAAACTAAAAATGAATGTATATTACAAAACACTAAAAACACTGATGAATAGTTTTTCTACTTGAGATGCCCTAAGTTCACTAATGACAGATATGGCATCATTAAGACCAGGATAGTTTGCGTCATCGAGCCTGAGTTGCCAAATCATTTCATGATGTATTAGGAAGTTCTTCCAGTCCCCTGTAACATTACGATCAAACTGCTCCTGTACACAGAATTTAAACTTGTCACAGTTTGCACGTCATGATATGTCTTGCCAAAGCACTTTTATTATCCTGTTTGGCAATACTGTAGTTATGTTGATAGAGTCTTTTATTAAGTGCATTGTTGGTCTTACCTATGTAGTATGTAGGGCATGACGTGCACCAGACTAAATATACTACTTGGGCAGAACAACAGTTGAGTTTGCTGTAAACAGACCACTTACTAATCTGATTACATAAAGGTTCCCTCAAATCAGAGTCAACATAAGAGCATTGGTGGAATTGGCCACATTTTATAGTTCTAGGAAAGGCAATCATTTGTGAATGCCTAGGCTTTTCCAAGATTTTCTTAACATTCTGTCAGTTTTTAAAGGTAAATGAAGGGGGTTGGTTGAAGTATGTTTTTAAAATATCTTCGCATTGCAATATTTACCAGTTTTTATTTAAAATCCCTCTGATGTCATGCACATCTATGGAATGATACAGGACCATATTGTTGAAGTAGCTGAAATTCGAAACAGAATCAGGAGCTTTGCTGTTTACATCATTCATTGCATGTGACCCCCCCAGTAATGACAGCATATTTGCCATTTCTCTCATGTAGAACTACTGCAGTAATCTCTTTGATGATACTATTAGGGTATATATGTTCAATAAACATGGCTTTTAATGTCTTAAATTCATTGAGGCATGTTTGATCATCTGAAGTAAGTTGAGATATATGGATAAATTGATGCCTGACCACTCCTCTTTTTCTGAATGCGATGATTACTTTGAAAGTGCAAAAATGTATTGCAGAAAGCTAGTTTTCTGTAAATGGATGTCTCCACCAAACCATTTTGTCCTTTCATAATTTTAACATTTAAAAAGTTCATACAGTCAGAATGACTGTGTAGAGTAAATTCAAAAAACACAGAAGTGGCCTGAAGTTATTTGATAAAATCAGGAACTTGTTTGAAGCTACCAGTCCATATAAAAAGATATCATAAAGGTATTGTAAATAGCAAGACTAGTGCTTAAATTGGTTCAGCTTGAAAACTGAACTAATCTCCCATCTCAGTAGTACTGCATTGGCAAAAACTGGGGCACAAGCGGCCCCCATAGAAATACCACAAAGAAGCTTGTAATGTTCACCTTCAAAGGAGATGAAGTTATTGCCAAGAACTGCTTCCATAAATTCACTAACCAGTAAATTGTCATTGGGAGATAAACCACCATATTAAGGTATACATTCATTAAACCATAGAAGCCCTTCATCATGAGTTATGGCTATGAAGAGATTCCTGACATTGCATGTGACAGAAATGTCAGATCCATGAACAGCCATTTTTCTAAGTTTGTCTAAAAAAATCCCAAGAGTCCTTGATGGCAAGTGGTTGAATAAGGCTTTAAGCTTTTGGTCCACAAACTTCCCAAGTCATTCAGTAATTGACCCACTGGCAGATAGAACCAGGTGTAGTGGTGGATTGGCTATGTTTGAATATATTTTTGGGATCCTGAATATTTAGGGATAACTGGGTGGTGTACCTTCAAGAAATCATGAAGACCCACAGAAATGTTATCAAACAAAAAGAGGTCATCCAAATGTATGTTAATGCCTCTATACGCTATATTAATATAATTCCTTGACACAATACTGGATGTTGATTCGTCACTTGATAAAGTGTTCATCGTACCAGAGTAGTCCAAAGTGTCCATGATGACCAATTCCCCCACCTTTTTCGGGTTTCATACAATGTATTTTGTGGTTGTGGGTAATGTTGTTTAAAATATTCCATTCTTCCTTAGATAAATTAGAATATCTATTCTTCAGTGCTCCACTCAAAAGACCCCTAATGTCCCATTCACAGATTTTTTCAAAAATATCAGTTGTAGGATGCAATGGGGGATTGGCTTTACTTCTACATTTGAAGCTACTATTGTGTGCTTCTGTGCACATATCTTCACCATACAAAACTCGAATGTTTACTTTATGAGTTTGTTCAATATTAGGGCAACCAGTAGGGATAAAATGTGAAACCTTTAAGAAATAAATTGTGATGTTTGGGCCGATAACTAGGTCCATGAAACTGTAAATATTACAATTAATAAAGGAAGTAATGGAGACAGTACCTTTGTAAGAATCAGGCAGGTGTAAATCTTCAGTGTCTATGGAATTCACTACTGCACTTAGTAATTCTTGTTTCTGTTCCCCTTTTTTCATTTCCTCACATTTGGTTGGTGTTGGTAATTGGATGGATTCATCCATCTTTGGTTGGCTATGCATTCAAATCTCCTGGTGCCAGGTCAGTCTAAAGAGAGCTTGGTATCAAGAACTTCATTGTATATCCTGGTTTCAATTTTATTAGTAATAGGGTCAACCTGAGCATTGAAGACAGCTCAGCCTTTTGTATCATGTCCAGTGAAGCATGTGGTCGCACAGAAATTTTGAACCCAATAGGAAAGACTACATGGAGATAAGAGGGATATAACAGCTAATATTTTAATCTGTGAATTTTTCATAGATGCAGTATGCTCACACTTCATTTATGTATAGTATCTTTCTTGGTTCTCTTACCAATCATAGTATGTTTTCCTTCTCGCTATTAGGCAGGCTGCCGATCCAGGATTAGGTTTTCTGTTTGTGTCATTAAGTTCTGGGATACTGTTCACCTCCCTCATGGTTCTAAATGATAAGAAACGGGTAATTAGAGAATAAATCAAAGAAAAACAAATGAATGTTTTCCTTTCAAGTAAGTGTGGTAGAGCAAACAATTGCCTATGTTGTTTTGATACTGTGTTAGATACTGGGATAATATAGTCTATGGGACATGTTAATATGAAGACTTTTCCTGGATACAAGTCCATCACGTAAGTTCAGTCCTTACAAATTTAACAAAGTTCCCATCTTTAAATACCCACCAGGCACATATTTCTTGATTGACTCTATGCATCATATCTTCTGTTTTTTGTCTACTAGTGCAGTCTTTACTTTTAATGCTACCATGTGGATTTTAGACTGTTTAACTTCTTTACAGTGTGAACCAATCAAATCTGAAGGGTCCATTAGGGCACTGTCTACCTCCTTTTCCCTTTTCACTATATGAAGCATAATGTCTGCTATATTAGAATTTATTTTAGTTAGTGCATAAAAACTGACTCAAACATTACTTGTTGTTTTAAGTGTTTGTTGAGAGCGCCATTCGGCTTGCGCATCATAAGTGAAAGTTCTTCTGCCTTGCTTTCATGAAAGATTTAAATTTACTGTATTCCTGGCAGCTTTTAAATGCTTTTCTCCCTATAAGCTTAAATATTAGTCATATAGAGCACCAAATATTGCCACAAGAGTCAGAGTATTACTAACAAAGTTTCTAATATGTCTAGCATCATTTTGACTATGTAAAAAAAAACGAAGTATTGCAGAACTCTTGCCCTTCCCCACAGCCTCACTGATACCACAATGAAGAGTTCAATTTTGCCATCATGCTTGGCTAATGGAGAAGTATTTGGGGGTCTTAGGCAATATGGTGTGAGCTTTTTTTTTCATAATGTAAACTAAACAATTGGTATCAAAGCAACACCAAACATGATAGAACTCCTTCTGTAGGGTATTCTGCACAAACAAATCAGTTTTGTCATTTTAAGTAAAACCAGATTCTCTGCTTTAATTGTTATATTAAGTCAGTTAAAATATATGTGAAAGCATTTATAAAAATCTGAAGAAAATATACTCCAAGTCCAAGCCTTCTTGTACTTTGGGCACTGATGTCCTGATGTGAGAAAAGTAGAATCCAATATCAATCTCCTTTAGTTAGTTTCTGATTGATTGGGAAGCATCACTGAAGTCAAACCTGTAAACCCTGTTTAGTAAAGTCAAATGGACCTTTTAAATCCAATCAATTGGTTCCATCTAGGACTCTGTTTATAAATGGCAAACTTGTGGTCAGTCTTCTGATATAGTTAGAGTATTGACTGAGTTCCTGGTTCTGTGATGTGAAAATCTGAGTAGTCCATACTCGTTTCCATATTGTATGGCTTGTGTGCATACAGGTTTTCCTGAGGGCTCAACATGAAATTATAGATTGCAGGTCAGCAGTTGGCAGATGTTTAGGGAGAGCAAGTTTTATGGAAAGTGGAGAATGGTGGAATGTTTCCATTTATCTATTTTTATACTAGGCATAAAGGGTAAGTTAAAAATCTGGGTTAACTGCATTTTGACAGTTCTATAGAGTAGTTGTTATCATATTTGTTTATGAGAAAGAAGGTCATAGGTTTAATTCCCACTGGTGCCATTAGGTTAAGTGTCACAGCTGGCACATAGAATGAAGGTGTTGAACTATTAACAGACTGATTTCTATGGTCCAGGATTTGATTCCATTAGTCTTCATTTGCTTATTGCTGGAGTTTGAGTGTGTCACTTAACCAGACAGTATTTGGTGGCAATTGGAAGATTAGGGTAGGCTCATCAATAGTCTCCTGGGGTGCATGCCTAGGAGCAACCTGTGAGCCTAAGTAAGGAATGAATTAGCCATCTTGAGGAAACCCCTAGGAAATTCCATCTGCATGCACAATGTTACATCTTTTAGTATGGATAGCAGTTCATTCATATTTTTGGAAAGGGTAAACTTTGAAACTTAATCTAGAACAGAGCATTAGATGTGTAGCAGGTTCTTTATTACCTGCAGTCTGCTGGGATGCATAAACTGATAAAGATGTTTTGATTAAGTTTGCTCATTGTTAGGCAAGAAGGATCAATTTCCTTCACAGAAAATTGCGTTCAGGTAAGGTATTGGTATCACTACAGAACTTTGTAATATCAATGCTTTATGACTAGGAATGGTTTGACACTTTGGAATGTTTCATATGACCTTAAGTAGATTTAACATTTGTAATCACAAGTCTGAAGAGTGGTAATGTTGGACTTTTACACACTTTTTCATGCCATATCTCTGGTTGCTAATGTGGGTTTTATTGTCCAGTTTACTTACTTGGTAAGCAAATGTTAAATAAATAAAATAAAAATAAATCTCAAATGTGTATATTCATTAGTAGCCAGTAACCTTTCTTCAAGTCTGGCCTCTGTCACCTGTACATGGAGTGTTGTTTCTATGTATCAGATATAAATGAAATCAAAATTCACTGCATCTTCTGAGTAACTTTTTTTTAGCAAAAACATTGCCATTTCCTTTCTTGTGGACACTAGAACAATGCCCTCTTCAAAAATCATTCATAACATTTGACAATATCTCAACTGCTTTCAGACCCTCTGTTTTATAGTAGTCAATGGGAAAACAATCTAGCCTGCTATCCTGCCTCCATCATATATTTTATAGCAATACATTGCATATCTCTACTCATTCATGCAATATTATAACTACACACTCCTCTATTACAGTACTGTCCCCTACATTCAAACTCCTATCTCCCTAACCATATGTGTCTTTGAAGGTTCCCATAAAACTGCCTAAATTCCTTCCTTATTTCCTCTGAGTCAACTTCACTCCCTCTACCCTTTCTCTTTCCCCTGAGTTTACACATGAGCAATTTAATGTTCTGGTCTCTGTTTTGCCCACCAGTTTTCACCCATTCTGCCCAATTTAGTCTCCAATTTGGTTTCCTTAAAGTGACTTAAATGTTCCTTTAGCATCCTGCTTTCTCTATCAGACTAATGCAGCTCCTCTGCCAAGCCTTATTCTTTTTCTGAGAATACCTTTTCTGCCACCCTTGATATCCTATTATCATTTCCCATCATGCAGCCTTTACTCTAGCTTGCTGCATACAATCTTCCCACTGAGTGCATCCCCTGTCCCCTACCCCTATCTGTCATACCATATCTTTTAGCTACAAAGACAGCCAACCCCATTTGTTCAGATTCCTTCTACAATTTGGATCCGCAAACCTTTCCACTTGCCATTGCATTAACACTATTGCATGCTCTGAAATAGATCTGAAAGCAGGTAGTTCCACACTCTTAGCCTCCCTAATAGTATTAACATGCACCAGCTGCATATAAAACTTCAAAGCTTGAAGAGATTCTTCCTGTAGGATGGTAAATTGCCTACATAACCTCTGTTTCCCCTCCAAATAGCCATCAATTCAAAGCTGTCCAGAGATCACCTTAAGGCTTTATGAAATCTAGCATAAAACTTTGCATCCAGTTTCTCTAAATCTGGGTCTTAAACAACATTAGCCCCCACCCCAAAGAACAACTGTGTATACATTTCTTCAGACCAACAAGTAGGCCTAAAATACTCTTATCAAAATACTTACCTTATTCTCATTGGGGGGTCATAAAATGATGCTACAACTAACCCCTTTCCTTCCATATACAGCTCCTCAATTACAATGCTCTGACTCCCCAGTACACATTTCTATGCTTCTGAATCCAAAGTACTGTTCATCAACCCTCTTGCAACTTATTCCCCTAATCTTTTGCACATGCCACTGCCAAAACCTGCCCTTCCCTTTTCTGTAATCTCCCACCTTCTTTTTCCCTTTGCATTTACCTCCTGCATCATAAACAACTAAAGCTCCCTCTGTAGTCAATTTAGAAAGTAACCTCTTCCTATTTATAAGAGTATTAATGAACCACCCAATCCAGTTAATTATCCAGATAGTCCTCAATCCCTGTACCATCTTAAAAACTCCCTACAAACCTCCAGAGCTGGACCCAAGGGGTCTTTAGCAGGCCCACCTGGGCCAACTAGGCTGTCTCCAGCAGCAGGTACTCTGGCGTCTGCAAGCCAACCCAACAATTATAGTAGCCACATCTCACACCTCAACTCCAAAATCTAATGAGAAACTACTGGGCCTAGTAATCATTGATCTGGTGATCAAATGTCAATAAAAAATCAAAGACAGTAAGGACAGGGAAAGGAAAATGATACATAACTTGAACAAAACAATATGGGCATAATGTCAATATCTGAGGAAGCATTTAATACATTCGTTCACAACTAAGAAAAATTATCTATATCTGTATATATTTATATTAATATCAGTATTGCTATCTATATTTATATCTTTATCTTTGCATAGATTAGAAAATGTCGAGAGGAAGTTTTATTGTAATAAAGGTAAGAGGTATATGGAAACATTACCTCATTAAAAGAGAGGTAGAACCTTTAGCCAGTCTCTCATAGCAATTAGTGGAGTGGTTCTAAACCTATAAGAAGCTAAAGATGCTTCTATCATATGTAATATGAAGCCACTAAACCTGGTGTAGTCTGAAATAATATTAGCACTGACCATCTCAGCAGAGTGGGGGATGAAATTATTTTATCTGTATGATTTATGCATCTTAGCATTACTCAGCATACTGTTTTTCATTAAAATAACTTGGTCTGAAAATAGATTTTCAACAGTTTTGTACTACGCATTTTAAATGTGAGTATGATTATTAGCTACTCCCCAGAAGTCTATAAAACCATTTATTATAGTTCTTTGTAAGCAATCAAAATGCCTTTGGGCTGATCTCTGATTGATATGTTTTAAAATTGCAGCTTATGCACTTTTATAAAATTGCAATCAGCTTTATTTACTAAGGGTAGGATGAATGAGAACACCCTGTGACTTATGGAGAATAAACAACGAAGGAATGTCAGACCTCCCCTGTGATTTGTGAGTCATATGGTCACATTTTTTTCACATCAAAAATCCTGTACAGCTCATAGATCTGAATTCACTATGGCATTTTTCCTTTGAGATGAAGAAGTGGAATGCTGACTGAAAACAAACTGCTAAAAATGGTTGATTGTCAAATCAGGTATTTTAGAACATTATGTGGACAAGCAATATCATCAAATAAAAAATGAAATAAATAAATTGTTCTATAGGAAAGTAGTGCATTTTAAATGCGTTGTGACCTTGATGGCTACTTTTGCCCTACAAAGACAATACCTTTCTTTCATATTTTCATGGTTTAAAAGCATGCCTCATACTTTTTGTCTGTGTGAAACTATTTTATATCATAAAAAGTGGAGCTATACCATATGCAGCTATGAAATATTTGCTCAAATAGTGTTACTCTGCGATGAGATTTAAGTGGGAAAAGGTACAGACTATGCACCATATATTCTGTTTTAGAGTTTCACTTTATTGTGTTTTATATGTCTGTGGGTTATTGCAGATTATACCATGACCCCCCCAAAACGTGCACGCTGATTGGCCAGCGTGCCCGTTGTAAATCGAGTTATACTAATGGAAAAAGGTCCAGTCGCCCAGACTTTTTTCCATTAGTATAACTCGTTTTTTTAAAACACTGTCTCGCTATGTTAAATGGGTTTAATATAGCGAGACAGCTTTAAAATAAGCAACGGAGATCTCCGTTGCTTATTTTAAAGCTGTCTCACTATGTTAAACCCATTTAACATAGCGAGACAGTGTTTTAAAAAAAAGCAACGGAGAAAGCAAGATCTCCGTTGCTTTTTTTTAGTGTCTCGCTATGTTAGATGAGTTTAATATAGCGAGACAGTTTTAAAATAAGCAACGGAGATGTCCGTTGCTTATTTTAAAACTGTCTCGCTATGTTAAACTCATTTAACATAGCGAGACATAAAAGCAACGGAGATCTTGCTTTCTCCGCTGCTTTTGCTCAACTCTGATGTACTGCGCAGGCGCCAGTACATCAGAATTGCCGGATGCCAGACATCTGCGGAAGGGCAGTAAACAGGCATTATACTATGCCATTATTTAAGAAAAGTAATAGTTTCTTTTCTTAAATAATGTCATGGTATAATAGCAATAACCCACTTCTGGGTGTGGGTAATGCTAAATTTACCCACAGTTGGCTTTGTTTGGTCCCTCGGGCTTCGCCCTCGGGACCAAACCACGCCAACCGTGGGTAAATTTAGCATTACCCACACCCAGGCGTGGGTTATTGCTATAGTATTGCATAGTACTGTTGTGAAAAATATAGCCTGTATAGCTGTTAATGGACTTTTTTTCTCTACCCCAACCCCTTATCTACATCAATAATTATTGTCCATATACTACGGGTATGTTGATCTCAAAATCTAAAGTTGGGACTTGTGTTCTATTATTGTTCATATATTTAATTGTTTACATATTAACATACCCTGTTCAATTACCATTGTCGGTGACCTGTTGCCACACATTTAACTGGCATATTGTTAAATGTCTGACTGTTATTCCATATATGCATGTGTTCTGTTTGCAAGCAAGCTGTTATTAACTAATTTTGAAATGTTTTGTTCATGACTAACCAATACATTTTGTAAATCCTCAACACCATAGCACATTTGGGAAGGCCGATCCCAGTGGATCCACCTGTCTCACCTCATCTGGCCATGGCACCTGGCCCCAGCACATCTAGGACCCAACCTGGAACTGCCCCCTCTGCTGGTCCTGCACCACACTCAGGTGGAACTGTCTCAGGGGAAGGGGCCTGTTTCTCCCCTGGCATGAGCGCAGAGAGGAACCGGTCACCCAGAAGAAGTTCTGGGGTATGGTGCGTAGTGTCATCTGCTCAGAGTTGGATGGATGGCTGAGCCAGATTCAGGGCAGACTGATGCACCTCAAGGGGCAGCCTGCTCCTGTTGTCCAGCCCCCAACACAGCCATTTTCAGGGCCGTGAAGGTCAGTGGTGACTGCCCATGGGTGGGGATCTCAGTCTCACTGCATCCATTAGGGAGCCTGTGGGCCTTTAATCCTAACCACCCTCGACGTCCAAGGTGTTTACCCCCCTCATGTGTCATACACTACCCCTGTCTGCTGTCTTGTGTGTCTTGTCTGTCTGTGAATGCAACCTGTCCTACCCAACCTACCTCCCCAAACATACCTACAGCCCTTGCCCAACAGCCCGCTCTCACCTTAAACAAAAAGGAGGCATCTGTCCCACAAAAAAATCATTGCCCCATACATAGCTCTACATTTTGCCCCCATGTACAGTGACATAAATCAATCTACTCTCAAATTACTCTATAAATGTATGTTGCCAACACCTCTCCCTGTGGAGTGTGAGGCTGTAAATTCCCAATTTTCCATATCATTCACAGCTGTTGCTGCAGCAGAAATGTAGAGCTATGGTCCTTTCCTACACCCATCCTGCACATCCATAGCTGCTTTTCCTAATGTTTTACCCTCTGCTTGAACCCATTTCACCACTTACCTATTACCTTTTTTTTTCTTTTTTTATTTGAAATTAATGCGAGTTTAAGTGGGAATAAGCAGCACTAAGTCATACCTCCCAACCTCTTAGTCCAAGAAATCTGGACAACATCTGACAAAGTGGGGGGATAAAGGCCCATAAATAGGGGTATATATTAAATATGGATTTTATAAGCTTAGAAAGTTGCTTGAGTAACACGATTTGTTTTAACATACATTTTCTGAAAGATTTCAAGTCTGAAACACAAATGCTTGTCATTGTTTAGTGACTTCAATTCTCACATCATCCCAGTGATTGGTCAGAAATCCACAACAGTTTTGAGGAACAGACCAAAAATATGAGCCAAACATCTGGACATTCTATGAAAATCTGGACAGTTGAGAGGTATGAGTGCAGTCAAGTAACATTAGGGGAAAAACACTGAGAGCTGCGAATCATTTAACCCAGCACCTTCTGAACTACAGTCAGACCATCACAATACTACACCAAATCAGTCCCGGGGAATTGCTCATGCATTTGCAAATATATCATGCACTATAGGGATGTAACTGTAGTGAAAAACAGACATTGGTGAGAAATTGTCTACCCACAACCATTTGCACTACAGTCAAACCAACACACCAGTAAGCCAACTGATCGCTAGAGTATAACAACTGTTTGAACAAACATATTCTGATTGCCAGTCACACACTACTCCTATATATATATATATATATATATATATATATATATATATATATATATATATATATATATATATCCACCATATTTCTTTCTAAATAAGACCTAACCAGAGAGTAAGGCCTAGCATGGTTTTTCCAGGGTGCTCATGATATAAGCCCTACCCCAAAAATAAGCCCCAGTTAATATCGTCAACAACACACAATGGATGTGTTGAATTATAAAATAATATTATTGACACCCATTGACTGAGGTTATCACACTCTGTTTGCCTTTTTCGGACCATTCAGACACCCAAATTCTTCTCTTTGCAGAAAGTCATAAGACTCTTTCACTGGGAGTCCTCCACGATTCTTACTGTAACCCTAATCATCAGTCAAAGTACAGACAATGCATGAGAAGCGCATGCTCATGGTAACGAGCAGCTGTGGTAGTGTCTTCTCTTCATAACCGGCACCATTTTGTGTTGCCACTCCGGTCATATAAGTCTTCATTAACCACCCCTCCCAGACAAGATGAGGGAAAAAAGAAAGAGCTATTCCGTTGAGTACAAGAAAGGATACATGGAGGACTCCCGGGGAAAGAACCTGATGGCTTTCTGTAAAGAGAAGAAGTTAGATCTCCAAATGGTCCAAAAATGGTGAGCAGCGTACGTTAACCTCAGTCAACAGGCCAACGAGGGAAATGCTAAGAAGTGTAAGTGTGGATCAGGTCGGCAACCATTATTTTCTGAGCTTGAAGACATCATCTGTGAGTGGATTGCTAACAGGAAAGCAAAGGCTTTGGTTGTGCGCAGGGCTGATATTCAAGCATTTGCTCTTGCAATAGCACCACAGTTAGAAATATCCCCAGAAGAATTCAAAGCATCACAACATTGGCTGGATGGCTTCCTTCAGCCATATGAACTGTCTCTAAGAAGATCAACAACACTGCTCAAGCTGGAAGATACCGAAGTTATTAAATGTGCACTTGTGTTCAAGTCCTTTGTTGATGGCATTGACTTTTCAAAATACCAACTCTCCAACATGATTGCTATGGATGAAACTGCAGTGTTTATTGGACAAGGATCTCAAACAACAATTGATCAGAGGGGTGCCTCGCCAATCTACATTCCCTCCACTGGTTACGAGAGTGCACATGTTACATGTATTTTGGCAATTCATCTAGATGGAAAGAAAACCCCACCTCTGATCATTAGTAAGAGCAAGAAAGATAAGATTGAACGTGTTTGAGGCATTTACATTCTTGAAACCGAAAAAGCCTGGTGCACACAAGCAGTTATAAGGAAGTGGGTTGATGTAATGCTGCCAGTTGTTTTGCGAGGTGAAGAAAGAGGTCTGCTATTCTGGGATTCAGCCACCACTCACCATGCTAAAGAAACAAAGAAATTCCTAGCATGTTGGTGAATAGATCAAATAATGATTCCCGCAGGAATGACTGCCTATCTCCAGACTCCTGATAGTGCAATAAACAAGCCATTCAAGGACTATTTGCACATGGAACTCAATGACTACACTGAAAATAGAATGGAGAGAAATCAGCGTGGAAACTTTGTGAAGCCTAGCCTGCAAGCGGTTGTGACTTGGGTGAAAAATTCATGGGATAAAATCACTGAGAGTTGTGTTGCCAATGCACTACCAGCAGGCTACGTAGACAAGCAGTGCTCATTTAAGGAGAGCTTTACTGCTAGGCATGACAGACTGGGACCAATGGTGCTACAGGAAATTGAGTTGCAAGAAATTCAGGGGTTGGACATTTATGACAATGTTCCAGAAGAAGATGACATGACTATTTGAATAACTGTAAAAGCCAAGGTGCAGATATTCTGGAGTTGAAATGTTTGTTGCACTGTTTATGTAGAATTCTCACACAAATATCAACCCATTATTAGAACTGTTGTCCAATAACAGAAAAGTATGAAATAAATGACAATTTGTGTACATGAATAAATGTCATTTTGTGCACATTAATATATGTCAATTTTTGTACATGAATAACTGAATAAAGGTAGATTGTTGTACAGTGCAGGTAAATAAGGCATCCCCTGATAATAAGCCCTAATGCGCATTTTGCCAGGAGAAAGAATATAAGACCCGGTCTTATTTTTGGGGAAATATGGTATATATATATATATATATATATATATATATATATATATATATATATATATAAATATATATATATATACTGCCCCAAGTCCCAGTGTACTTGGAATCCTGAGGTTTTAAGGGATATGTCTCAGTCGTCCCCTACAAACATATACAGCTGATAGATAGCAACAACTGTAGCAGCATCCACAGTCAGACAGAAAAAGATCTATGACAGACATCTGCTCCTCTCCCTACTCAGCCCAACAAACATTTACACACTACACTGCTACACAGTCTTGAAAGTCTGTCAACAATGGGCAAACATACATAACTTTCCAGATTTCCACAGAACGTCCAGGGTTTGGGCTCATATTTATGGCCTCTTCCTCATAACATTTCTAGGATTCTGCTAAATCACTGGGATGATATTAGGAGAGAAGTCACTAAATAATGATATACCATACCTATGAACCTCTTAGTGCAAGACATCTTGACAAAGCCAGACATAGATGGGGGACATAGGTCCAAAAATAGGGACATATTTTAAATATTGGTGTTATAAACTGAAAAAGTCGCTGGAGTGACAGGGTTTGTTTTAACATGGATTGTCTGAATGATATGAAGTCTGAAACACAAATGGATGTCATTATTTAGTGACTTCAATCCTCAGATCATCCTAGTAATTTGCCAAAAATAACAATTGTTAAGAGGAACATACCAAACATAAGAGGCAAACCTCTGGCCATTCTGCAAAAATATGGACAGTTGAGAAATATGTCATATACATATCAGTCTCAGACTTCAAAGCACGTGAAAAATGCATGTCCAGACAATCCCTGTTAATCTAGCAAGTTTCTAACTTTATAACAGCAATACATACAATCTGTCCCTACTTCTTGACCTTTGTCCCGCATTTTCTTGGGCTTTCTCCACATGCCTTGTGCTAAGAGGTTGACAGGTATGCAGACACAGTAGGCAAAACTGTGGACATAGTACATCAATCCAAACAGTGGACAATATTTCCACCTACCCTCTGTGATGCCGTATCTCCCACACCTCCATAATGACCTCCACACAGGCAAGGAAAAGGGGTAAGGCCCACATGAAGGACTTAATCATTGCTAGAAGTCTAAACCTCAAAATGCACTCACTCGAGGCACTCCTTAAAATGGAGAACATCGACATCTGTGCAGTGACAGAGACCAGGTTCAAGGCTCCAGAAAGCACCCCTGCATTACCAGGCTATAATTCATACCACACCTTTCGGCCACCTAACCTGGACCAAAACACTAAAGGCGGAGGCGTGTCCATATTCATTAAGGATATTCACAGCTTCAGGCTAGTTGCTCAGCATAATGCATCCGAGATTATCCAAGTGCAACTAACTCTGGGCAAGACCACAATCCAAATTGTAGCTTGTTACAGATCCCCCACCATGCCCCAGGAATCCCACTCCTCACTTCTTAATACACTGGAAAATATTAGGGTGCAACCCAACACCCTAATAATGGGTGATTTCAACTACCCCACCATTAACTGGGAAAACTACTCATGTTCCAACACATTTGCTCAATGTTTTCTGGAATTTATAAATTCCAATGCCTTGGATCAATTTATTCACACCCCCCCAGGGGCAGCAATATCCTAGACCTGGTCATTACCAACATGGGCGACTGGTGATCCACACCAGAGGTCAATTCCTCATTGGTCAGATCTGACCACAAGCTAATCACCCTAGACATCCACATCCCACCCCCAACCCCCATTAGGGAAACCACCATAAAAATTTCTCCAAAGCCAACTTCACGCTTCTTAAGACAGAAGTGGCAAACTTCACGACACCCACGCAGATGGACAATAGAGGTACGACTGTTGAATCTTACATAAATGCACTTTATAGGCACTTACATGTGTGCATGGATCGTGCTATCCCTAACAGAACCAAGATGCTATCTTCCAAAAAAAAGGAAGCAAATCTGATGGTCCCCTGCCATAAACAAACTCAGAAGAAAGAAACTGTTGCAAAAAAAGAGTAAAATCCCATGACTGGAGGAACTCCCTGGTCAGCCTCAGTAAGAAGCTGAGATCCCTCATAAAATCCTCCAAACCTAATTACAAAAACAAAATCTCCACTAATTCTAAAGACAACCACAAAGCATTGTATAGCTATGTCAAGAATCTCAATGGCAACACTCAGATCTGCTCTGAGTTACAGCACAATGGCACTAAATATACAGAACCAACTGATATTGCCAACATCCTGGCAGATAGGTTCAGTGCTAACTTTACCCCCTCTCACACCCTAAAGGGCCCATCTCTATACCGGAAGAATGAAAAGTTCCTGTAATCACAGCTGCACAGTTAAAAACCACACTCTCCAAAGCCAAGAACACAGAATCCATGGGACCTGACAACATCCCAGGCTGCATTCTACATGAACTACAGAACGAACTAGTACCCCACCTAAGTACAGTGTTCAATCATCACCTCACTTCAGGCATTGTGCACATTGAATGGCACACAGTGATGGTTATCCCACTCCACAAAGGGGAAGCCACCATGGACCCCGGGAACTACCACCCCATTAGCCTGATGAGCCTGGTCTGCAAGGCCATGAAATGTATAATCATGGAACTTATAAACAAAGACATTGGTGATCTCCAAACTCTGCCCCCCCTCCCAGTTTGGGTTGGTAAAAGGCAGATCATGTCTCCTAAACCTGATAGACTTCTTTGAAGCAGTCACCAAAGCCATAGACAAGGGTAAGGTGGTTCACACAGCCTATCTAGATCTCGGCAAGGCTTTCAACACCATCCCCTACTCTGGAATTATAGATAAACTCACTAAACTCGGTATAAATCCTTATGTCACAAGATGCGCTGCCAACTGGCTCACTGAAAGAACCCACACTGTGAAAGTAGCAGACTCCAAATCTGACTTCAGACCAGTGACAAGTGGAGAACCACAGGGTTCAGTCCTAGGTCCTTTCCTGTTTGCTATCTACTTCTCTGAAGCACAGGCTAACACAGAAAGTCTTTGGCTAATGAAGTTCCCAGATGACTGCAAAATAGGAGCCATAATCGAAACTCCTAATGATGTGGACATCCTACAAAAGGGCCTCACTGAGACAGATACCTGGTGTCAAAGCCATGGCCTCAAGCTCAATGCCAAAAAGTGCATTTTCATCCCCTTTGGTAAAAGTTCTGTGCCCATGAACTACCACATAGGCGGTAGTCTACTTAACACAGGTGGACAGTAGTCTCTCCTTTGATAATCACATTGCCACAGTAGTCAGGAAAGCCATCTATGTGGCACACCTGATCACAAAAGGTTTCTCATCCAGGAAAAAAGAGGTCATTGTTTCCCTCTACTTGTCACTCATTAGACCCATTGTGGAGTACAATGCCCCTTTTGGTATGTACCTCACAAGACATCTTCAACAACTGGAAAGGCTGCAGAAATACCTCACAAAGAGGATCACCAGTCTCAAACAGATGCCCTATGCAGACCGTCTCAAAAAACTCCAGCTTTACTCCATTGCACATTGCCTACTCAGAGGCGATCTCTGCCTAACATACAAAGCTATGTCAAACCCAGAGCTGTTGGACATGCTCCACTTAAAGAAATCCCAATCCCTCTGAGCTACATACTCTAGGGACCTAAACCTTGTCACCACAATAAACAGAACATGCTGGAGGGTAGATTCCTGTCCCAGAGACTTCCCATACTCTAGAACAAACTACCTATCTATATCAAACAAAGCTCCTCATTAGCACTCCAAGAAAAATCTTGATTACTGGATGGGAAATAGGAAATTCACCCCAGGGATAACTTCTGTGGCTCTGCTCGACAGGGGCACAGGAAAATAATTTTCTTGGGTGGCAAGAGCCAGGGTACCTTTTTGGCTAGGCTTATATAGGCCCTAGGGCCAATAGACTAGTACCTGAAAAGAGACATGGAAGAGCTCTCGGATCATGTGGCCTAGGCAGGTATGACCCTAGCCCTGAGTAGCATCCTGCCTTCGCCCAGAATGATACCACAATATAAGGATAAAATGATTGACTTCAACAATTGGCTAAGCTTATGGTGTCATTCAAAGGGGATCCAGTATCTGTCTGCCTGGGATGACATGATTGACAGACCACGATGCTTTGCCAGAGATGGTCTGCACCTGTCGCCCCTGGGATTCAGGTTACTGGCTAAGGCTCTTGCCAGCCCTATAGTGCCTTTTTTAGGCAAACTTCAAAGGACAAAATCACCACCGTAACAGGTACAAGCATGCAAAATCTGAAGGTAATGCTACTCAATGCTAGAAGTCTAAACCTCAAAATGCACTCTCTCGAGGCACTCCTAAAAATGGAGAACATCGATATCTGTGCAGTAACTGAGACCTAGTTCAAGGCTCCAGAGAGCACCCCTGCAATACCAGGCTACAACTCTTACCACACCTTTCGGCCACCAAACCAGGACCAAAACACTAAAGGTGGAGGAGTGTCAATATTCACCAAGGATATTCACACCACCAGGCTAGTTGGCCAACACAATGTGTCTGAAATTCTCCAAGTGCAACTAACACTAGGTAAGACTGCAATCCAAATTGTAGCTTGCTACAGATCCCCCACCATACCCCAAGATTCTCACTACACCTTTCTAAACATACTGGAAAATATTAAGATAGAACCAAACACCCTAATACTGGGTGATTTTAACTACCCTGCCATTAACTGGGAAAACTACTCATGTCCCAACACCTTTGCGCAATGGTTCTTGGAATTCATAAATTCCAACGCCCTGGATAAACTAATCCATAGTTCCACCAGGGGCTCCAATATCCTAGACCTGGTCATTACCAACATGGGAAATCAATGCTCCATACCTATGGTCACCCCCCTCGTTAGTCAGGTCTGACCATAAGCTAATCACCCTTAACATCCACACCCCACCCCCACCCCCCAGTAAAGAAACCACCATAAAAAACTTCTCCAAAGCCAACTTCATGCTACTCAAGTCAGAAGTGACAAACTTCATGACACCCATGCAGACGGGAACTGAAAGTTCAACTGCTGAATCCTACACTAAGGCACTGTATGAGCACATCCACTCATGCATGAATCGTGCCATCCCAAATAGAACCAAAATGCTCTCATCCAAAAAAAGAAAGCCAATCTGGTGGTCCTCTGCCATAAACAAACTTTACAACAAAAGGAAGAAACTTTTGCAGAAAAGAGGAAAATCCCAGGATGCAAAACACTCCCTTACTAGCCTCAGTAAGAAACTGAGATGCCTCATAAAATCCTCCAAAGCTAGTTACGAAAATAAAATTGCCAAAGATTCCAAAGACAACCACAAAGCATTCTATAACTATGTCAAGAATCTAAATGGCAATGCTCAGATCTGCTCTGAGCTAAAACAGAATGGCATTAAATATACTGATCCAAAGGATATTGCCAATATCCTGGCAGATCGATTCAGTGCCAACTTCGCACCCCCTCTCACCCCCTAAATGGCCCATCTCAATACCGGAAGATTGCAAAATTCCAGTAATAACGGCCACACAGGTACAAAATGCACTCTCTAAAGCCAAGAATACAGCATCCATGGGACCAGATGACATCCCGGGCTGTGTACTACATGAACTACAATATGAACTGGCACCTCACCTAAGTGTCATGTTTAATGATAGCCTCACCTCAGGTTTCGTGCCCACTGAGTGGTGCAGAGCTGCAGTTATCCCAATCCACAATGGGGGATCCACCTTGGATCCCGGAAACTACCGTCCCATCAGTCTGACAAGCTTTATCTGCAAGGCCATGGAGCGTATTATCATGGAACTTATAAACAAAGACATTGGCAGTCTTCAAACACTGAACCCCACCCAGTTTGAGTTTGTGAAGGGCCGATCATGTCTCCTGAACCTGACTGACTTCTTTGAATCAGTCTCCAGAGCCATGGGCAAGGGTAAGGTGGTCCACACAGCCTATCTAGACCTTGCCAAGGCCTTTGACACCATTCCCCACTCTGGAATCATAGATAAACTTACTAAGTTGGGCATTAATCCCTATGTCACCCAATGGGTTGCTAAATGGCTTACTGATAGAACCCACACTGTAAAAGTAGCCGACTCCAAATCCAGCTCCAGACAAGTGACAAGTGGAGTACCTCAGGGTTCAGTCCTGGGGCCGCTCTTGTTTGGCATCTACTTCTCTGAAGTACAGGTCAACACTAAGGGACTCTGGCTAACAAAGTTTGCAGATGACTGCAAACTGGGAGCCATTATTGAATCCCCAAATGATGTGGATACTCTACAAAAGGGCCTTACAGAAACAGATGCTTGGTGCCAGAGCCATGGGCTCAAGCTCAATGCCAAGAAATGTATTGTTATCCCCTTTGGGAAAAAACATGTATCCATGAATTACCATATAGGTGGCAGTACACTAAACACAGAAAGTGTGATAAGAGACTTAGGGACACAGGTGGACAGTGGTCTCACCTTTGATAACCACATCACCACAACAGTCAGGAAATCCTTATATGTGGCACACCTCATCACGAAGGGCTTTTCATCCAGAAAAAAGGAGGTCATTGTCCCACTGTACTCATCCCTCATTAGACCCATAATAGAACACAACACCCCATTTGGTATGTACCTCTCAAGACATCTGCAACAACTGGAAAGGCCTCAGAAATACCTCACTAAAAGAATCACAGGCCTAAAGCAGATGCCCTACGCTGACCGCCTTAAAAAACTCCAGCTATACTCTGTCGCATATCGTCTACTCAGAGGCAATCTCTGCTTAACATACAAGGCCATGTCAAACCCAGAGCTGTTGGACATGCTACACTTAAAGAAATCCCAATCCCTCAGACCTACACGCTCCAGGGATCTAAACCTTGTCATCACAATAAACAAAGCATGCTGGAGGGATAGGTTCCTGACCCAGAGACTCCCCAGACTCTGGAATAGATTGCCCATACATGTCAAGCAGAGTGCCTCTTTGGACCTCTTCAAGAGGAACCTTGACGATTGGATGGGAGAAAGGAAATTCACCCCAGGGATCATGTCAGTCGCCCTGTTAGACAGGGGTCCAGGAAAGTAAATAATGTGGGAAGAAATAGCCAGGGAATTGTTATGGCTAGGCTTGTATAGGCCCTAGGGCTGATAGCCTAGTACCAACCTGTGAACGTATGAACCTATGAACCTACATATGAGCCTATGAACTTATGAATAATAACACTGTGTTGTCATGCCATTGGCTAATGGGAAGACAACACAACTGTTCTGGATACAATTAGAAAGTGGGAGACACCAGTTGGTGCACAGGCCATCACCTGCTCATGATCATTACCTACAAGGGTCTATGTCAAATATTCAAACTTCCAAAATGTCAAACGTTACATGATAGAGACCATATGTTCGACATTTGGATGTTCGAATATCAAATAAAAAAAGAAATAAAATAAGGAAAGCATAAACTAACAGTGCGAGCAGGGGGGCAAGCCCTGCACCCCCCACACCCCCCCTACTTAAATATACCAACTCCGAAACCACACTTCAGTGCAGAAAAGGGAAATTCTCCCATTCTGCATCATACGGCGCCATTAAAAGTCAACCTTCGAACACCTGAAATGTCGAACATTTGGTCTTGACCATGTAACATTCGACATTTTAAGCGTTTGAATAATTGACATAGACCCACCTATAAAAGGCAAGCTGTTGCCTATGCAAAACAGGTCTGGACCTTTCTATGCAAAGACAGACTGTGAATACAGAAAGCTACACTTCTGGATTACTCTGAGAAAACACTACAGCACTATAACAGGTATGTCAAACAATTAAGCATGTAATGGATTGCAGAAGAGGGATGCAATAATAGGAAATGTGTAATCTTAGTTTCAGTGCATCAAACTGACATAAATGTCTACAGCTACAGGTTGTATTGCCTTGAAACAGAATAATTGCTAGTTTGATTATATTTACTAGGTTGAAATTGCAAAAGTGTTTAACTGTGTTATGACTTTGTGTCCAAGCCTACACCAAACATCTATATGAGCACCTACATAGCTGTATGGATTCAGCAATAACTGACTGGACAAAATCATCTTCCCAAGGTAGAGTAAACTTCTGTGATGGAGAGCAGCAATCCACAAACTGCATAATAGGTGGAAATATTGACTGTACAGGGCTAAGAAGGAGCAGGTGACAAATTGGAAGCAATCTCAACATTGTCTGAACAAGCAAATAAGGTCACAGGTGAATTACTCTAAGGCTAATTTTGAGTGCAAATTGAACACATCCACCAAGGCCAATCAGAAGGCCTTCTTCACATATGTCTGCAATCTCAGATGCAACACCCAAATCTGCTCTGTACTGGTGATCAATAACACCACATACACATATGCCACAGATATAGCCAACCTGCTACAGACAAGTTTATTGAAAACCTCTCCCCCCTGTTCCCCATCAGTAAAGGAGGACATGCATAGCACCTGACCATTCCCCTCATCAACAGGGAGCAAGTCCGTAATGCCCTTTCAAAGGCAACAAACTGAAGTCTCCTTGGGGCCTGATACCATCCTTGGCTGCATCCTACATGAAGTCATGCATGAGCTCTCAGCTCCATTGCACACTGTAGTCAACTAAAGCCTGAGCACCAGTGTTATCCCATCTGCACGGAGGGCAGCCACTGTCACCCATCTTCACAAAGGTGGAGCATCCACTGACCCAGCCAATCATATGCACATCAGCCTAACTAGCCTGATCTGCAAGACCATGGGAGGCATTATCAAGGATCTTATAAACATGGACATTGGCAACCTCAAAATGCTTGAGCTCATGCAGTTTGGTATTGTCAAAGGGAGCTCAGGCCTGTTAAACCTGGTCAACTTCTTTGAAGCAGTCAACAAACAAATGGACGAGGGGAATACAGTGCACACTCTCTACCTTCACCTAGCCAAAGCCTCTGACAATAATCCCCAGTTGGCCATAATACATAAGCCTACACAGCTAGGCATCAACCTGTATGTTACCAGATGGGTAGCTAACTGGCTCAATGATAGTACCCACTCAGTCAAAGTAGTGGAAGCCACCTCTAGTAGTAGACTCTTAAAGAGCAGTGTACCCCAAAGATCTGTCTGGGGGCCTCTACTGTTTGGGATATACTGTTCTGAGCTGCAAGACAAAACCAGTGGTCTGTGGCTGACCAGGTGTACAGATGACTGCAAGCTGGCCACTGTCTTACATCCTCCTAGTGATGCGAGTATCCTCCAAGAGGCCCTTACCCAAATTACTGACTGGTGCCAGAAGCATTGCCTCAAACTGAATGCCAGGGAGTGCATCATTATCCCTGTTGTGGTAGATGCCATCCACAATAGTTATGACAGCAATAACATTGGACTGAGCATGCAATCAGGTGTGAGGTGACTTGTGCACTAAGGTTGATAGCAACCTGACAGTTTCCCACCATATTGGCACCATTGTACAGTAGGCTGTCTACATGGCTCACTTGACAAATAAGGGTATAGCATCCAGGAACCAGAAAGCCATAGCATCCCTGTACTCTTCCTTTATCAGACCCATTACTGAGTACAATGGCACATTTGACATGTACCTTGCCAACCACATACAGCAGTTGCAGTGACCACAGAGATTCCTGACCAGGAAAATCCGGGGTCTGCAACACTTATTCTATACAGACAGACTGATCATAGGTCATTCCCAAACCAGCCTGGATGGAGTTTTTGCATATCCGTAGGACAAATCCCACTCATGCAACCCACATGCAAGGCCCTCACCTGGTCTGTGGCATGAATAGTACTTGTTGGCAGGATAGATTTGTGCTTCAAACAAAACCCTGTCTGTAAAATACATTCCCTCCCCATGTCTAGCAGATTACCTCTCCAGCCTTCTTTAGGTAGAAGCTGGATGACAGCATGGGAAACACAAAAGACACCCCAGGGATCCTACCTGTGTCCCAGCTGGACAGGGGAAACAGGTGTTGACTTTGAAGGGGCAAAAATCTGGGATAGGCTTATGAGGACATAGGGGCCAATAGCCTAGTATCATCCTATGAACCTATGTACCTAGTACTTTACATGTTTCCTGTATGTATTGCAGACTGTCCTGCAATGCTGTCATAAATGAATCACAGTGAGTATGAACTGTGTAGTTACTGCATTCATTGAGTATTCTCTTGTTCCTTTATTAGTTATTATCATATATTGTTACACCTTGTCA
Source organism: Protopterus annectens (assembly GCF_019279795.1). Classification (NCBI taxonomy): domain Eukaryota; kingdom Metazoa; phylum Chordata; order Ceratodontiformes; family Protopteridae; genus Protopterus; species Protopterus annectens. The sequence continues at coordinate 341,288,165 of NC_056728.1, read as the reverse complement.
TTGTGTCTGGTCTGTATAGCACTAAGGCAGCTCTTAGCGTACTTGCATATGCATGTGGTGACACTGTATAGTTCACTCCTACAGTCTTGGTGTTGGCCACACTTAAAAGTTTGCTAATAGGCTCATCACACAGTATGATTTGCCACCCTTTGTATAGGGCCTTACAGTAGCTGTTAAAGAGATGGACTGTGGCAGTCAGAACTACCGTAAAGTCTGGGCTGAAGGGCCCATAGGTAGCAAAGTTGTGCCAAACTTTGTGTGTGTGTGTGTGTGTGTGTGTGTGTGTGTGTGTGTGTGTGTGTGTGTGTGTGTGTGTGGGTGTGTGGGTGTGTGGGTGTGTGTGTGTGTGTCCAACATTATAGTGCAGGTATTAATTTACGTATATTGTCTTCCCCTCACAGATGAACATGGGGGTTGATGTCTCTCCCCGTCGCAACCTGATGTCAGTGCCTTTGCAGACTCTGATGATGATGGTGGCCATAGTGAGGCACAGGTGGGGTTGTCGGGGGCTGAATCTATGCCACTGGTTGGTATCCCACTTTCACCCACAATGTCCCCACACACAGTGAATATGCCCACATATACCCAGTCCCCAACAGCCACAGATAATGGACAGTTGGAGGGTGGTGGCATGGAACAGGCTAGTGTGGTGACTATGGCAAGTGTGAGTTTAGGCACTAGCTATAGCCAGAGAGCAGACGAGGTCCCACACAGGAAGATGGACAGGGGTGCTCAAAGGAGGACTGCTGCACATCAAGCCCCTGCCACAAATGTCACCTATGGCTAGCATACCTGGTGACCCTTGCAGCAGGACAGCAAGTTATAGGTAGTAGTAGTGGGTGGATGCTGGCACTTGGTAAGCAGCAGTGAGTTCTTACTGAACATACAATGTAAAGGAATGGATACAGTACCAGATACCCAGGTACCACCACTGTGCCGTTAGGGGTCTGGCATGCCACAGACACATTCCCCAAACTATGTGGACAAACATCATGTATTGTTCAACTGGTGTGTGGAAATACACATTTGTCTGGCAGGGGGGTCTACATCTTTCAGACACATGTACGCATTCCACAAACATCTGGGTGCTGAAGATGTCAGACACCTATGAGCAGGTCACCTTACAACACATATGCACTGATCTCAGTTTTTGTGTAGCTCAGATGTTTCTGGAATGTCCACATGCACCTGTAGGAGCACTCACCTATTTGTGGGATGTAGGCTTGAGTACATGGTAACTGCGGTGGTGGTGCTGCAGTAGCATTGTCGCCTCACAGTTAGACTTTGCACATTCGATTCTCAGTTAGAGTGTCTTCTCTGTGTCAACATGTGTGAATGGGCGTTCCTTCATTGAAAGTTGTGCGTTAGGCCCGGCAAGCCAGCACATAAAAATTTACTGCCAATCATTAGCGGACCGGAGTTCCGCAGTGGCGATCCTAAACTGGGAAAAGCCGAAAGACTTACCTAGGCTTGAATACATGGTACTGTAATGCTGTCCATATGGTATACACAGCAGTCAATGGCACTGATGTGTGTGGACACATAACAATACAATCTGTCACAGAAGACTGGCCACTTATGGCATTCCATGTACCATACCAGGTTACTAGGCTGTGGGCCTTGAGCAGCCATATTCCTAGGCCACATATTAGCCCATGTGTATGCAAAGCAGCAGCTGATGTCCCCATCCAACAGGGACACAGATGGTATCCCAAGGGAGTATGTGCCATTAACCATCCAGTTGACCATGTTACACCTGCAAAGGTGTAGGTAACTACTCTGCCTGATGTGGACAGGATGCCTATTAACCACACAGGGTGATTGTGTGTGACACACATCCAAGCTGTCAACAAGGCCAGTGCAAGTCCCTTACCAGGTGGAGGTTGTGTGTGTGTGTGTGTGTGTGTGTGTGTGTGTGTGTGTGTGTGTGTGTGTGTGTGTGTGTCAAACATTATAGTGCAGGTATTAATTTACATATGTTCCCTTTCCCTCACAGATGAACATGGGGGTTGGTGTCTCTCCCCCTCACAACCTGATATCAGTGTCTTTGCAGACTCTGATGAAGATGGTGGTCATAGTGAGGCCCAGGTGGGGTTGTCAGGGGCTGAATCTCTGCCATTGGTTGGTATCCCACTTTCACCCACATTGTCACTGCACACAGTCAGTATGCCCACACATACTCAGTCCCCAACAGCCACAGATAATAGACAGTTGGAGGGTGGTGGCAAGGAACAGGCTAGTGTGGTGACTATGGCAAGTGTGAGTGTAGGCACTAGCCATAGCCAGAGAGCAAGCGAGGTCCCACACAGGAAGATGGACAGGGCTTCTCGAAGGAGGACTGCTGCCCATCAAACCCCTGTCACACGTGTCACAGCAGGTGTCACCAGACACATGTTTTGGTCTGTCATCAAGGCACAGGCATGTTCTGAATGCAACACTGGACAGATGCTCAGTGTCATGAATTTAACACTTCTTGCCATGTGTGATGACCTCCATGGGCTTGGTGATGCCATATGTTATTATGCTGATGTTGTGGCTAGATGGTGGGGTGAGACATTGCCATTGCTCGACCGTGCACTGTCTGTGCTTGAGCATGTGGTGGGAGTAGGGCATCGGCCATGTGGATGTAGGTCAGCAACAAGATCAGCTGAGAGTCCATGTAGCCATGCGCATTCACACTCCCATAGTGCCAGTACTACCAGCACTACCAAAGAGAGGGTGCTGTCCACACCACAACGGAGCAGGCCATGGGCACATGGTCCTGGTCTGTCCCATCAGGTACATGGATCCAGCCGACAGCAGTCACCATCAGGGAGTAGTACTGCATCTGGCCTTGGGCCTGGTGGTGCCAGTGAGACCCCTGGCAGAACCAGTTACCATGTCAGTGGCAGGAGATGGTGAACTGTACATCATGCCATGTACGGTCCATGACTGTCTAACATATCACTGTGTAGGCCAACCACATGGCTTGACTGTGGGCATACAAACACTCACACATCTCTATCACAGGCTAGTCACCACCAGACACATGCAGCTTCTCTGCATAGCCCAGCTGAACAACACCCCTCCAGACAGACACACACACACACACACACACACACACACACACACACACACACACACACACACACACACACACACACACACACACACACACACACACACACGCACGCATGCACACACGCACACGCGCACACACAATGTCAATCATATGACCCATCCTCGGCCTCTGGCAAACCCACACCACACCCTGTGCATGTGATGATACCTGTGCCACATCCCTGTTTTCCATACCATCGATGCAGGGACATCCTAATATGGGTCTGATACACAGGGTGACTATAGTACAGTGTAGTAATGTAATGCTGTGTAAGGTGCTGTCTGCTGGCAATTGTTATGGGTACACATCAAAGTGCATGTACCTTTTTACTCAGAATGCATTATTGCTGTTAGTACTGCTGACTGACTGTAGTCTCACATACTGTATTCTGTTTGTGTTCCAGGTATCTTTGTGTCTGTAGGCTGTGGGCCTGCTGACATTAACAACGATGAATATGGCAGAGTGGAAACATAGTGACCTTTTAATAGCCAAAGTACAGCTGCATATGTACATGTTCACCAGGTGTGTATGCATGCAACAGTGTGTGAGGGACACTGGGGGTAGACAATATGACCTTGCACTCATACTGCTTGACACACCCAACTAGCCTTCATACATGTCACCTGGGTGTTCTGTAGTACCACAGGCTCATACATACAGAGGAGGTTACTTTAGTACTGGCACTTGGTCACACATCAGCCTAGCCATTACTTTGACCCCAACAAATTTGCCTATCTTGTAGGCACCAGGTAGTCACAGGGCTTTCACATGTCTACATATTGCACACACATAGGCAACACACAATGTGTATGTGACATTATCAAATTTGGAGTGTGGGACACAACTTGTAATAACGTGACAGTTGGCAGCACATAGCATGCCCATGACAAGTGCAACACACATGACTTCCTCTGGTTTGCTACTATGACACCTTCTTTGTTTGACATTACCTTAGTTTACAGTATTTCTCATAGCATTAAGGGTTTTCTGATGTGCAATAACTGCTCTATGTAATCAGTACAGAACTGTATGACATGTTTCTTGTCCTACATTCTTGGGACTGCTTTTCACTGTTTCAGTTGTCACAGATTATACCTTGCCGAACATGGACTGCAACCTGAACAGAGAGGGAGAAACAATTCCCACACTGACTGTGACCTCTGTGTGCTCTGAAGGGTAATTGTACTTTAATTTTCTAGAGTTTATGCGATTTTAAAAAGCTTGTTTCAGCTACATATTGTACTTACTTTACTGCCTGCAGTTATTTTTGCAATAAAATTACCTGTTTAACTTTTGTAGGCTGCACACTCAAGTGTGATAGCTATTTCTGTGCATTTAACATGTTTTTTATTGTATCTGCTTTATTTTCTGAAAAAAAAGCAAAAAGAGAAATAAATATACTTGTTTTCCTGCTTTTCTAAGCTAGTATAGTCCAGTTTTCAGGTTAGTGCTGAATTCAGGGCTGTGTTACAAGTTGCTGTGTTTGCCCATACCTTACTTGGATAGAATGAGGTTTCTCTGTTCACTGTGAGAGAGGGAGCTTTGAGCAGCCTATCTGTCCCTGGAGGAGTGGTTTCAGCCAAGAAATTAGTAGTTTATCGGCCATTTTGGGCTAATTTTAATCTCTTTCATTTCCCTGCTATAAAGCCCGCATTTGCGAGGTTTTTGCACTAGTATAAAGCTCAGCATGCTCCTGCCTGGTGCCCTGCAGAGTTCTACAACAGCAGAGAGACAAAAGAGAGACTTTGGAGTGATTAAGTATCATTTTTCTGCATTTTCTTGCTGCCTTTAGCTAATTCCGCCTAAAACGCCAATTATCTAGAGTTTCTGTGATTTGAAAAGCTTGTTTCAGCTACATATTGTACTTACTTTACAGCCTGTACTTTAACAAAGTTGTTTTTGTGTTTAAATTATCTGCTTAACTGTTGTAGGCTACACACTCAAGTGTGACAGCCATTTCTGTGCATTTAAAGTGTTTTTGATTGTATCTGCTTTATTTTCTGAAAAAAATAAAAAAAAAAACAATACTTGTTTTCCCGCCTTTCTAAGCTAGTATAGTCCAGTTTTCAGGTTACTGCTAAATTCAGGGCTGTGTTACAAGTTTTTGTGTTTGCCCATACCTTACTTGGATAGAAGGAAGTTTCTCTGATCACTGTGAGAGAGGGAGCTTTGAGCAGCCTATCTGTCCCTGGAGGAGTGGTTTCAGCCAAGAAATTAGTAGTTTATTGGCCATTTTGATCTAATTTCTATCTCTTTCATTTTCCTGCTATAAAACCCATATTGTGAGGTTTTTGCACTAGTATACAGCTCAGCAAGCTCCTGCCTGGTGTCCTGCAGAGGTCTACAGCAGCAGAGAAACAAAACAGAGACTTTGGAGCCACTATCATTTTTCTACATTTTCTTGCTGCTTTTAGCTAATTCCGCCTAAAATGCCAATTTTCTAGAGTTTCTGTGATTTAAAAAGCTTGTTTCAGCTGCATATTGTACTTATTTTACTGTCTGCATGTTAACAAAGTAATTTTTGTTTTTAAATTACCTGTTCAACTGTTGTAGGCTACACACTCAAGTGTGATAGCCATTTATGTGCATTTATAGTGGTTTTTGATTGTATCTTCTCTATTTTCTGAAAAAAAAATATATATATATATACTTGTTTTTCCACCTTTCTAAGCTAGTATAGTCCAATTTTCAGGTTAGTGCTGAATTCAAGGCTGTGTTACAAGTTTCTGTGTTTGCCCATACCTTACTTGGATAGAAGGAAGTTTCTCTGTTCACTGTGAGAGAGGAAGCTTGGAGCAGCCTATCTGTCCCTGAAGGAGTGGTTTCAGCCCAGAAATTAGTAGTTTATTGGCCATTTTGGGCTAATTTCAATCTCTTTCATTTCCCTGCTATAAAACCCACATTTGCAAGGTTTTGCATGCCGGGCAGCGCCAGTTAGCTAGGGTATAACTATTCCCGGCTCCACAAAGTCTACTCTTCAATTTTTCCCTTGGAACTAGACAAACTTTCAACTTAAGCACTCAAACCATTCACTTCTCATCCCGGCACTTACTCAAAACTCATAGCAAGCACTAATAAACCTTAGCACCAGACCCCCCTATACTGTAGAGAAGCATAAGGCTCTCTATTCGACCTTACCAGCCAATCAGTAAAACAGTTCACTGTACCTATCCAGGCGTGTCCAAAGGGCAGTTTCAGGTGTACTCTCTGGTCCAACTGGTGAATCTGGGCATTTTAAGGCAATGTTACAATTGCCTCATGTACACAGACAACCCTCTCCTCCTTCCACCAAACACTAATACATGCAAGAGATGCAGTTATACAGCCAAACTGAAGGCTAAGCTCTCTCAACTCAAAACTGGACCAGGCAGTGAAGAGGAGAAGGTACTTACTTGCATCACACCATCAGTCTCACATAGACCTATGAAACCAGCACCGGCAAAAACACACACATAAATACACGAAAACATACTTGGAGGCTCTAAATAAAAATATGCAAAAGCTACAGAGACCTCCAAAGCATACATCCAAGCAACCTCCACCCCCCCAACACAAACCATGAAACACATACTTCACAAAACCAGTGTGCCATGCAATCATAGCCCTTAAGGCAAAATAACATACCCAACACACTAGTAATAGGTGGCTCTATAGTCAGGCACACTGATGTCCCACTCACTAGGCTTAACAAGGAGAAGGTTAGTGTTAGCTGCCTGTCAGGTGCCAGGATCCACCACATAACACAATCACTCAGGTCTCTCCAGAACAAGTACAAATATGACTCTGTCATTGTCCATGTTCATGTGAATCACCTGAGCTGTACCTCCCTGGACTACATGAAAAGAGACATGGAGGAGCTCTCTGCTCATGTAGCCCAGGCTGGTATGACCCTGACCCTGGGTAGCATCCTGCCCTCACCAAGAATAATACCACGGTATAGAGAAAAAAATTATCAATTTCAGCAATTGGCTAAGCTTCTGGTGTCATTCAAAGGGGATCCAGTGTCTGTTAGCCTGGGATGACATGCTCGAAAAGCCACGCTGCTTCACTAGAGATGACTTGCACCTGTCACCCTTTGTCTTTCAAATACTGGCCAAGGCTCTTGCCATCCCCATAGTGCCTTTTTTAGGCAAGGCTCAAAAGACAAACCCACTGCTGTAAATAGCACTAGTAACAAAAAAATGAGGGTAATGCTACTCAATGCCAGAAGTCTAAACCTCAAAATGCACCCTCTCGAGGCACTCCTCAGTATGGAGAAAATCAATATATTTGCAGTAATAGAAACCTGGTTTAAAGCTCCAGAGAGCCCCCCAGCACTACCAAGCTACAACTCATACCATACATTTTGGTCACAAAATCCGGACCGAAATACAAAAGGCTGGGGAGTATCTATATTCATCATGGTCACCCACACCTCCAGGTTAGTGGCACAGCATGATGCTCCAGAGATCATCCACATGAAACTAACAATGGGCAAAACTGCTATTCAAATTATAGCTTGCTACAGATCACCCACCATGTCCCAGGACCCCCACTCCGCATTCCTAGAAACACTGGGAAACATAAAAGCCCTACCAAACACCCTGATATTGGGTGATTTCAATTACCCAAACATTAACTGGAGAACTATTCAAGTACAAACTCCTTAGCCCAACATTTCCTAGAATTTATAAACTCAAATGCCCTGGATCAACTGGTCAGCACCCCCACCAGAGGTGACAACATATTCGACCTGGTCATCACCAACATGGGCGACTGGTGTTTCACACCAGAGGTCAACCCCTTGCTGGTTAGATCTGACCATAAACTAATCACTGTGGATATCCACATTCCACCACCACCCCCGGTCAAAAAAACGACTGTGAAAAACTTTACAAAAGCAAACTTCACATTACTTAAGACCAAGGTGTGAAGTTTCAAAGCCCCCGTGCTAAAGGATAATGCTGTCCAAGCTGCAAAATCCTTTACTAATGCACTCTATGGGCACCTACAAGAATGCATGGATCGTGCTATCCCAAACGAAACCAAGACTCACTCCTCCAAGAAAAGGAAACCAGTCTGGTGGACCCCTGCCTTAAACAAGCTATACAATAGAAGGAGGAAACTAGTACAGAAAAGAGTAAAATCCCAAGAAGGGAGGACATCCCTGATCAGTATTAGCAAGAAACTACGTTCCCTAATAAAATCATCCAAGGCTAGCTTAGAAAGAAAAATTGCCATGGACTCCAAAGATAACCACAAGGCATTCTTTAGCTATGTCAAGAATCTAAGTGGTAATTCTCAGATCTGCTCAGAGTTAGTGCAGAATGGCACAAAATATACTGAACCGACCGATATAGCCAACATCCTGGCAGACAGGTTCAGTGCAAACTTCACCCCCCCCTCACCCCCAAAAGGGCCCATAAATATACCAGAAGAATATAGTGCCCCTGAAATCAAGACACTCAGGTTAAAACAGCCCTCTCCAAAGCCAAAAACACGGCATCAATGGGACTGGACGGTGTCCCAGGCTGCGTCCTACACAAGCTCAAAGATGAACTAACCCCTCACCTAAACACACTGTTTAAACTCAGACTCTCCACAGGCTACGTGCCCACAGAGTGGTGCACAGCAACAGTTATTCTGCTCCACAAAGGTGGAGCCACAATGGACTCCAGGAACTATCGCCCTATAACCCTGACTAGCTTGGTTTGCAAAGCTATGGAGTGCATCATCATGGATCTCATTAACAGAGACATTGGGAACCTCTAAATACTGGACCCTACCCAGTTCGGCTTTATGGGCAGATCATGCCTCCTAAACCTGGTGCATTTCTTTGAGACAGTTACCAAGGCTATAGAGGAGGGAAAGGTGGTCCACACAGCCTACCTAGACCTTGCAAAGGCCTTCGACATCATTCCCCACTCAGGTATTATAGACAAGCTCACCAGCCTGAACATGAACCCCTACATAATGAGATGGGTTGCCAACTGGCTCATGGACAGAACCCACATGGTAAGAGTTGCGGGAGCTAGGTCTGACTCTAAACCGGTTATAAGTGGCGTTCTCCAGGGCTCAGTCCTAGGACCCCACCTGTTCGGCATATACTTCTCAGAGGTACAGGCAAGCACAGGAGGATTATGGCTGACCACGTTTGCAGACAACTGCAAACTAGGGGGTATAATTGACTCTCTGGCTGACACAGACATCCTCCAAAAGGGACTCACTGAGACAGATACTTGGTGTCAAAACCATGGCCTCAAGCTAAATGCCAAAAATGCATAGTCATCCCCTTTGGAAAAAACAAAGTGCCCACAAACTACCACATAGGTGGTAGCCCCCTAAATACGGAAGACTTAATAAGGGATCTGGGGACCCAAGTAGATAGTAACCTCTGCTTTGATAATGACATTGCCAAAGTGGTTAGAAAATCCTTCTATGTGGCCCACCTAATCACAAAAGGGTTTGCATCCAAATTGAAAGAGGTCATTGGGCCCCTCTACGCATCACTCATCTGACCCATCAGAGAGTACAATACCTCATTTGGGATGTACCTTACAAGACACCTGCAACAACTGGAAAGACCACAGAAGTACCTCACCAAGAGGATCACTGTCCTCAAGCAGATGACCTATGCAGCTCGACTGAAGAAACTCCAGCTGTACTCTGTTGTATACCGCCTACTCAGAAGTGTTCTCTGCCTGACATACCAGGCCATGTCCAACCCAGAATTGATGGAAATGCTCCACCTAAAGAAAACCATATCCCCTCCAGCCACATGCTCCAGGGATCTAAACCTCACCACAAAAATAAATAGGACATGCTGGAGGGATAGATTCCTGCCCCAGAGACTTTCCATGGTCTTGAACAAGATTCCAATCTACATTAGGCAGAGCTCCTCGCTAACCCTCTTCAAGAGAAACCTTGAAAGTGGATGGGAAATAGAACGTTTAACCCAGGGATCACTTCAATGGCTCTGCTGGACAGAGGCACAGGGAACTAATCTAAGGGGGTGGCGAAAGCCAACACATTCCCGCTAGGCTTACAAATGTCTTCGGGCAGATAGCCTAGTACCTACCTATGAACCTATGAACCTATGTGCATGTACTTGTCATCCTGCCATTGTGTACATCCCTCACTGGTGGTAGTGGCAAGTATTTAGGCTCTGTGATGATTGGGCCAGTGCAGGGGTGACACACTGACAGTATGTACTGGTGGATAAAGATGGCATATCACATGTACTGTCATTGAGCACCTCTCAGTCTGGCAATGTCATATAGGGTCATTTCACAGATTGTCCAGGTCTCCTTGACCATTCCAGATATACTCTGCCTAGGTGATTGTGTACTCCACACCTGTATCTGATTGACTCACACCTATGGCTAGCATACCTGGTGACCCTTGCAGCAGGACAGCAAGTTATAGGTAGTAGTAGTGGGTGGATGCTGGCACTTGGTCAGCAGCAGTGAGTACATACTGAGCATACAATGTAAAGGAATGGATACAGTACCACATACCCAGGTACCATCACTGTGCCCTTAGGGGTCTGGCATGCCACAGACACATTCTCCAAACTATGTGGACAAACACTGTGTATTGTTCAACTGCTGTGCGGAAATACACATTTGTCTGGCAGGGGGGGGGGTCTACATCTTTCAGACACATGTACGCATTCCACAAACATCTGGGTGCTGAAGATGTAAGACACCTATGAGGAGGTCACCTTACAACGCATATGCACTGATCTCAGTTTTTGTGAAGCTCAAATGTTTCTGGAATGTCCACATGCACCTGTAGGAGCACTCACCTATTTGTGGGATGTAGGCTTGAATACATGGTACTGTAATACTGCCCATAGGGGACACCCAGCAGTTGATGGCACTGATGTGTGTGGACACATAACAATACAATCTGTCAAAGAAGACATGCCACTTATGGTATTTCATGTACCATACCAGGTTACTAGGCTGTGGGCCCTGAGTGGCCATATCCCTAGGACACATGTTAGCTCATGTGTATGCAAGGCAGCAGCTGATGTCCCCATCCAACAGGCACACAGGTGGTATCCCAAGGGAGAATGTGATATCAACAATCCAGTTGATCATGTTACACCTGCAAAGGTGTAGGTAGCTACTCTGCCTGATGTGGACAGAATGCCCATTCCCCCACAGGGTGATTGTGTGTGACACACATCAAAGCTGTCAACAAAGCCAGTCCAGGTCACTTACCAATTGGAGGTTGTTTGTGTGTGTGTGTGTGTGTGTGTGTGTGTGTGTGTGTGTGTGTGTGTGTGTGTGTGTGTGTGTGTGTGTGTGTGTGTGTGTGTGTGTCAAACATTATAGTGCAGGTATTAATTTACATATGTTGTCTTCCCCTCACAGATTAACATGGAGGTTGGTGTCTCTCCCCATCACAACCAGATGCCAGTGTTTTTGCAGACTCTGATGATGATGGTGGTCATAGTGAGGCCCAGGTGGGATTGTCAGGGGCTAAATCTGTTCCATTGGTTGGTATCCCACTTTCACACACAATGTCCCCACACACAGTCAGTATGCCCACACATACTCAGTCCCCAACAGCCACAGATAATGGATAGTTAGAGGGTGGTGGCATGGAACAGGCTAGTGTGGTGACTATGGCAAGTGTGAGTGTAGGCACTAGCCATAGCCAGAGAGGAGGTGAAGTTCCACACAGGAAGATGGTTAGGGGTGTTTGAAGTTGTACTGCTGCCCATCAAGCCCCTGTCACAAGTGTCACAGCAGGTGTCACAAGACACTTAGGTGATTGTGTACTCCACACCTGTATTTGATTGCCTCACACCTATGGCTAGCATACCTGATGACCCTTGCAGCAGGACAGCAAGTTATAGGTAGTAGTAGTGAGTGGATGCTGGCAACTGGTCAGCAGCAGTGAGTACATACTCAGTATACAATGTAAAGGAACGGATACAGTACCAGATTCCCAGGTACCATCACTGTGACCTCAGACACATTCCCCAAACTATGAGGACAAACATCATGTATTGTTCAACTGGTGTGCGTAAATACATATTTGTCTGGCAGGTGGGTCTACATCTTTCAGACACATGTACACATTCCACAAACATCTGGGTGCTGAAGATGTCAGACACCTATGAGGAGGTCACCTTACAACACATATGCACTGATCTCAGTTTTTGTGTAGCTCAGATGTTCCCGGAATGTCCACATGCACCTGTAGGAGCACTCACCTATTTGTGAGATGTAGGCTTGAATACATGGTACTGTACTTCTGCCCATAGGGGACACCCAGCAGTCGATGGCACTGATGTGTGTGGACTCATAACAGTACAATCTGTCACAGAAGACAGGCCACTTGTGGTATTCCATGGGCCATACCAGATTACTAGGCTGTGGGCCCTGAGAGGCCATATCCCTAGGCCACATGTTAGCCCATGTGTATGCAAGGCAGCAGCTGATGTCCCTGTCCAACAGGGTCACAGGTGGTATCCCAAGGGAGTATGTGCCATTAACCATCCAGCTGACCATGTTACACCTGCAAAAGTGTACGTAGCTACTTTGCCCGATGTGGAAAGGGTGCCCATTCCCCCACAGGATGATTGTGTGTGACACACATCCAAGCTGTCAACAAGGCCAGTCCAGGTCACTTACCAGGTGGAGGTTGTTTGTGTATGTGTTTGTGTGTGTGTGTGTGTGTGTGTGTGTGTGTGTGTGTGTATGTGTGTGTGTCAAACATTATAGTGCAGGTATTAATTTACATATGTTGTCTTCCCCTCACAGATGAACATGGGGGTTGGTGTCTCTCCCCCTGACAACCTGATGTCAGTGTCTTTGCAGACTCTGATGATGATGGTGGTCGTAGTGAGGCACAGGTGGGGTTGTCAGGGGCTGAATCTGTGCCAGTGGTTGGTATCCCACTTTCACCCACAATGTCCCTGCACACAGTCAGTATGCCCACAGATACCCAGTCCCAAACAGCCGCAGATAATGGACAGTTGGAGGGTGGTGGCATGGAACAGGCTAGTGTGGTGACTATAGCAAGTGTGCATGTAGGCACTAGCCATAGCCAGAGAGCAGGCGAGGTCCCACACAGGAAGATGGACAGGGGTGCTCGAAGGAGGACTGCTGCCCATCAAGCCACTGTCACAAGTGTCACAGCAGGTATCACCAGATGCATGTTTTGGTCTGTCATCAAGGCACAGGTATGTTCTGAATGCAACACTGGACAGATGCTCAGGGTCATGAATTTAACACTTCTTGCCAAGCATAATTACCTCATTGGGCTTGGTGATGCCATATGCTGTTATGCTGATATTGTGGCTAGATGGTTGGGTGAGACATTGTCATTGCTCGACCGTGCAATGGCTGTGCTCGAGCATGTGGTGGGAGTAGGGCATCGGCCATGTGGACGTAGGTCAGCAACAAGATCAGCTGAGAGTCCACGTAGCCATACACATTCACACTCCCATAGAGGCAGTACTACCAGCACTACCGAAGGGAGGGTGCTGTCCATACCACAACAGAGCAGGCCATGGGCACGTGGTCCTGGTCTTTCCTGTCAGGTACATGGATCCAGCAGAGAGCAGTCACCATCGGGGAGTAGTACTGCCTCTGGCTTTGGGCCTAGTCATGCCAGTGAGACTCCTGGCAGAACCAGTTCCCGTGTCAGTGGTCAGAGATGGTGAACTGTACATCATGCCGTGTATGGTCCACAACTGTCTAACATACCCCTGTGTAGGGCAACCACATGGCTTGACTGTGTCCATACAAACACTCACGCATCTCTATCACAGGCTAGTCACCACCAGACACACACAGCTCCTCTGCATAGCCCAGCTGAACAACACCCCTCCAGACAGATGCACACACGCACGCACACACACACACACACACACACACACACACACACACACACACACACACACACACACACACACACACACACACACAATGTCAATTATATGACCCATCCTCGGCCTCTGGCAAACCCACACCACACCCTGTGCATGTGATGATACCTGTGCCAAATCCCTGTTATCCATACTATCGATGCAGGTACATCCTAATATGGGTCTGATGCTCAGGGTGAATATAGTACAGTGTAGTAATGTAATGCTGTGTAAGCTGCTGTTGGCTGGCAATTGTTATGGGTACACATGAAAGTGTGTGTACCTTTTTACCCAGAATGCATTATTGCTTTTAGTTCTGCTGACTGACTGTAGTCTCACATACTGTATTCTGTTTGTATTCCAGGTGTCTTTGCGTCTGTGGGCTGTGGGCCTGCTGACATTACCAACAATGAGTATGGCAGAGTGGAAACACAGTGACCTTTTAATGGCCAAGGTACAGCTGTATATGTACATGTTTACCAGGTGTGTATGCATGCAACAGTGTGTGAGGGACACTGGGGGTAGACAATGTGACCTTGCATACACACTTCTTGACACACCCAGCTAGCCTTCATACATGTCACTTGGGTGTTTTGTAGTACCACAGGCTCATACATACTGAGGAGGTTACATGAGTAATGGCACTAGGTCCCACACAAGCCTAGCCATTACTTTGTCCCCAATAGATTCACCTATCTTGTGGGCACCAGGTAGTCACAGGGCCTTCACATGTCAACATATTGCACACACATAGGCTACAATGTGTGTGTGACATTATCAAATGTGGAATGTGGGACACAACTTGTAGTAATGTGACAGTTGGCAGCACATAGCATCATGGCAAGTGCAACGCACATGACTTCCTCTGTTTTGCTACTATGACACCTTCTTTGTTTGACATTACCTTAGATTACAGTATTTCTCATAACATTAAGGTGTTTGTGATGTGCAATAACTGCTCTATGCAATCAGTACAGAACTGTATGACATGTTTCTTGTCCAGCATTCTTGGGACCACCTTTCACTGTTTCAGTTGTTGTCACAGGTTACACCTTGCTAAACATGGACTACAATCTCCAAGGTGGTACAGACATACCTCTCAGCTGTACAGATTTCCACAGAATGTCCAGATTCTTGCCTCATATTTTTGGTCCATTTTCTCATAAACCTGTGTTTTTCTGGCAAATCATTGACAAATCATTGCAGGTTGATGTCAAAAAATAATGGCAGACATTATGAGTTGCAGACTTCATACCTTTCAAACTATCTATGCTAATGCTAAACCCATTATTCTATCACCATTGTAGGAGCAATATTTGATGTGTCCCTATTATGTGGCCTTTGTCACCCTATTATTTGTGGCTTTATAAACATTTCTTGCTCTAAGAGCTTGGGAGATATGGGTACAGATGGTGGCCATACTTCTCACCTCTGCATATGTCTGCAGATTGTCCTGATGTCTGACACATAAGTTCTTTCCATCTGTCATACACTTGTGGTTTTCTGGCCAATGATTTGGAAAAATCATGACAGACTGATACTGCAGATTAATGACGGATACCAACACATACCCTTTGGAAGGTGCATTCAAATGCATGACCTGTTCCGCTATCAGTTTCCCATGTGTGTCACAGCAATATGTGAAGGGTGTGCTCATTGTTTGCTGCTTGCCCCAGCTTCTAATATGGCTTTAACCAGATGTCTTTCTGTGAGTGGTTGTGAGGTATGCTGGTAGATACATACACACACACACACACACACACACACACACACACACACACACACACACACACACACACACACACACACACATGCACATACACGCACACACATGCACACACACATTCATGACCTGCCTCTGCTGATAGTCGAACCTCTACCTGCTTAGTTTTACAAACGATACTGCTAGATACATAACAGAAACACCACAGAGGTAATGTAGTGTTGTAGTGTCTGCCACTACTATTCAAGTGGGTGGCAATGGCAGGGGCTGTTAGGATTGCCAATGGTGGGTTCAGATGGCCTTAACATGGAAGAGCAAGCTAAACCACACACACACTGCTGCATGAGCCATGCATTGAAGCACACATGCACACAGAGTTGACACTTCTCATATGAGACTGACACTTCGCATATGAGATGACCCATCTATCTATTTATGTACAATACACAGTGATATGATGATTGCATGAACGACAGTGCCTTTGTGTTAGAAACTGTGTAACTGTGCTTGTAAGGTGAATGACATCTGTAGGGGCTGCAACTAGGCTGGCAATGGGGGAGTTAAGAGGGTGGAAAGGGCACAAAAAAAATGGTATAACCATCACATGCACACAGCAAAGACAGCCACAGGAGATATGCATACAGAAACCCATACACAGTTGGCAATAGATTACTAACCTTATGTATCCACTTGTATGTACTATAGTGCTATGTACACATTACATGCACCACAGAGACTATATGCTGGGGACATAACTAACTACCTCTTACAAGTAAACTTGAGAATGCCTTCATGGATGGTGGGATAAAACACTCAAAATAGCACCTCTTCTCATATATTGCTCTTACATACTTGGACAAGTGATAGAGTAACAGACTTTGTATCAGCATGATGTCTCAGACAAGTACGGAGTGTGATGCTGACATGTCTGTCACTATGGTAACTGTGACATATTTTGCAATGATTACTCATAAATGCCCATTGTTAGGGGACACAGACTACATATAGGTTGCAAACATCTGGATATTCCATATACATCTGTACAGATGACTAGTATGGCCTGTATAGTTTAACATGGTGCATGTAAGGTCGATGCCATTAACTGCCTCCTTAAAGTAATGCCATGACAAGGGAGTTAACAGGCCTTAAAATGGTAAAACCAATGCACACAACAGCCACAGGGGATATGCTTCACACATTTCCCATTGCCTTAGTAATTGAGATTAGAACCCCTATCTATCTAACTATTTGTATTATAGTATTAGACAGTTATTGCACATGCCACAGAGCTTCCAGGGTTGAAATGTGTATAAAGGTTTTTCTAAGGTGAATGGCATCAGCAGGCCTTGTAAAGTAGGGCAATAGGAAGTGTACTGGATGGAACATGCCTCAAAATATAATCCACACCCCCAGAAGATATGATTCTCCATAAAACACACACACATACACACACACACACACACACACACACACACACACACACACACACACACACACACACACACACACACACACACACACACACACACACACACACACACACACACACACACAAACACACACACAGTTGCCAGTATTAAGTTTTGAACCCATTCCTATCTAGTTATTTGTACTACAGTGCTACACAGTTATCACATGTGCCACAGAGCTTATAGGGTTGAAGAACATCAGCAGCCCTTGTAAAGTATGGCAATGGAAATTGTACTTGGTGGGAAAGGCCACAAAATACTTTAGCCTACAAACATACAAACTTATAAACACTTATACACACATTTACCAAAACTGAGATTAGAACCCCTGCCTATCTAGTTATTTGTACTATAATGTTATGTAGTTATTCCATGCACCACAGAGTTTACAGGGCTGATAAGTGTCCACAGGTATTTCTAAGGTGAATGACATCAGCAGATCTTGTAAAGTAAGGCAATGGGAAGTGTACTGAGTGGGAAAGGCCTAATACTACTTTAACCTACTCCCACACGCACACACACACACACACACACACACACACACACACACACACACACACACACACACACACACACACACAAAGGTAGGAGATGTGATATAACCTCAGTGCTATTACACAATGGAGCTCACCTTCATGCTGGCACATGCAACTGTTTACAACTGGTATGCAACTGTCCACAGCAGGACATCACTCTATGCCTTTCAGGATATCCCTGTCTATGACTCACTCACTCTCTCTGTGTTTCCCCCTGTCTCTCTCTCTCTCTCTCTCTCTCTCTCTCTATCACTGCCTGTCTCTCTCCTTTCATGTCTATATGTGTGTGTTCTTGAAATATTGTTATATGTTGCCCATGTATATGTCTGTGTATCACATGCAACAGATGCAGATATATCATATATGAGTCACCTACAGCTAGCTGAGGGTAATTCTGTCTGATGGGTGTGGGTAGAGTCAGTTAAGATGTACATAGCTGTCTGTATGCAAAGACATCTATGCACAATACAGTTATATAGTCCGATGTGGGTTTAGACATCGGCTGTAATTCTCTAATTGTAGGAGCATGCCCAGAATGACCTTCTATATGAAGAGTGGGACTCCATTCCAGAGATAGTTGTACTCCGGTCCAGGGTTTTGTGTGCTACAGCCATACCTCTCAACCTGCTAGTGCAAGGAATCTGGAGATAGCTTGCCAAAATGATGGGACAATGACCCAAACATAGGGAGATACAGTAAATATTGCTCTTATTAATGTAGAAAGTTGCTAGTGTAACAGGGTTTGTTTTAGCAGATATTTTCTGACATATATGACGTCTGACACTGAAATGTATTGTGCCATTACTTACTGACAGAATCCCAGAATCATCATAGAGATTTACCTGAGAAATACAAGATGTATGATGCACAGACCAAAATGATGAGCCAAACTATAAACATTCTTACCCAATCCGGCCAGTTGAGAGGTGTGGCTACAGATGATTGGCTGAGGAAGTTCTGTAAACAGTCCAGCACCACAGTGATATACTGGCTGAGATCACCTGCTTGTGTGTTATACTTGTGATCCTTCTGTGACAGCCTGTTATTTCATGGGTACGGATAGTGGCCAGTGACTTGTTGTCAGTGCTGACACAGTAAGGAGGCTGCCATTTAACACCTGGCAGTACACTGCCTTTCAGGTACCTGCTGGCCTACTAGGCACTGTGTAAGTTACTCCGAGTTGTGTACTGTCCATATGTGTGTCCCCCTGTCCCTGACTTGTCCAGCTTTCTTGCAGTGACAGATATTGACTTTTGGACATTGTGTACAACTCCTACCATAGGTGTAGCTGCATGCAAAATAGTTGGCACGGAAAGTCTTGGAACATGGACCCTGTCAACCAAGGGTTCATGTCATATGATCGAAGTCTTACAACTTCAAATTATTAAAGAACGAACTTTAATGATCAAAATTGTAAAACCTCGAAGCATATAATGGAGATTGCCATAGAGTGCAAAAAGGGAAGATTTCCCTTAACTGCACTGTAGTGCAATCTCGGAGTTGGTATATTTAAGTTGTGGGGGGTCTGAGGGGTGCAGGGGGGTTTACTTTTTTATGTGTGTTTGAAGTTCCGAGGTCATTAAAGTTAGTCCTTTAATGATGCAAAGTTTTGGAACTTCGATCATATGATATAGACCTGTCAACCATATGATATAGATCCATCAACCAAAGTACTGTACCTAGGCCACAATAGCCAAAAGTTAATGCTGCCCACTTCCTAACACTAATAACCACATATATACATAGCTCATTGACCCCTGCATATTGTGGACATGTGACAAGTTATCAAGTTTATTGGGACAGCCCTGGGAATCTGTGGTCTGCTGCTATTACCCTACAAACATACATGTTACTGCATTTCTATGGGGACACTGGTGTGTTGGGGGGCATACATGTCAACTGTACATATTTCCACAGACTCTGCAAATGTTGGCTTTACTTTTTGGTTCCATTTAGTATAATGTTGTACCTGTCTTGGAAAATGCTGGCATATCACTAAAGACCAAAGGTTAGAATGTAATGGCAGACATTTGAGTTTCAGACTTCCTATGCTTCAGAGACTTCATGCAACTGTAAGACCTGCTGTGATATCAATGTGCAAGTCTGTAAGAGGAATATTTCATCATTGTCCCTATTTGTGTGCCTTTGCCAGACATTTCTTTATGGTTTTCTACAGCTGAGTTGCTGTGAGAGACTGAGGGTTGAGTATGGGACCCCAGCGTTGACATCCATGCATGTGACCCATACCCCCCAGTTTATTAGTCCCCGACATACATTCTAGTGTCACCTAGGGGACTACTGCATACTCCGGGCAAGCCAGCATTGGACGGACATTTTATGTTGTCCCACACAGCTGTCAGTTGTCTGTTGGTACATCGGTAAACCACCCCATTCCCTTGCATACATAGAGCGATACCTTAGATATGCTACCAAAATATACTACTCCATTCATCTATTGTTAAGAAGAGTGACTTACCATGTGTCTGCAGCAATTGTTATTCTTCTTAACTGAAAAGTCATATCCTGGTGTGACTCATGCCTCTCAACTGTACAGTTTTTTGCATAATGTCCAGATGTTTGTCTCATAATTTTGGTTCATTTTTTCATAAAATTGTTTTCTGGCAAGTTAGTAGCAAATAATTAAAGACTGCAATTAGAAAATAGTGACAGAACATTTGAGTTTCAGACTTCATAACCCTCAGAAAATTCAATACCTGTTATTCCATCACCTTTCTAAGTTTGTGAGAGCAATATTTAAATACCTTCCCTATTTTTGAGCCTTTGTCCCACTTTTATTTATGACCTTGTCCAGATTTCTTGCTCTAACAGATTGAGAGGTATGGGTGAGGGTACAGAGTGCATTCTACTGAGCAGAGATGTCCATTATATGTGTGGTATTTTCCACATAGCACTGTGATTTCCAGGTATGTCAATGGCAGAGCAGTATAGGGTAATGTGGTGAACCAGTGACAGACATTTGTTTATAGGTTGATAGGTTGATATGAGGTTACTAGGCTATTGGGCCCTGAAACTCTTATACCACTCGCAGATGAGAGTATAGCCCATGTTAAGACATGTCAGCACCCAGAGCTCCTGTACAGCAATGACAAAGGTGGAATCACAGGACTGTATTTTCTGTTTCCCATCCACTTATACAGGGAGCACTTCACAAGGGGTATTGAGGCACTCAGCTTGATGTGGACTGGGAGTGCATTCCATAGATGGGGGAGTCTGTGGGACATGTATCTGTCACACCAACAAGTCCTATTGATATCACAGACCAGGTTGATGCTGCACCTACAGGTTGATTGAGTGGGCCTTGACTCCCAGATATGCAATAGTCCCATCAAGGCAGGTCTGGATTGCTTTGTATGTGAGATAGAAGTTAACTCTGAGGAGTCTGTATGGAATTGAGTAGAATAACAGTGCTGCTGTTAACCTATCTGTGTAGGGTAGGTGTTTGGAGTCCTGGATTCTCCCAGTGAGGAACCTCTGGGGTCTCTCCAGCTGCTGCATGTGCTTTGTGAAGTACATGCCAAAGGGAGCATTGTACAAAATAATAGGCCTTATAAGGTTAGAGTACATGGATCTTATGACCTCTTTATCCCTGGATGAGATATCCTTACTTTTGTGTTGGCCCATCTATAAAGCTTTCTGTACAATAGAAGCACCATTGTGTTCAGACTTCAGGTTGCTATCAACCTGGGTGGCCAAATGCCTCATTACTGATTGCATATGTAGGACATTGCTGTTAATGTGATAAGATGTGCCATGTTTCTGGCAACAGTCATTGGTTTTGGTGAGACTCTTTTGTAGGACATCCACATCACTTTGGGTATTGATGACTGTTCCCAGCTTGCAGTCATCTGCCAACTTTGTCAGCCATAGGCCAGTGTTTTTGGCCTGCACCTCCAGAAAGTATATCCCATATACCAGAGGCCCCAAGACCCGTCCCTGGGTATGCCACTCATTATGGATGTACTGCTTGACTTGGCTACCTCTATTATGATTATGTGGGTTCTATCAATGAACTAATTTTCTACCCACCTGGTAACATATGGATTGCTGCCTAGTTGACAGAGTTCATATACTATGGCCGAAGTGGGGAATAGTGTGTAAGGCTTTGGCTGAGTCAAGGTGGCAAGAGTGCACCATCATTCCATCATCCGTGCCTTTGTTGTCTGTCTTAGGAAAGTCATCCAGAGTTCACTGGCATACCTCCCCTTGAGAAAGGCAGACTGTGTGGGGTCAAGTATTTGGAGTTTGCCAATGTCCTTGTTAATGAGGTCCATGGTAATCCATGATGATTCAATGATAATACCTCAGATGATTTGTCTTGCTATGTTATTATGAGTCTACATGTTGGCCCTAGCTGTTAACCTGTCACAGACTGACATCTGTATAAGCCCATATATGACAGTCAGAAACAGGCCCACACATGGGGACAGGGTGTTAATAATGTTCTGGCAAATAGAGACAGCTAGGAGACTGGTGTGGTATAAGCTTGCTTTTTTGTATGTGCATGACATCTGCTTCTCCACTGTCTGCCATGGATGTTTTGACATGAGCCTTTCCTGTTTGGCACATAGTTTGGCAGGCAAATGTAATGTTAGGACAAGGAGAAGAGGTATACGAGACATACTTGTGATCTTTCTATTACAGCCTGTTGTTCCATGGGTGTGGATTGTGGCCAGTGACTTGTCAGTGCTGACACAGTAAGGAGGCTGCCATTTAACACCTGGCAGTACACTTTCAGGTACATGTTGGCCTACTAGGCACTGTGTAAGTTACTCCGAGCTGTGTACTGTCCATATGTGTGTCCCCTTGTCCCTGACTTGTCCAGCTTTCTTGCAGTGACAGATATCGACTTTTGGACAGTGTGTACAACTCCTATCATAGGTGTAGCTATATGCAAAATAGTTGACACAGAATGTCTTGGAACATGGACCCTGTCAACAAAGGGTTCATATCATATGATCGAAGTCTTACAACTTTGAATCATTAAAGAATGAACTTTAATGATCAAAGTTGTAAAACCTCGAAGCATATAATATAGATCGCCTTAGAGTGCAGAAAGGGATGATTTCCCTTTACTGCACTGTAGTGCAATCTCGGAGTTGGTATATTTAAGTAGTGGGGGGTGTGGGGGGTGCAGCAAGGCTTGCCCCCCTGCATAGAGCATTTTTTTTTTCTGTTTTTACTTTTTTTTTATGTGTGTTGAAGTTCCGAGACTTCGGTCATTAAAGTTCGTCCTTTAATGATACGAAGTTTTGGAACTTCGATCATATGATATAGAACCGTCAACCAAAGCACTGTACCTAGGCCACTAAGCCACAACAGCCAAGTGTTAGTGCTGCCCACTTCCTGACAGTATTAACCACACATATACATAGCTCATTGACCCCTGCATATTGTGGACATGCAACAAGTTTTTAAGTTTCAACCACGAAGAACACAGTACAAAGTTGTGAAAAAATAGCACTCTGAAGGTAGACCCAATGAACAAACTTTAATCCAAGGTGAAAAATGCAGTTACACACAATACCAATGCTACTGTGCACAAGGACCAGCATTGGTATTGTGTGTAACTGCCTTTTTCACCTTGGATTAAAGTTTGTTCATTGGGTCTACTTTCAGCGTGCTATTTTTTCACAAGTTATCAAGTTTATTGGGACAGCCCTGGGAATGTGTGGTCTGCTGCTATTACCCTACAAACATACATGTTACTGCATTTCTATGGGGACATTGGTGTGTTGGGGGGCATACTTGTCAACTGTACACATTTCCACAGACTGTGCAGATGTTGGCTTTACTTTTTGGTTCCATTTAGTATAATGCTGTGCCTGTCTTGGAAAATGCTGGCATATCACTAAAGACCAAAGGTTAGAATGTAATGGCAAACATTTGAGTTTCAGACTTCCTATGCTTCAGAGACTTCATGCAACTGCAAGACCTGCTGTGATATCAATGTGCAAGTCTGTAAGAGGAATATTTCATCATTGTGCCTATTTGTGGGCCTTTGCCAGAGATTTCTTTATGGTTTTCTACAGCTGAGTTGCTGTGAGAGACTGAGGGTTGAGTATGGGACCCCAGCATTGACATCCATGCATGTGACCCATGACCCCCCAGTTTATTAATCCTCCACATACACTCTAGTGTCACCTAGGGGATTACTGCATACTCTGGGAAAGCCAGTATTGGATGGACATTTCATGTTGTCCCACATAGCTGTCAGTTGTCTGTTGATATCCCAGTAAACCACCCCATTCCCTTGCATACATGCAGCTATACCTTAGATATGCTACCAAAATATACTACTCCATTCATCTATTGTTAAGCAGAGTGACTTACCTTGTCCCTGCAGCAGTTGTGCAGATGGAGCTTGAGGTCTGAGTCTGTTGGATGCATGCAGTACACAGCCTATACATGGTAAGGTACAGGTAGTGTGATGTGTGTGGCATCCATTTTACTGTGTGTGCAAGTCAGAGAGAGGTCTCAGTCTCTGGGTTCCTAGGGTGTCAGTGTATGTGCTATGTGTTGCCTCTTTGACAAGAATAGGGCATACTGGGCACGCCTATGTCTGCCTACAGGGGCAGGCTCGGGCTTCCTCCATGTTCCTATGTGCCTGTAGAGACCTTGGCAATGGTGGGGGCTGTGTGCCCCTTCCTTGTGATGTTCCTGCCACAGCTGTTTCCACAGGATCATATTGTGTAGCTTGGCACATACTATGAACATGTGCGCACACATGGCTGGAGAGTACTGCAAGGCTCCACCAGACACGTCAAGGCAGTGGAACCATGACTTGAGCATCTCAAACACATTCTCTATAATGTTTCTAGTTTGTGCATGTGTCTCATTATGGCATTCTTCAGTTGGTGTGTGTACATTTCTGATGGGTGTCATCATCCATGGCTCTAGTGCATCGCCAGCATCGCACATGAGATGGCCATACGGGATGCCACCCTGCCAAATACCTGGTACAGCTGTGAGGCATGCCAGATGTGGGAGTCATGATAGCTGCCAGTGCTGTCAGCACACACATTCATGATAATGCCATGGGCATTGCACACAACCTGGCAGTTGATGGAGTGATAGCCCTTGTGGTTAACATACACTCTACTGTCTTCACAGGGTGGTGCTTTAATGTGGACGGGAGTGCAGTCTATGGCACCCAGTACCTCTGGGTAGTCTGCTACATGGTGGAAAAGATGCATATTGCTGGTCCTCTCCTCAGGGGTGCTGGGGAAATAAATGTGCTCACCAGCATGTGCTAGCATGGCATCCTGGAACTGGTGGAGTACCCTGGATGCAGATGCCTGTGATACCCCCATCATGTCCCCAGTAGGTCTTTGGAAAGTACCTGTAGCTAGTATTCTTAAGGCTACACATACCTTTATTTCAACTGGGAGGGATTCCCCTCTGTTGGCTCTGCATCTCAGGTGAGGCTGGCAGAGCTTGGTGAGTTGCTGAAGTATGTCCCTGTTCACCCTGTAGTGCTCTAGTATCTTCAGATCATGTAGCCCCTGGAAGGTTACCCTGGGTCTGAACACTCTTCTTCTGCTCGGTCTGGGTTGGTTGTCAGCATTATCCTCATCACCGCCCACAGTCTGTAGCACATAGAGATGTAGCAAAGCAGCAGCAGCTCATTTTGTCAGTTAAAAGTCCCAAGTGTGTACACCAATGGTGCAGAGTTTGTGGGAAAAAACAGACTGAAAGGTGTTTGTATACTTTATACTGGTGTGCTGCAGATGCTGCCTGTGTGATAGGCTGACTATGATACATTCCACCTACCAACTATATTATTGAGGGGTTTGAATGGGCCACTGTGAGTGGCAGAGTCCGTATAAGTGATTTGTAGTTAATTTCCTTTATTTTGCTATTTCCTTTTTTTCACTCTATTTCTCTGTGTTTAAGCCCTGCAGCCCACCGTGCAAACATTGTTGAGCAGAAAAGGCCCTCCCTTGGATACAAACACTCTCATCATTTCTTGAATTAACTAAGCACAGCTAAGCAGCCTCAGACACACCCCTTGCTTAGTTCTGCTTAGCTAAGCACAAATAGAAGCCGCGGAGTCCACTTTGCTTACACCAAGCATGACACACCCCCTTTTCATGTCAGTTGCTTCTTCTGCTTACACCACCACATTATAGCTCCTACACGGTTAGGTACCTGTGGACATGGTCTCCCTTTTTGGTATTCAATAAATGTAGCTCATTTACAGTTAAACTCTTTTTTCTAGAGGCTCCTTTAGCTGTTTAAAACTTTCATTTAAAGGCTCACTGCTGCTTTTCAGCTGTGAGAAACATTTCTGTAGTTTGTTCTAAGTAGTGGGGATATTTGTAGCATTTCCATATTCAGGCTTGTATTTGGGCCTAGTGCTTGTGGAGGCTGTGTGTCTGAGCACATATTCAGGGACATCTTGGTTTAGCCAAAGCCATCAGGCATTTCAGTGGGAGAGAGTTGTTTGAGGTCATTGGCTGACTGAGGTCACCTGGACTACAGCTTAGACTAAGCACCTCATTGGTTCTTTTGAGATTTCTTTCTTAAAAACTGTCTCAGGTTTCAACTTTCTGTTACCTAAGAAGTTCATTTGTGAGTGTTCTGCCATTTCACACTGAGCTTGATCGAAGGAAGGACACTGAGGAAACTCAGAGCTATAATATATAACATTAAGTATCCTGTTTTTTGTTTATTTTGTTCTTTATTTCTTTGTTATTTATAGCACTTTGTGTACTGTGTATTTTTCTAGCTAGTTTCACTGTGTGTGAGGTATTAACTGGAAATTGTCCACTTTTATTAAGCATCTGTTGGGTTGTTTGTTTCTAATAACTTGTTGCAGTTAAACTCTTTTTTCTAGAGGCTCTTTTAGCTGTTTAAAACTTTCATTTAAAGGCTCACTGCTGATTTTCAGCTGTGAGAAACATTTCTGCAGTTTGTTCTAAGTAGTGGGGATAGTTGTAGCATTTCCATATTCAGGCTTGTATTTGGGCCTAGTGTTTGTGGAGGCTGTGTGTCTGAGCACATATTCAGGGACATCTTGGTTTAGCCAAAGCCATCAGGCATTTCAGTGACAGAGAATTGTTTGAGGTCATTGGCTGACTGAGGTCACCTGGACTACAGCTTAGACTAAGCACCTCATTGGTTCTTTTGAGATTTCTTTCTTAAAAACTGTCTCAGGTTTCAACTTTCTGTTACCTAAGAAGTTCATTTGTGAGTGTTCTGCCATTTCACACTGAGCTTGATCGAAGGAAGGACACTGAGGAAACTTGGAGCTATAATATATAACATTAAGTATCCTGTTTTTTGTTTATTTTGTTCCTTATTTCTTTGTTATTTATAGCACTTTGTGTACTGTGTATTTTTCTAGCTAGTTTCACTGTGTGTGAGGTATTAACTGGAAATTGTCCACTTTTATTAAGCATCTGTTGGGTTGTTTGTTTCTAATAACTTGTTGCAGTTAAACTCTTTTTTCTAGAGGCTCCTTTAGCTGTTTAAATCTTTCATTTAATGGCTCACTGCTGCTTTTCAGCTGTGAGAAACATTTCTGCAGTTTGGTTCCCACCCGCCCTCTATGTTAGTATAGTGTTTTTATAGTTGGTGGCTTTGCAGTTGCCCGCCCCTAGTGTAAATTTGATCTGGGACCCACCTCTCAGTCTAGTGTCATTACCTCATTCTACCCAGTACAGGGAGAACATTTGAGAAGGCCAATCAGCTTAGTTTCTGCTACTCCTTTCTCTCTTTCCTTTCTCTCTTTCCACTTAAAAAGAAAAAAAAAATGTATCTGCTTTTACTGTATTTGTGTTTCTTCCTACTTTATTTTGCTTTTGCGTCATCTTAAAAGTACTCAATTGTATTTATTACTGCTTGGTGTAACTCATTCTAAGCCTTTTAGTTTAAGCACTTGGGCGTCAGACCAGTTGTTTTACATTAAGAAGGTTTGTGGTCTGCACTGTAGTGGCAGAACAGATAGCTTACATCCTTCTAAGTTGGGAACTCCTGATTGAGGGCTCAGTGTCTGTTATTCTAAAAGTGTACTAATTCTGGTTTAAGCACTTGGGCTTCAGGCCAGTTATTTTACATTAAGAGGGTTTGTGGTCTGCACTCTTGTGGGAGGAGAGGCTGGGCTCTGTCCTTCTGAGCTGGGAATTTCTGGTTAAAGGCTTATAGTGCCTGCATATTTAAAACTGCTTCTTACTGAAATTGGTACACCTTGTTTGTTGTAGCATAGACTAGATCCAGGCTTGCTGAATCTAGCTTTGTTTGTATAACTTGAGCACTAATCCAGGCATTCTTTAAAGTATTCAATTGTATGTATTACTGCTTGGTAGTAACTTGATTAAAGTGTAGCTATCATTCTAAGTCTTTTGGATTAAGCACTTGGGCTTCAGACCAGTTGTTTTACATTAGGAAGGTTTGTGGCCTGCACTGTGGTGGCAGGACAGGTAGCTTACATCCTTCTAAGTTGGGAACTGCTGATTGAGGGCTCAGTGTCTGTTATTCTAAAAGTGTATTAGTTCTGGTTTAAGCACTTGGGCTTCAGGCCAGTTATTTTACATTAAGAAGGTTTGCGGTCTGCACTCTTGTGGGAGGAGAGGCTGGACTCTGCCCTTCTGAGCTGGGAATTTCTGGTTAAAGGCTTATAGTGCCTGCATATTTGAACTGTTTCTTACTGAAATTGGTACACCTTGTTTGCTGTAGCATAGAATAGATCCAGGCCTGCTGAATCTAGCTTTGTTTGTATGCTTGTTGTTTGTATGCTTGTCATTTCCCTGAAACGCTAATTTCACCTAAAACGCAGCTTTTCAGCGCTTCTGTGGATCCCTAGTGATATCTGCATTGCTTACTGTACTTATTTCCTTGTTTCACTTGAAAGAAAGTTATTGTTTGTCGTTTTTGCATTTAAGTTACCTGTAACACATTGCATTTAAGTTACCTGGCACTTGCTCACCAAGTCAGCACTAAAAAATTAAAAGCACTACACCCTCACAAACTCCCCTTGAGTACCTTGTTCCCCATTGGCCCTTTTTTCAATTATAAAGGAATTCTCAATACTATTCTAGCATGTCCAAAGATCAGTTGTCAATCTCCTCTCTGGTCCAGCTGGTGAATCTGGGAATCTTGAAGCAATGTTACAACTGCCTCATGTACACAGACAACGATCTCCTCCTCCCAACAAATTCCAACACATGTGAGAAATGCAACCATATAGCCAAACTGGAGGCTAAGCTCTCTCAACTCAGTACTGGCATAACCAGTCAGGAGGAAAAGGAAACCACACTCACTACAATTCCAGTCTCACATAGATCTACCACGACAGCAAACCAAACACATAAACACACAAAAACATACTCTGAGGCTCTAAATAAAAATCTGCTAAGCAGCAGAGACCTCCAAAGCAGACACCCAAGCAACCGCTACCCCAAAACAAAACACGTGCAATACATAGCTCACAAAGCCAGTGTGCTGAACAGTCACAGCCCTTAAGGCTAAACAATACACCTGATACACTTGTAATAGGTGACTCTATCATCAGGCACACTGACGTCTCGCTCACCAGGCTGAACAAGGAGAAGGTCACTGTGAGCTGCCTGTCGGGCGCTAGGATCCGCCACATAACACAAGCACTCAGGTCACTCCAAGGCAAGTACAAATATGACTCAGTCATTGTCCATGCTGGTGTGAATGACCTGTGACGTACCTCCCTGGACTACATGAAAAGAGACATAGAGGAGCTCTCTGAGCATGTAGCCCAGGCCGGTATGACCCTGACCTTGAGTAGCATCTTACCCTCACCAAGAATGATGCCACAATATGAAGACAAGAGGATCAATTTCAACAACTGGCTTAAGTATTGGTGTCATTCAAAGGGGATCCAATGCCTGTCAGCCTGGGATGACATGCTCGACCAGCCACGATGTTTCACTAGGGATGGCTTGCACCTGTCACCCCTGGGCTTTCGGATATTGGCAAAGGCTCTTGCTACCCCCATAGTGCCTTTTTTAGGCAAGGCTCAAATGACAAACCCACCTCCATAGGTATCACAAGGGATAAGAAACTAAGAGTAATGCTACTCAACGCCAGAAGTCTAAACCTCAAGATTCATGCACTCGAAATGCTCCTTAGCATGGAGAACATCGATATCTGTGCAGTAACAGAAACCTGGTTCAAGGCTCCCGAGAGCACCCCAGCACTACCAGGTTATACCTCATACCATGCTTTTCGGCCCCAAAACTTGGACCGAACTACAAAAGGAGGGGGATTATCAATATTCGTCAAAGATACCCACACCTCCAGGTTGGTGGCACAGCACGAAGCATCAGAGAATATCCATGTGCAACTAACAGTAGGTAAAACTACCTTCCAGTTTATAGCCTTCTACGGACCACCCTCCCAAACCCAGGAACCCCACTCGGCCTTCCTGAGAACACTGGAAAATATGAAGGTCTCTCCAAACACCATTATATTGGGCGACTTCAACTACCCAAACATAGACTGGGAGCATTACTCTAGCTCCAACACCCTAGCCCAAAGGTTCCCAGAATTTATAAACTCAAATGCTATGGAACGACTTGTTACCACTCCCACAAGAGGGGAAAACATACTGGACCTGATCATCACCAACATGGGGACTCTATGCTCCAGACCAGAAATGTATCCCTCACTGGTAAGATCAGACCATAAACTAATCTCACTGGATATTCACATCCCAACCCCACCCCCTGCCCAGAAAACCACAGTGAAAAACTTCTCTAAAGCAAATTTCACACTCCTCAAAACCGAGGTGGAATCCTTCAAAGCCCCCGGGCCTGTGGAAAATACGGCCCAGACCGCAGAATCCTTTATAAACGCATTCTATGAACACCTTCAGGAATGCATGGATCATGCAATCCCAAAGAAAACCAAGACCCAATCCTCCAAAGGCAGATGTCCTGTCTGGTGGACTCCAGCCATAAACAGACTATACAATAGAAGGAGGAAGCTACTACATGATAGAGCAAAATCCTAAAAAGGAAAGGCATCTCTGATCAGTATTAGCAAAAAACTACGGGCACTCATAAAATCATCTAAGGCCAGCTTCAAGAGAAAAATTGCACAGGACACTAAGGATAATCACAAGGCTTTCTTTAGTTATGTTAGGAACCTGGGTGGGAATTCCCAGATATGCTCAGAATTAGTCCAAAATGACAAAAAACACACCGAACCCACAGACATTGCCAACATCCTAGCTGACAGGTTCAGTAAACTCCCCCCCCTCCCCACCAAAAGTGCAAATATCTATCCCAGAAAAGTGCTGCCCCCCTGACATCTCAGATGCTCAGGTAAGAGCCGCCCTCTCCAAAGCAAAAAACACAGCATCAATGGGACCAGACAGTTTCTCTGGCTGCATCCTACATGAACTCCAAGAAGAGCTAAACCCAAACATAAAACTACTGTTCAATCTCAGCCTTACTACAGGATATGTACCCAAAGAGTGACGTACAGCAACAGTGGTCCCTCCCCACAAAGGTGGTGCCTCAACGGATCCTGGAAACTATCGTCCCATAAGCCTGACTAGCTTGGTCTGCAAAGCTATGGAAAGGATCATCATGGACCTCATAAATAAAGATATTGGGGAACTACAGACACTGGATCCTACCCAGTTCGGCTTTGTTAAGGGCAGATCCTGCCTCTTAAACCTGGTCGATTTCTTTGACATAGTCACCAAGGCCATCGACGAGGGGAAGGTGGTCCACACAGCCTACCTGGACCTTGCAAAAGCCTTCGATACAATACCCCACTCGGGCATTATAGATAAGCTCACCAGCTTAAATATAAACCCCTATGTCACTAGATGGGTTGCAAACTGGCTCAAGGACAGAACCCACATGGTTAGAATTGCTGGAGCCATGTCAGACTCCAAACCAGTTACAAGTGGCATCCCACAAGGCTCAGTCCTGGGACCTCTCTTGTCCGGTATATATTTCTCGGAGGTACAGGCCAACACGGAAGGACTGTGGCTGACCAAGTTCGCAGATGACTGCAAACTGGGCGCCATAATCGACTCTCCAGCCGACACAAGCATCCTCCAAAAGGGCCTCATAGAAACAGATAACTGGTGCCAGAGCCATGGCCTTAAGCTAAATGCCAAAAAGTGTATAGTCATCCCCTTTGGCAAAAACAAAGTAATTAGGGACCTGGGGACCCAAGTTGATAGCAATCTCTCATTTGACAACCATGTGGCCAAAGTGGTTAGAAGAACATTTTATATAGCCCACCTAATCATGAAGGGATTCACATCTAGATCAGGGGAGGTCATCGTGCCTCTTTACTCATCCCTCATCAGGCCCATAATTGAGTACAATGCCCTTTTGGGATGTACCTTACCAGACACCTGCAGCAACTGGAAAGACCCCAAAAGTACCTCACCAAGAAGATCAAAGGGCTTAAACAGATGCCATATGCTGCCCAGTTAAAGAAACTCCAGCTCTACTCAGTGGCATACCGCCTGCTCAGAGGCGATCTGTGCCTGACATATAAAGCCATGTCCAACCCGGAATTAATGGACATGCTGCACCTCAGAAAATCCAAATCCCATCGAGCTATGCGCTTTAGAGACTTGAACCTCAGCACTGAAATAAATAGGACATGCTGGAGGGACAGATTCATAACCCAGAGGCTCCCTTCACTCTGGAATAAAATCCCAGTCCAGGTTAGGCAGAGTCCCTCATTGACTCTCTTCAAGAGGAATCTTGATGAGTGGATGGGAGATCGTAGGTTTACCCCGGGTATCACTTCTGTGTCACTGTTAGACAGTGGCACAGTATACTAACCTCGAAAAAAAGCATAGCAAAATTAATTTAAAATGGGTGGCGAAAGCCAAACACACTCTGGCTAGGCTTATAAATGCCCTAGGGCAGATAGCCTAGTATGAACCTTTGAACCTATGAACCTATGAACATACCCCTACTGGCTTATACCCTAGTTACAGCAGTACACTGGAGCCTATGTCCTTAGTAACCACTGTTACCAGTCATTGTTATGAGTCTGCATAATGCCCACTATAATGGCAAAATTACTGTTTCACATTTAATTGCCTTTTTACTAATTTTTTAAAAATTTTCTGCACAATAGCATTTGCACACCAATGCGCTCTGCTTAAATGGCCAAAATCGGCCAAAAAAAAACCTTTTGATTTTTGAAATTTTGCAACACTTTGTCATGCCAATGGCCATAGTTTTGGCTATTGGCATGCCTAATGAACATAATACATGCTTTACTTTGAGCTGTCATGCCCCCGTTTTTATTTTTGCAGAAATGTACAGGGTTACTAACCGCATATATTTTTGCTGCAGACATGGCTCCAACATGGATGGCTGTCTGCTTTCTGGATTGGAAATTCACCTCATTTGTATGGTTTTCACTAGCAAATTAGGTGATTTGCATTATTCCATTGCGTCCTTGATGGAATATTGCTGGGAGGCTCTGAATTCCATGTTCGAGCCATGGCACTATGCTTACACAGAGATTAGCTCTCTGTAAGCTTTACTGAATTACCCCCAGAGTATATTTTACTTGAAAAGTGAACAGAGTCTATTTCTTTCATCTTTTCTTTTTTTTTTGTTTGGTTCCTACAGCAGTTGTTTGCTGTCAAGCATATTATGAAGTCCTTCATCTATCATCTGCTCTACCTTCTCCGACACATGTTATTTACCCTTTCTGAACCAGGGTCCTACAAGTAAAGAAACCATAGTGATAGCATATATGAAAGAGACAAGAGAGGAAATCAGGGCATTCCAGTAAAACACCATCCTGAGACCTCCGTCAATTCCCTTTCTTCATTCCATAAAGTTGTTTAACTTTCTGCAAAACTTTTTCATGTTATACTGAAGATGCTAGTTCTTTAATTCTTGCAAAAGTTATGGTTAAAATATCTGTTCCACTTCTCAACATGTCTTGCCCTTGCATTAAATTGATTGCATGACATACAATACATAGTTATTAGTATTCAAAAATATGTACACTGATCAGAAGTCCAAGTCAGCATGCCCATTGTAAATCCAGTACTCTCTAAAAGGACCAAGTCCTGCATTTTATATATATATATATATATATATATATATATATATATATATATATACATACAGACTTTTGTAGAAAGTCCCTTGTTCTGCTTGTTTTTGCTCTGTCCCATACATAACTTCTGATTTCTGGTAAATGCAAAACAGGCATTTGATAATACTAGATAAACTTCATGTTTCCTACTGTTCAAAAATGCATGTAGATGAAAAACTTCTTATTGCATTAACTTTAAAAGTAAATTAGAGAAATATTTAAAAACTCTTCTTGTTCTCCCATTGTTTTTAAAATGAATTTAACATTCAAAAACATGCACACTGTTTGGACAGAACAATCAGCATGCTCATTTTAAATCCAGTGTGTTAAACACATGAGGAAATCCAAAGAAGATGCTCTTTCAACTCTACCAAATGGAAAATTCAGAATGTGAAAAAAAAAAAGAAAAAAAAACTGTCCTACCAGTAAACAGCTCTGAGTACTCCTAATAAGTAGGTCCATGATATACCTGAATATCTCTTAACATCTAAGACATTGTCATTATTTAGTGACTTCAGCTTCAGTGATGTGCCGAAAAAACACAGCTTTTGCATAGAACAATATGAAGCAAATATCTGGGCATTCTGTGAAAAATGAGATAGTAGAGAGGTACTCTATGTGAGACTTGGATAATGAACAGTACATATCTTAGATGGCCCCAGCATCCAGATGCTGGGGGAAATACACAATGACAGGATCCAGATTATTCAAAGAAAAAAAATGAAACTAATTGAAATAACTACCAGACTCAAGAAGAATAGAATTTCCCCATAGCAGACAGTTAATGAAGAGAATAAAATAGAAAAATGAATGGATTTGATAACTGGTGGTCCATTCAATCAAGTGGCTAACCTCTAGTATAACTCTGGAAGGAGCAGAGTAAAGAAAGAGATAATGGACAATTTGAAAAAAAAAGGTAGCCTAGGAGAACTTAGTGGGCTGTTACTTGCTTAAGATATGTTTATAAAGTTATTCATAGTTTTAGGTCACCTGAAGGATCAACAAGAATACTAATGAGGATGTCAATACCCTAATTACACAGATATTGCACGTTGCTAGGAATCATTCTCTTAAATATCAGGGGCCAGAAGTGCCATCTTATTCCTAAAAGTTTCATGCCTGTAGTACTCCAAATTTAATTATTAGATTTAACTTTGATGATATCTTCCCCTTCTTTCCAAAGGATGAGAAGCAGATTGTTCTTTTTAAAAAAGGCTTTATCCAAAGATGGATAAGCACAGTAGCCATGAAAATAGCTTTTATTGATATGAGTATTACAGTCAAACAGCATGAGTTTTTATAGTCACTAATTGGTGGGTGGGTCCATTGGACAAGCTTCTGATAGGATGAAAGCAATGGCACGTAGCTGGTGGGGTTGGTTATACTCTAGTTGACTATTACTGATAAGTGACCAATTAGGTTGTAAGTACTGTCATTTGGTATCCAGCTCTATTTTAATGGGGGAACAATCTTTAAATATATCCATATTTAAACAAAGGGTTACCACTGTTTAAAAGATAAAGTGCTTTCGTATAATGTGCTTTCTTATATACATCTTTAACAAAGTACATACAATGGTAAAATCAGATTATTTCATAAGAATGGTCAATATAAACGGTTTAATAATAGGTGAATCATTAGGTAGCATGAACCTTGTTTAAAAATTGAAATGCCCACTTTTTTAAAACATGTAATAACTTGGAGAAATAAAGTTTAGTAAAATTCATTAATGCTTTAGCTCTTAATTTGACATTATTAATGAGTGCCCATGCTAGTTAACATGACTATTAAATCTATTTTTATGCTGTAAGTTTATGTCATATTTATTAAGCCATTTTGAGTCTGTTCTAGGTAATCAGCTACTATCTGGAATGTTTTTGAAACACATTTCATGCTCACTGATTTTGTTAACATAATAACAAAGTTACCATAGTAGAATCAGGACATGGGTAAGATGGGACAGTCATGTGCCCCTTGAAAGTTAGCAAGGCAAACCAGCTTGCAATATAGACTTGTTGCATATACATTTATACAGCTCTGGATATAATGTAATCACTATGTGCAAATTTTATGTACACAAGATACTCCATACTTTTATAAAGCTAAGAACATTGTGTATAAACTGCAGTTTTAATACAATAAAATATTTAGTGTAATGCCATACATTTCAAAAACTTTGAACTGTATATATTCCCCCTGTACAGCGCTCACAAGTACTGACAACAGTTAAAAAAAATGTGAGGCTTTCAATGGCATTTTCTAACTTAAAGGTCTGGATAGTTTACATGACCTTCAGTAAAAACAAAAGCTCAGGTCTTCTTTTTCCAGAAAAAAAAAGTTTCATCACCATCTAATGTAGTGTCTAATCAGGGAGGGGTATACCTTTCCCAGAAAGAACATCAAGGTGGGTGCAACAAGAGAACCTGGAGATTCTGAAGAACATCTGTCTTGTGTCCCAACACATGCTGGAACTGATTCTTCATGGTCTTCAGTCACCAAATACATGGGAATAGGCTTCTCAACTGCAACTTGCAAAAGTATATCAGATGTCCCTGGCAGGAAATATATAGGAACTTTTGTACTGATTCACTGACTGGTACTTCCTCTAAACTCTGCTCTTATTTTATCAATATCCCACCTCAAAGATGAACTATAACCAATGACTACAATATAAGATGGGACCTTAAAATCTAAAAACTATATAGTTCCTCAAAGTCCTCATATCCAGATGCAGAACTTCTTGAATTTCTGTTAAAGGTCTGCTTCTCTGACACTTATTTTTTCTAATGTTTGGCTTCAAGTCAGAAAGGACATCAGTATGCTGTTGCTGGAGACAAACCTGCTGTCATTTTAGGAAGAAATCCATTACTTAAAGAAAAATGTAAGAATCTTATTTCAGCAATCTCACTTTATATTTTCTTCATCCCTTTCTTCAACATCTTGCAGCCTTCTTCACTAGATTGTTAGATGAGAACAAACATCTAAAAAAAGGGTTCTTTGGAAAGCTTGAGACAAGACCTCCTAGCATTTCAGCTATAAAAAGCATTCAGGGGAATACAGTGACAACAGCAAACCCATTTTAAACAATAGCTCCAATTATCTATACAAATTCAATGCAACCAATCAATGAATGGACTAAATTAGTAAGTGAAACTTCTCTTAAAGTTATTAAATATACACATAAATGTATGAAGATAATGCTAATAATCTGTCTAAACACTACGCATATCAGACCATATATTGGTTGAGATGGGCATTCTGAGACAATGTGGCAGTTGTCTTATGACAAATACCTAATACTTAAACAAAATGTGACAGAGTGAGAGACATTCAGGTATTTAATGCTATTGAAGGCAGAACTATCAGACTGAGATACTACCAATAGCAAACAGGTTGTTACTACCACACAACATCACATTAAAGGTATTACACACAAATCAGACTAAACACATAGACCAATATATGCTGATGCTATTAAAAGTCATTTACTTAAGTCACAAAGGTCTTTTAAATGTAACTAAAGAAACAAGCGCCCTACAAAACTTCACAAATACACAGCCCAGGCAGCACCTACCTTGGAACATACATCAAAGAATCAGAGTGCCTCAGTTCAGAAGCCTATAAGGCAAACCTTCACACAGTCTAATTGCCATTGCCTATCAGGAGCTGGGATACACAACATCATGTAAAGTTTCAATTAGCAATAATCACACATCAGTAGACCTTCACAGGCTATGATACTGACACTGGCACTCAAGTTCTTACACCCCAGGCACACATATGACATGGTAATAGTATATGTGGGTGTAAATCATTTGAGACTTACCTTTCTGGACTGTAAGAAGAGAGACATGATGGAGATCATGGAATATGTGTCTGAGGTAGGTGTGAATCTAATCCTGAGCAACATTTTACCATCACTAAGAATGATGTCACAATATTAACAAAAATATTGACTTCAACAATTGTCTCAGCTTCTGGTGTCATTCAAAGGGAGTCCAATATATATTAGCCTTGGAGGAGATGATAGAAAGTCCTAACTGCTTTACAAGAGATGACCTACATCTAACTCCCAAGGCTTTCATCAGCACTCAAAAGCTTACAACATAACAAAACAGAATCCAAAAAAAAAAGAAGTTATGTACTCACCACAAGACTCCATTGGTGTTGTCCATTTTTGTTCTTCCTCATCAAGTGGGCTCGAATCCAACCCTCAGAACTGACTCAGATGCTCTCTATAGCACATGGATATTGGAAACTCTTGAGCTCCTCCCTTACCCATAATGCTGCAGTCCCCTATCATATCTCAGATCTTATTTGCTGGCCTTTTAGCTTTATTGAAAAATAGAAACAGCACTACGAAACCAAAATCTGGAGCTCAAAGGCAGGAGCATTGGTTCCCTTATCTTCTTTTTATTCCATAATTCAGAAAACCAAAAGGTAGGGGGTTGGAGGGAGGGGTGTTGATGAAGAATGAAAATGGACAGCACAGATGGGACATTATGGTGAGTACATAATGTCTTTATCTGATGTTGTCAATTTTCATTCATTTCTCAACAAGTGGGATACAGTCCCCAGCTACCTGAAAACTGTGAGGACTCTAAAGAAGGATATTCATGAGCAGTGTTGAGCCAAAGGCTGCTCTTCCCCTCAAGACCAGATCCAATTTGTAATGAATAATAAAGGTATGAAGATTAGCTCAAGTTGAAGCCATGCAGATATCACCCATGGAAGGAAGACCTGAATAAGAATACTGATGAAGTTGCCATGGATCTGGTTTAATGACATCTTAAAGGTTTTGAGAAAGACAAACCCAATTTGCTGTAGACAAAAGAAATGCAATCGGTTAATAATTTGGCTAAAGTTACTTTGGTAACTGGTTTGCCCAATTTTGATTCTGCAAAGGAAACAAATAATTTATCTGTTTTTCTCAGACGTTTTGTTCTGTGGAAATAGAAACATAACTGTCTGTGAATATCCAACAAATGTAACATGCATTCTCCTTAGTTCATGAAATTTGGAAATAAAATGGGAAGATTGATATATTGAGATTGATGTTGGATTCTGACACCACCGTATGAAGGAAGGATGGGTTGGTTCATAACACTACTCTATCTTTATGGAAAATGAAATAAGGAGACTTAAAAGATAAGACTTGAAGCTCAGAGACTCTTCGAGCAGAGGTTATAGCTACTAAAATCAGTTTTCCATGTTAAACATTTTAGTTCACATTTTCCTGATAGTTCAAATGGAGATTGAGTTAAATTTTGTAATACTAAGTTCAAATCCCATGGTGGAGTTGGATCTTTAAAAGGGGGGTCTGAGAAGAAAATCTCCCCTTATAAAGGCTTCACAAAGTTTTGAAGAAGCTAAGGAGGAGTTATTTACTCCTATGTGGAAATTGACAGCTAGTTGTACTTTAACAGTTTAGGAGCTAGCCCTTCATTACAATTTGCAGCCCAAAACTCAAGAACTTTAGTTACTGGTGCTGAAAAAGAATTAGTGTCTGTTTGTTGTGCCCAAAAAGCAAATCTTTTCTTTTTCTATTATCTCCAAATTTTTCTAGTGAAAGCTTTATGGGAAGACAAAAGAATTCAATGTACAAGGAAGGAGAGTCTTGGTTGCTTGGCTATCAATGGAAGTGGAGAGACCATGTGGTCAACTTTAGTTCTGAAATATTCAGGTGAATCATGCCTGTTGGGTGAGACAGGAGGTCTGGAATTGGATCCAGAATCCATGCTGGGTAAAGTAGATGAGGCCAAAGAAAGGGGAACTGAATCTGACAGGGCCAATAAGGTGCAATGAGGATGACTGTTCTCTTCAATTGGCATGTTTTTTTTGAAGAATCTTAGGATTAAAGGATTTGGGGAGTAAGCATAAAGAAGATCACGAAGAAGAGTGTCTCTTGGTGATTCCTCTGGTGGAGGGATCAGGTCAAATAACCACTTTTTGTTAAGAGCAGATGCAAAAAGGTCATAGCAAGGGTGGCTCCATTGGCAGAATATCTCTACTACAATTTTTATATTGAAAGACCACTCATAAGGCAATAAAATGGACCTGCTCAACTTGTCTGCTATCACACTGGATTTCCCCAGAATGTGCATTGCTATCAGAAATTGATTGGATGAGATCACCCATAGCCACACTCTCAGAGCTTCTTGACACAAGGGGTAAGATCTGGGTCCTTGTTTGTAGATGCACCATACCACTGACATATCGTCCATCTAAATAGCAATGGTCCCAGAAGAGAAAGAGTCTTGAAAGGCCTACAATGCTTGGAGTACTGCTCTCATTTCCAAGACATTGATATATGTGTTGGCCTCTTTGGGAGACCAGGTGCCTTGGGCTGTCTTTCCCAAGAAGTGCCCCCCCCACCCAATTTTGGGAGGCAGCTGTGGTCACTATGGCTTTGGACTGATTGGGCTGAAGAAGAATGAAGGGATGGCCTTGTAATATATGATCTGAGTGAGTCCACCGCAAGAGGTATTTTTTTACATGCCTGAGTTATTCTAATCTTGGTACACATGGGTTGGTGGAGAATGGACCACTGAGTTGCTAGGGCCCATTCAAGAATTCTCATATGGTATATTGCTTACAGAACCAGAACTATCACAGTGGGCATTGATCCTCAAGGCTTGTAGAATCAATCAATCAGATAGGGAAGAATTTTGAATTATTTTTCTGACTTGAAATTGAATAGTTTGTAACTTTGCTAAGGGAAGGGAAGCTGTCACTGACACTGCATTGAACAAGGCCCCGATGAACTCTAATATCTGAGATAGATCTAGATGAGATTTGCTGTGATTGATGGTAATTCCTAGAAGAGAGCAAAGCTGGAGTACATAATATTGCACTTTTATCAGAAGATGCCTGGTCAGAGCAGTTATGAACCAGTCATCCAAGTATGGAAACACCTGGAATTCTTGCAGTCTCAAGTGAGCTGTTACTACTGCAATGCATTTTGATCTGCAAATCACACAGGCACATCCAGGCATGTCTCCTAATGGAGATGCCTAAACTCACATCCATTGAGGTACCTTCAGCTGCAGGTGAAATGGGCCTCATTGACAAATTTGAAATGGATTGTAGGGTAGCAACCTGTGAGACAACAGAGCTCTCTGCTCAGTAGTATTGGTACCAGAGAGGGATTTGGAAAGTTCTTAAATCACATCCTTCTGAAATCTGGTGAATTGTGACAAATAATTCAGTGACATGAGTGCAAAGGTCACTGAAGCATATACATGCTTCTCAAATCTGTCCAAAGCCTTGGACTCCCTTCTAGGGCACTGGACAGCTGAACTCTGTTTAGCGAGTTCCTTCTTCATGGCCGCCGCTACAACCATGGCATCTACTGGTGCTCCTTTGCTTCAGAATTCTCTTCCTTTCAGTGGTGCCAAGCTCCTATCTGGTCTCTTGGGGATTGGCTCCACAGCATCAGGTTCCTTTCACAACCACTTAGGGATTAAATCAATGAGCTCATTGGTGGGTGGAGTCACCCAGGAAGTAGAGGGGTCAGACCCAAAGGTTTCCATGGACACTAATTCTTCTTGGGAAAAGTTATCAGTAGACCAACCACCATTTTGCTGGAGGATCTCCAGGATGTCTCTGAAGGAGACATCATCTGGTGGTGATCTTGGGGACACTTCCCTCTCATCAAAATCAGTATCTTCTGTCACCAATTTTTGAGGAAAGTCTAAATGCCTCCTCTTGCGCTTTCTGTT
This sequence comes from Protopterus annectens, assembly GCF_019279795.1. NCBI lineage: Eukaryota > Metazoa > Chordata > Ceratodontiformes > Protopteridae > Protopterus > Protopterus annectens. The sequence goes on along the minus strand of NC_056728.1, from coordinate 341,246,657 downwards.
CCTAGAGACATCTTCAATGGGATGCTCTGAAGTATCAAAGGATATGAGAATACCCCAATGGGTAGTCTGGAGACTTTGGGCTGGCTATCCCTGTGGAGTAGAGTATTGAGGCTCAAGGCACAAAGGCATATGGGAATGGGAAGATGGATCGGGGAGAAATCATCCTTCCTCTATAGGTGGAGAAAACTTTCCCCACTACTTCAAAGGCAGAATGCCCTAGGAAGAAGGAGGTTGACAGTGCCAAGAAGACATGCTATGGACTGTCAGCTCCTTCTGACCAAATAGCGGCCCACTCGAGGCAGAGGTCAGGGCCGAGCTATCAAAAGCTGAGGCTCTAAAGGGCAGAGACAGCTACAACAACTTCAGAGTCAACTCCAACACCTCAGATCCAACAATGGCACTATGGCTCTGACAGTCATCTGATTCCAGCACACTCAGAGCTTGTCCACTCAGAGAAGATATCAGAGCCTGATACAGTAATTTAGGATCTGAAACACGCAGTTCTGGGAGTCTCAGATCAAGGAGCTTTGAAGCTGAAATTTGGACTGGAAAAGGAGCCAAAATAGTTGGAGTAGCACAGGTAAAGGTCTCCAGACCCAATGTGGTAGGAGCCAGGAGAAATTCCATCTGAATGTGGGCTGAGAGAAATTTCCTTATCATTCTATCCACATCTGCTTCTGTCAGAACCCAAGAAGGACAGGAAGAAGAGGCAACTGAAGGGGTTCTAGAATGATGGTGTCTCTCTAAGAAGGGTGATGATAAACGGGAAGGAACAGGGTCTAGAGATTATACATAATGGGTCTCAGAGAGCTTCTTCAGCTCTGAGTGTGTCCAGTCTGATGATGTGGATCTGTTATTAGAGGCTGTCAGATCCCAAGACTTACTCTTCAGATCTGACAAAATCAGATCTGATCATTTGGACACCTTGCATGAAGTTTCAAGAGAAGTGTCAGACCCAGGAATGGAGGATCTGGATGGGTCCTATGTAAGCTTTCTGGACTCCTCCTTGTCTAATTCTTGGAGATTTGAGCTCCAGATAAACTCTTCAAAAAAAGAAGTCACCAATAAACCTTTTACAATCAGTTTATTTTTGCGATCCACTTACAAATGTTGTACGACTCTTAAATGAGCTGGGCCTAAGCATCACACACAGGAATCATATGCATCAGATAGAGGTATTTTATGGACACAGTCTTTACATTTCTTAAAACCTGAAGGTTTTTCATCCATACTGAAGCAGAAAAACTTACAGAGATATTACAAATACAAGATAGACTATTATTTATTTATTTATTTTAAACAAAGAAAGAAAAGAAGAAAGTGAAACAAGGATTACCTACAATGGTAATAAAAGAGATTACCACAAGAGTATAAGCAAGAAAATGTTCACCAACAATGGTAAAGTAAGAATACAATGATAGATGTATAAAGGATAAGGGAGGAATATATAAAATATGTAGCTAAAGGTAACAAAGTAAGCAAATGTATAAAACCTACTCCACTCACAAATACCACACTAAAGTGTGAGAGTTAACAGCGACCATGTCCATACGTGAAGGTGGTAAATGAGATCTGAGAGATGGTAGGATACGAAAGCATTATGAATAAGAGAGGAGCTTGAGAGCTTCCAGTATCCACGAGTTGTAAAAAGCATCCAAGTCCGATCTGAGGTTTGGATCCGAACCCACTTTTTGAGGAACATATATAAATTGACAACATCAGATCCTAAAGGTACTGTTTCTCACTTGCTAGGAGTCTTAACAACAAATGCCACTCCCTACAAGCACTCCTTACTCTGGATGACATCAGTGTATGTATTGAAATGGATACTTGGTTCAAGACCATAGAGATAAACCCATTAGTACAGAGTTTTAATGCCTAGTAAAGGTGGTTGTGTCTCCATCTTTGTATAAAAAACACTTCAGCTCCAGACTAGTTAGACAAGATAATGATTTTATGCTTATTGTTGCCCAGCTTGCCATTAACAAAACCATTATCACATGATGGAAAATTAATATTTCCCCTTCAGCCCTTAACTCTTACCTGACTAGTATGGAATCCCTATGAATTAACACAAACACCATTTTTAGGGGACTTCAACTATCCTTCCATTAACTGGCAGACACAAACATCCTCTAACATCTAAACCCAAACAATTTTGAACTTCATCAATACAAATTATCTAGACCACTTATCCTGTACCCTAACCAGGTGATAAAATCCTGGTCTTGATCTTCACAAATATGTGACAGCATTGATCCCTAATAATTTTGAGTCTCACCCTAGTCAAATCTGACCAGAAATCAGTCTCATTCACCTTAAGGCTGAAGCTAGAAGCAGTCTTTAATATCTTATTATTCAGAGATCATTCTGAAGCTAGTCTAGTGAGGCTGAGTGATGATCTGGCTAACTTCAATATCCACTTCCAACTTGATGATTCCAAGTGCTAGTGCAGAATCCTTTTCTGCCAAATTCTATGCATGTGTGAGTAACTGCTTGGATGCACTTGTCTTCCTCTGAAGTAAATATAATGCCAAATTCAAAAATAAACCCTTTGATGCAACCCTAGTATATGGAACCCAAATATAAACAAGCTCATAATAAAATAAAAAAATATTTCATGTAAGAATAAATGCAGTTCTCAAGATGTAAAAAAATACTCTTGCTAAACTTAACAGGGAACTCTGGGCCACCCTGATCAAATCATCAAAACCAGATATGAGGTAAAAATTACCACCCAAGCAAAATGCAACCACAGAACCTTCTTTTACTATATTAGAAACCTTAGAAACGATTCCCAGCATTGTGCAGAGCTAATAGTAAATGATATATGCTTGGACCCAGAGAATATAGCCAGACCATTTAGCAGATAAATTTAGCTCTAATTTCACTCTCCCTCCATCTCCCATCTTATTTTGTAAGGTTCCATACCTGCATCAACACCCCACCTCAAATCTCCCATTAACAAGTCCTCAAGGCATTATCCAAGGCCAAGAATAATGCTTTTATGGGCCCAGATAACATACTGAGCTGCTTACTGGACAGCATGGAATAGAGACTGTCAGACTACCTACAAAGGCTATTCAGTTTAAGCCTCCAAACAGGCTTTGTGCTAGATGAATGGGGGATAGCAACTATCACCCCCTTGCACAAAGGTAGGGTGTCAATGGACCTGTGAAATTATAGAGCTATATAAGTCTGACTAGCCTCATCTGCAAAGCTATGGAAAGGATCATTATGGAATGAATTTATAAGGACACAGGTAACTTGCAAACTCTCAACCTAAGCCACTTCATTTTCTTAAGGGCAGATCCTGCATACTTAACTTGGTCAGCATCCTCAAAATGGCTACTGAACCAATGAATGAGGGCAAATTAGTACACACTGCATATTTAGACCTCACAAATGCATTCAACATCATCCCACACTCAGATATCATAAATAGACTATCCCAGTTAAAATTATTCCAGTTAAGGGTTAATCCCTATGTAACTCTTACTGCAAACTGACTAATTAACAGAACCTAGGAAATCAGGGTGGGTGGCTCTACCTCCTCCAAAAGACCAGTCACTAGTAATGTACCCAAGGGCAAGGTTCTTGGGCCAATCTCCTTTGGCATTTAATTTTTGGAAGCCAAAACTATTGTTAAGGGGTTGAGACTGACAAAGCTTGCAGATGACTGTAAACTTAGTGTCACCATAATCTTCCCAGAGGACTCCAAGATCCTCCAAGATGGCCTTTTCCTAACCAATAGTTGGCGTCAAGTCCATGGAATGAAACTGGAGGTCAAGAAATGCATAATAGTATCCCTTATTACCATAATATTGACAACACACCATTGAAAATAAATCCATTCATTAGGGACCTTATAACCTATGTAGATAACAAACTACCCTTTGATCACCACCTCTACACTACTGTAAGAAAGTACTGTTTCATTGCACAGCTTATTACTAAGGGTATGGTGTCCAGGTCAGGGATATAATCATTCCACTCTTTTCTGCACTCATTAGTCCAATCACTGAACACAACAGCCACTTTGGCATGTACCTGTCCAAATACCGATGCAACTTGAATGCCCACATTTGCTTTCTTACTAAGAAAATCAAAGACCTAAATCATAAAAAAACTAAGCAGACCATCTGAAAGCCCTGTTGCTCTTCTCAGTGTCATGTGAGCTACTGAGGGGTGATCTCTATCAGTTGTACAGAGCTTTAAAAGGCCCCATCCTAACAGACCTAATGTACATTCTCATGTCCGATGGAAGCGTAAAAACCACTCAAAAGATCTAAAGCTCTTTTTCAACATAAATAGAACATACTAGCGAGCTAGATGTTTACCACAGAGAATATCATTTCTTTGGAATCATTTTCCTCTCTACATAATGTAAAGTAATTTTCTTACCTATTCAAGGATAATCTAGATGAATAGGTGGGTAACAGCAAATTCTCCCTTGGTTTAGTTCACTTATATTTCATGAACAGGGGAAAACTGTAAATGTTCAACTTGTCTGTGGGTTATTTTTACTTAAAAATATAAGGGCTAAAACTTTGTGGGAATGCATGGCTAGGCCTCTATAGCTCCTCAGATGAACCTATAAACATTCTTGAAGTCAACAGTCATTTTAATCAACAGAACTAAAACAAAAAGTTTTTATTTAAGCTATAACAAGTTCAAGCACTATCACATATCATTTGACTGAAACTGAAGGAAATTACTTCCTTCAATATCTTTTTGCCTCAGAGATTTATTATAAACATAACATGATTCTGTGTGAGCTCCATATTACTAAGAGTCCTAGTATGAGGTTTGAGTGGGAAAGTGAATATTTTAAATGATAAGAAGGTGCACAGAAATAAATTTTATGTGGTTGCTATGACAAAACGTCAACAAGCAGTGATGGAGCAAGAGACCATGAAGCTGGACAACACCATTAATTTACAGAATGAATAACATCTTAGTTACTGGAGGAAAAGGATAGGGTGGAGTGTGAAGGGGGAGCAGTTTTTTTGGCTTACTAATTCCAAGACAGAGGTGTAGGACATCTGCTTGCAATTTGGTACTCCCACTGTGAAGGGAACATGATTTGATTGCAATACACTTTGAGATTAAAATTTCAACACTAGACCAAAGGGCTGGGACAGATTAATATTGCATACAGTGATGCCCTTGATGTCAACAACTTCATCCAGTTAGGGAATCCCTAAAATATTCTGCATACGTCACAGCATATAGGACATTTTAGAGGATCTTTTTCATGTTTCCATGTCTCTTACCCAACCTGCCTGTGGCTGAGGTGATTCCAACCCTGGGGTCATACTAAGGACACTAAACCTTAAAGCAGTAGAAGGAGAAAGCAATAGATGTTCAGCTGAAAGGAACACACAGTAGTGTGGCTAGGACAGAATGAGAGTGGCAACTGCCACTGATGCAAAGTGTTGGGGGATAACATCAGCCGATTATGAACACTCTTTAATGCAATACCAGCTTTTTAAACCTGGTAATACATTTGTAGTCAACACTGAGCACTGTAGCTCTCTGAGTATGGTCTAAACTGTAGCAACGTCTTGCTCATTGTAGCAAGCAGTATGCTATAGTTTAAAAGTAAAACAAAAATATTTTTTTAACTAAAGCTTGAGTGCTGTAGTGCTCTGTGCAGTCAGGCAGAAAATAATCTTTACCACCTGTTTGCTACATTTGCAGCAAGTAGTGTGCTACCATTTCTTTAATAAAATATGTTGGAGGGTTGAACACAGGGCACAGAAACAGGACCTGAATGGCTGGGGCGGGGAGGAGGGTGTCATGCGTCTGGTTTGTTGGTGTACCAGTAGAAGAGTAGAAGGAATGTCTTTTTTTTTTTTTCTTGAGTGTGTGTGTAGATCTAACTGTAATAAACTAAACTGATCAGTTATGGCTTATTACAATGAAACAATGAAGTGCTTTTTTTTTTTTTTTTTGCTGTGAGGAACTGGGAACTGGGGAGCTGGTTCGTTGAACTGGCCCAGGGCACTAACTGAACCAGCTATGATTCTGACTATACAATAGGAGGGAAGGTAGAAAAAGAGAGAGAGAGAGAGAGACCAACAGCTCAACATACCTTGTTGAGACTTTAAAAGCAGCTGAAGTTGTATTAATTGAATGTAGGCAGACTAAATTGAAATCCATCCATCCATCCATTCATGCATCCACAACCTTTTTTTCTCATTTTTCCACATGGGGTTGTGGTGTCACTTCAACACTGACAATCATCTAGAGCTATTGTTCATACACTGGGTGGCTTGCCCTGCTTCGGTTATTCTTCTATATAACACGTACACATGTACATTCACATCATTTGCCAATTTACAGTGTGCAATCCACCTGTCTTTGCAATGTGGGAGTAAAGTGGATCACTGGGAGAAAACCCACATGAACACATGGAGGGCATGCAGTGTAGATTAAAATACATATATTATAGGAAAATTGAGTTAGATGAGTTTAAAATGGTAACAGGACAGGTACATAAAGACAGTTCTCCATGTGAAGATGAACTCACTTATGATTTTTACAATTCCATGGATGATATGTGAAAAAAAAAAAAACGTTTTTGTATGTCTTCAATAAATGGCTCACTTTAAGGGTTCACAATACCTGCATAGTACATACTGGTAAAGATTTTAAAGGAAAATACTGATAAATGAAAAACTGGAGACCTATTGCTCTGTGTACTGTGGACTGAAAAATCTTGATGAAAGTTCTACACTATAGAATAAGAAAGGATATTAGTAGGTATGGGATGGCTGGAATGAAACAAGACTGAATAAACTGTCTTAAAGATACTGTTTGATATTGACAGCTCAGTCTGTTCCAAGAGCGATTCAAGAAATCATGGGTGAGATAAGCATCAACATTAGGATCAGGAACTCATTTCAGACTCAGATAATGAGTTCATGACATTCATGGAATTTCAGGTTAAGTATAAAAGCTCAGGACAACTCCAGAATAGTGCAGCATCTGAAACAATGACTTCACAGCTGGAAAATTGTTGTCAAAAATGACCTAGACATATATATAATGGTGTTATAAAAAGTCAGTTATTACATGCAAGCAGACTGAATACATCTGACTGTGGCTTTAAGACTGAAGTTGAATGTATGGTGAAAGATTTTCATTCCAGAGGGTACATCATATCCTTAATTAATGAAAATATACAATATGTAAACTCAGAACTTAGAGGGTAGCTTGCCCATATCTTCGCAGTAATACTACACCCTCACGAATGATAAGACTTGGTCCCTTGGTTATATAATGAAATACAATATACACACATGACAAATGAAAGATATTATAGAGAAAAACTGGGTTATTTTACAGTCTGATAATGAAGTAAAGAAAGTTATAGGTGAGAAACAACAATATATATATATATATATATATATATATGTATATACGTATGAGAGAAAAATCTTAAACAGCTTCTATACTATAAAGATATGTGTTTCAGGCAACAAAGGGTCCAACTTTCTAAAAGAAACACAGTATCATGTTATAATTGTATTTATTGTAAATATATTAATACTGATGCTAAATCTGAGCATCCTATTTCTAGAAGTGTTTATATTTAATACTCCAGCTACCTGTACCACTTAGGATGTAGTTTATTTTGTGAACTGTATGAAATGCATTAGTTTCTATATAGGCAAGACAAACCTTTTAATTTAAGGAAAGAATAGCCTCACATCTCTGAAATACGTAGAGGGATGGAGACTAAAGCATTATATAAACATATTTTGGATAAAGGTAGTGATCATACATTCAAATTTAGAGTGTTACAAAGAGTATATTTAAATAAAAGGGGGAGGGCACATTGTTACCAAAACTGAAGCTGCTGAGTATAAGTGGATACATTTTTTAGAGCTGATATGCCACCTGGTCTTAATAAAATGAACAGCATCAAGTCTCTATTGAAATTGAAACAATCTAATGTTTAGATTTTAGGTATTTGTATTTTTAAGGATTCACGAAGGCTTGCACGGAGTCTAAGAGTAGTGTTAGACTCCATGCAGCCTTCGCAATCCAGGAACAGCCCTAAATTCCATGTAAGAGACCAGCTAAAACGTCTCTTACACAGAGTGGGCGTGGATATGCTAATCACCTCACTTGCAGCCCAAAGGCATGCAAATGAGGTAGATTATCGATCCAGGAAGCCCAAAGCAGCCCGTGTAAGAGCCGTTTTAGCTGCAGAAATGTACTCAGTTGACAACTGAGTACGTTTCTGCAAAAAACACAATGGAGCCATGTCAGCTCCAAATAAAGGGTGCATATGTGTCAGGCAGCATGCCAATGGCCAAATATGTGGCCATTGGCAAGGTACCCCGATGCAAATATGAAAAATAAATATTTTTTTTTTCGGCGATCAGTGCAGCCCCACGCAAATGGGCTGCGCTGTATAAAACATAAAAATGAAGGTTATAAACCCACAAATGTGGGTTATATGCAATACATGGATTTACAATGCAGGGACCAGCAGACCAAAAACAACATGGCCACCGTTTACTGGTTGCTAAGGGGGGAAGCTGAGTCTAAGACATGTAACTAAGCATTAGTAGGCAATCTGATGTAAATGAGTGTTAGGATACTGAATTCCACTGTCACATAGCAAATGAGCACATTCTGAGTAGTGTAAGAGATACATAAGGGGGAGGAATAGAGTAGGAGATAGGTGACATCACAGGGGGGAATGGTAGAAAGAAATGCAGTTCATTGGAGGTCAGTGTTACATGACAGATGTCAGACACATATGGAAAGAGGAGTGCCACAACATAATCATGGGAAAGTCAAGAAATGGAAGGTGTACACTGTTGCTTACACCAAAGTTTCTTGCTGGGCGTGCATGCACACGTGTGCGCACCATGAAGCGTGAGTAGGACAGTGTGCGCGTGTGTAAGGCAGACTGAGCATGTGGGAGCCTGTTGGCAGACTTGTAACACTGTTTGTGCTGGTGTGCACGCATTTTAACCCGAATAAGCAGATTCTGAACCGTGTAAGCCTGTGTGTGCACGTGTAAGCCACTGTGAGCCTGTTTCTGCTGGTATGCGCGTTGCTCCCCCCTGAGGAAACAGAAAGGAAAAAGGAAGCAACAGAATTAGTAGGAAGCTAACAGGGAATACTGCTGGAGTTAGCAGGTGAAAACAATTAGAAGCAGGCAATTACACAGGCAGAATAGTAGCTCAGCCAAGCACTTAAAACTCTGCAAACAGCAGTGCAGGATGTTTCTCTCAAGAGACACTGCAAGGCAGGAGTAAGCTATTAGAAGTGAAAACTGAAAAAGCTGAACTCAGAGCAGAAATGCTAGGGGCTGCCATAGCTGTCATAAGGAGACATAGGCTACTTGCTGAGGGTGGTGACAATGCAGATGGTGCCAGACAACCCACAGTGAGGAGACGGAGAAGAGTGTACAGGCCCAGGGTCACCTACCACGGGTTACATGAGCTGGAGATAGTAGAGCGCTATAGAGTGGACAGAGACCTCCTGCAGCAAATTGTCGAGCTGTGCAGGCCACGCCTCACACACAGAACCAACAGAGGGGAACCCATCCCAGTGGAAACCAAGGTATGTGTTGGCATAAGAATACTAGCAACAGGTACCTTCCATAGACCAACTGGTGATATGATGGGGATATCACAGGCATCAGCCTCCAGGGTACTGCACCAGTTCCTGGATGCCATGTCAGCACATGTCGGTAATCATGTATATTTCCCCAATGCCCGTGAGGTATTGGCCAGCAATATGCGTCTCTTCCAGAAAATAGCGGAATACCCTGAGGTAGTGGGTGCAATAGACTGCACGCACATACGCATCAAAGCACCAGCCGGTGAGTGGGGTAGGGCCTACATTAACCGCAAGGCTTAACCTCCATCAACTGCCAGGTCGTGTGTGATGCCCAGGGCATAATAATGAATGTGTGTGCTGGCTGCCCTGGGAGCTACCATGATTCCTATATCTGGCATTTGACGCAGCTGTACCAGACATTTGCCAATGGGGACATCCCACATGGACACCTAGTGGGGGATGCAGGTTATGCACTGGAGCTGTGGCTGATGACACCCATCAGAAACGCACACACACCTGAACAGGAACGCCATAATGAGGCACACGCACAAACACGTAATGTAATAGAGCGTGTGTTTGGGCTGCTCAAGTCACGGTTCCGGTGTCTGGACACATCTGGTGGAGCCTTGCAGTACTCACCAACTACATGTACCCAAATTGTCATGGTATGTGCTATGCTACATAATATGATCTTGCAAAAACAGCTGCAGCAGGACCAGCATAGGGCCGGGCCAAACAGCCCCCCACCATTGCCAAGGCCATCACAGGCAGAGCGTGACTCGGAGGAGGAACAACCTGAGCCTGCCCCAGTAGGCAGAAGGAGGCATGCCCAGTATGCTCTGGCCTTGGCAAAGAGGCAACACATAGCACATACACTGGCTCAGTAGGAACCCTGGGAATGATACCCCTCTCTGACTCACTCATATAATAACAAGGATGCCTAAAATGACATAACCTGCTCTCAAACATGTACAGGGAGTGTAGTATGTGCATCCGACAGAAGCAGCCCTGCAGCACCACCTGAGGCATGAATTCCATGTGTTAAGCAATGTAACACCATGTAGTATATGCACACTTGATGACCCTGACTAACATCCTACCCTCACCAAGGATGATGCCACAATATGACGATGAGATGATCAAGTGCAATAATTGGCTGAAGTATTGCAGTTAGTCAAAGGGGATCCAATGTGTGCCAGCCTGGGATGACATGCTGAGCATGACATGATGCTCTACCTGCTAGGGGTTGCATGCACCTATCAGTCCAGGCCTTATGGATACTGGCAAAGGCTGCTGTTACCCACAGCGTGCCCTGAATCGGTAAGGCTCAAAACACAAACCCACCTCCATAGGTATCACAAGGGATAAGAACCTAGATGTAATGCTACCCAATGCCAGAAGTCTAAACAGCAAGATGCATGCAGTCTAAACTCCCCCAGTATGGAGAATGTTGATATCTGTCCTGTAATAGAAAACTGGGTCAAGGCTCACAACAGCACCGTAACACTACCAGGTTACATCTCATACTGTGCTGTACAGCCTCAAAACATGGAACAAGTTACAAAAGGAGGGTGACTAACAATAATTGTCAAGGATAACCACACCCCCATGTTGGTACCACAACAAGAAGCAGCATGGACTAGCCATGGTCAAGTAACAGTGGCTAAAACTGCCTCCCAGTTTATAGCCTGCTACAAACTACCATCCTAACACCAGGAACTGCACCTGGCCTATGTTGGAATACATGAATATATCAAGCCCTCCAAACCACATTATATTGTGTGACTGAAAATACCCAGACATAGACTGGGAGAATTATACTAGCTCCAACACTGTAGGACAAAAGTTCCTAGAATCCATAAACCAAAATGCCCAGGAACAACATACCACTCCCACAAGAGGGGTAAGCATACTGGATGTGATAATCAGCAATATGTGTACTGGATGGCAAGATGAGAAGTGTATCCCTCACTGGTAAGACCAGACCATAGAGTAATCACACTGGATATACACATCCCGACCCCAGTCCCTGGCCAGAAAACCACAGTGAAAAACATGTGTAAATCAAAAATTGCACTCCTCCAAACTGATGTGGAATCCATTAAAGGCCCTGTGCAGGTGCAAAATATGGGCCACACCTCAGAACCTGTTATACAGGCATTCCATGAACACTGCCAGGAATGCTTGGATTATGCAATCCCAAATAAAACCAAGACACAATGCCATACACAAAGGCATCTGGCATGGTGGACTCCAGCCATTACCAAACCATGCAAGAGAATGAGGAAGCTACTACATCATACAGCAAACATAAAAAGGGAAGTAATCACTGATCAGTAGTATGGCAATAAAATATGTCCACACATACAATTGACTAAGGCCAGCTACAACAAGTTGAATCTGTGAATCTTGAGGCAATGTTACACCTGCCCCAAGTACACAGACAAACCTGAACTCCCCCCAAGAAAAACAAATATATGTGAGAGATGCAACCATTTATCCAAACCGGAGGCTGAGCTCCCTCAACTCAGTACTGTCAAAACTAGTCAGGAGGAGAAGGTAACCACACACACCACAAACTCAGTCCCACATAGACCTATCACAACTGCAAACCAAAGACAAACACAGAAAAACATTCCCAGAGGCCCTAATTACAAACACACCACACCAACAGAGGCCTCCAAAGCAGACACTCAAGCAACCACAACCTCCAAACATAGCACATGCAACACATAGTACACAAAGCTGGTGTGCCAAACAGTCACAGGCCAGAAGGAGAAACAACATGCCTGATACATTTGTAATAGGTGACTCCATAGACAGGCACACTGCTGTCCCACTCACCAGACTGAACAAAGGAAAGGGTACAGTAAGCTGCCTGTAGGCTGCTACAATATGCCACATAACACAAGTACGCAGGTCACCCCAAAGCAAGTAGAAATATGATGCAGTCATTGTCCATGCTGGCGTGAATGACCTGAGATGTACCTCCCTGGACTACATGAAAAGAGACATAGATGAGCTCTCCGATTATGTAGTCCAGGCCGGTATGACACTGACCATTTGCAGCATCCTACCCTCACCAAGAATGATGCCACAGTACAAACACAGAATGATCAGCTTTAACAAGTGGCACAAGTACTGGTGTCATTCCAAGGGGATTCAATGTCTGTCTGCTTGGGATGTCATGCTTGACAAGCCACGCTGCTGTTCCAGGGATGGCTTGCACCTGTTACCCCTGGGCGTCTGGATATTGGATAAGGCTTTTGCCACCTCCATAGAGCCTTTCGTAGGCAAGGCTGAAAAGACTAACCCACCACCCTAGAAAACATAAGTGGAAAGAAACAGAAGGATAATGCTGACCAATGCCAGATGTGTAAACCTCAATATGCATGCTCCCGAGGCCCTCCCCAGGATGGAGAACATTGATGTCCGTGCAGTGACAGAAACCTGCAGCAAGCCTCCTGACAGCACACCAGCACTACCAGGTTATACCTCATATCATGCATTATGGCCCCAAAACCTGGACCAAAACATGAAAGGAGGGGGAGTATCCATATTCAGCACAGACACCCATTCGTCCAGGTAACTGACAATGCACAAAGCATCAGAGACCACCCATGTGCAACTAACCATAGGCATAACTGCTGTACAGTCTGTAGTATGCTACAGACCACACTCTCACACACAGGAACCCCACCCAGCCATCCTGAAGACACTGGACAGTATGAATGTCCCACCAAATACCAAACAAGGTACTCACAAATTACCACATAGGTTGTAAACCATTATGTATGGAAGGAGTAATCAGGGACCTAGGGACACATGTGGACAGTAACCTGTTATGTGACACTCACATTGCCAATGTGGCTAGGAAGACTGTTTATATTGGACACCGTATCATGAAAGGATTCACATCTACATCAACAGAGGTCATTGTGCCCCTATACTGTTCTCTTATCAGACCCATAATCTAGTACAATGCCTCATTTGGGATGTACCTTACCTGACACCTGCAGCAGTTAGAAAGAACTCAAAGGTACCTCACCAAGAGGATAAAGGGTCTCAAATATATGTCATATGCTGCCTGGCTGTAGACACCCCAGCTGAATGCAGTCACATACTGCCTTCACAGAGGCATTGTATGCCTGTTGTACAAGGCCATGTCCAACACAGGAGTAATGGACATGCTCCACCCCAGAAAACCCAAAGCCATTGGAGCTGTGAGAGTGAGAGATGTCAACCTCAACACATAATGAAATAGGATGTGCTGGAGGGACAGATACATAACCCTGAGGCTCCCTACACCCTGGAACATAATCCCACTCCATGTTAGGCAGAGCCCCTCACTGACACTCTTCAACAGGAATCTTGCCAAGTGGATGGATGATTGTAGATGTACACTGGGGTCTTCACTGTGTCACGTCCAGACAGAGGCACAGTAAAGTAAATCATAAATGGCCATAATATTCATATAGCAAGGGGTGGCGAAAGCCACACACACTCTGGCTAGGCTTATAAATGCCCTAGGGTGGATAGCCTAGTATGAACCTATGAACCTATGAAGATACAAATTGTGCAGGACACTAAGGATAATCACAAGGCTTTCTTAACTGATGGTAGGAACCTTGTTGGGAATTCACAGATATGCTCTGAATCACTCAAATATTAAAAACAACATACCAAACACACACACATATTGCCAACATCCAACCTGACAGGTGCAGTTCAAACCCCCCCCCCTCCAGAATGCAAAATATCTATCCCAGCAGACTGCTGGCCCCCTGACATTGCAGATGCTGAGGTAACAGCCAGCATCGACAAAGCAAAACACACAGCAGCAATGGTATGAGATGTTGTCCTGGGCTGAGTCCAACATGGACTCCAAGAAGAATGGAATGCCAAATCACACTACTGCTCAATGTCAGCCTTACCACAGGATATGTACCCAAAGAGCAGTGTACAACAACAGTGGTCCTTCTCAACAAATGTGTTGCCTGAATGGATACTGCAAACTACCACCCCAGAATCCTGACAAGCTTGGTCTGCACAGCTATGGAAAGGATCAGCATGTACCGCAGACATAAAGATATTGGGGACCTACTGACACCGGACCCTACCCAATGTGGCTTTCTTAAGTGCAGATCCTGCCCCTTAAACATGTTTGACTCATTTGAAACAGTCATTAAGGTCATTGATGAGGGCAATGTGGTCCACACAGCGTAGCTGGACCTTGCAAAGGCTTCCATACAATACCCCACGTGTTCATTATAGATAAACTCACCAGCTTAAATATAAACCCCTATGTCAGTAGAGGGGTTGCAAACCAGACCAAGCACAGAACTGACATGGTCAGACATGCTGCAGCCATCAAAAGGGACACATAGAAATAGACAAATGGTGCCATAGCCATGTTAGCAAGCTAATTGCAGAAAAGTGTATAGTCAACCCCTTTGGATATACAGTAAGTGCCCACCAATTACCACATAGGTGTTAACCCATTAAGTACTTAACATGTAATGAGAGACCTGGGGACACAAGTTGATAGATATCCTGCATTGGACAAGCATGTGGCTGTAGTGGTTACAGAAACATACCATATACCCACCTAATCATGAAGGTTGTCAGATCTAGATAAGGGGAGGTCATTGTGGCTCTGCAGTCATCCTTCATCAGCGTTACAATTGACTACAATAGCCCCTGTGGGATGTACCTCAGCAGACACCTCCATCAACTGTAAAGTCCCCAAAAGTACCTCACGAGGAGTATCAAAGAGCTTGAACAGATGCCATGTGTTGCCTGATTAAACAAACTGCAGCTCCACACACTGCCATACTGCCCACGCAGAGGCAAGCTGTGCCTGATGTATAAAGCCATGTCCAAGCTGGAATCAATGAACATGCTGCACCTTGTACAATCTGAATGGCAGTGAGCTATGCACATGAGAGACCTGAACCCCAGCACTGACATACATAGGACAAGCTGTACTGAATGATCCATAACACAGAAGCCACTCCCACTCTTGAGTAAACTCCCAGTACAGGTTAGCCAGAGAGTCACTCATCGACTCTCCTCAAGAGGAATCTTGATGAGTGGATGGGAGATGGTAGGTTTACCCTGGGTATCACTGTTATGTCACGGGTAGACGGAGGCACAGTATACTAACCATGACATATGTCATGGCAAACTCCACTTACAATGTGTGTCGAAGGACAAACACACTCTCCGACTAGCATTAGAAATGGCCTAGGGCACAGCGCTAGTGTTTGCCAATGTACACCTATGTTGTGGAATACACTACCAATGTTGGACATGCCTGGTTTAAGTAGTTCATATCTGAACATAATGCAACATGGTCAGATGTGCACAACTGGCCCCTAACCAGGCTGTTGTACTCACTATGAAAATGTGAAGCAGTGATAGGACTAAAGCCCAGGATACTGTCCACCACAGTGAAAGTACTGAACCAGTACAATATACGGTACTACAGTGTTAGGTCAGTATGAAAGGATGTTGACAACTGTATGCAAAGTATCCCATGCAAACCCTGCAGGCACAGTATAATCCCTGTTGTGTTCAGACACAAAGCAGTTGGACAGTAACTACACAACATGACACACAACACACAACCATAAACGTGAGATATTGTTGAAGTTCTCACTCATCCACAAATGTGGTGGGCTGCAGAGTTCAACATATGGAAAGCTCACACTGGGAATGCTCGCACACTTTGATAAATGAGACATATGTCAGACAACATGCCATGGAAAGCCTGAACTGGGCATGCTCACATACTTAGGCCAAATCTCAGTTTAGCAGTTGGCCACACATATCTGGTATTTGTACGTGTTATGCCAGGAACCAACCACATTACAGCAATCTGCCCAGTGCACACAGTTAAATGACTACAGAAACATATGTGATATAGTGGATCCCTCTCATATTCAAACATCTTCCACAGATACAGAAGTTGTTCATAGAAACAGGGAATGCTATGGCAATAAAGACCTGCAAACAGTCTATCACCAACAAATATTGTGCATCTGACAATTAAACATATGGGTGTAGAGGCCAACACTAGGCTAGGGAATGACAGCTTAGCCAGAGTGTGCTTGGCGTCTGCCTCCCCAGTACAGTAGACTACTGTGCCACTGTAAAGTAGGTCACATAAGGCACCGTGTGAGGCTAATGTGCTGTGCCTCTGTCAAGCAGGGACACAGTGGAGATCCCAGGGGTTGAATTTGCTAAGCCACATCCATGTTGTTGGTGTGTGCTGGAAGAGGGTTGGTGAGGACCTCTAACAGTAAGTGGGCGTCAATAACAGACTGAGGTGAGCCTTATCTGCATTGTCTGGACAATTTCACTGTCAACACTTTGTCGTGATGATTATGAGGGATTGAAGTGTCGTGCCAGTACTGTTCAGAGATGTCCTCCCTCTGTGGGCTACTGCTCTGCAATGTATTAGCTCACTCTGTCTGTTGGACAGCCCATATATGGCTGGTGTACACCTGACAGGTGCCCTGTTGTGGAGCAGTCATGGGTATATTTGGGATAGCATGATCAATGCAAAACTTCCACATGCTTATAGAATGCAATTGTCAAGGATTATGCAGAGTGGCCTGTATACTCCCCCAGCATGGGTCCTTTGAAGTCTTCCCCCCCAGTCTTCACAAGGGTAAAGTCTGCTTTTGATAAATACACTTTGTTTGCGGTGACAACCTTGCCTGGGGGTGGGGATGGGAAATGGATGTTCAGGGAAAGGTGGGTATGGTCAGATATCAACAATGGTGGTCTACCTCTGGTGTGGAACAGTGAGTACCCATGTTGCAGATGGTCAGGTGCAATATGTATTCCCCCTTGTGGCTGTGGTGAGTGGTTGTGCCATAGCACATGGACTCACAAATGGTAGTGGCTGTAGGGTAATGTTGTAGAGGCCTGAGTAGTTTCCACACACAATATACCTGTACCTGCCGTTAACAACTGGAATGGTGTATGTGAACACCTGCATACCTTGGCACTGTTCCCAGCGAAGCAAAGTGTGTGTCCTGGATGTGGGAGGGGTGGTCCAAACTGGTTGTGTTGTGTGTTACAGGTCCTGTGGTCACGAAGCATGGTATGGAACATAACCTGCCAGTGCGATGTGCATATCTGACCCTGAAGTAGGTGGCTGCAAATGCATATATATGCTATCCCCCACCTGACAGGTAGTACTAGATGTACATACCGCTGTAGAAATAATGATGTCAGCACCCTATAAATACTGCAGGTGCAGAACAAATGCCCACTAATTCGGATAGTGCGCTCTGCTAATGCTTCTCCATTAAGTGTCATAATATAGTTAGGTAGTGGTTTGAATCCTGCAAATGCTCAGTGTGTGAGTGGGGTTAGTGTGTGTGCAAGTTTGTGTGAGGGAAATGTCCCTTTTGGCAACTAGGAGAACACACTACAGGATGCACATTCCCCTTTCTAAACACTGATGATGTCAGCACCCTATAAGTATAGCAGGAGAAGAAAGACCGCCCTGAAATGCGAATAGCGCGCTCTGCTAATCTGTCCATCTTGAGTGTCATAACATAGTTAGACAGGGGTTTGAATCCTGCAAGTGTGTGTGTTTGTGTGAAGGGGGTTAGTGTGTGTGCAAGTCCGTGTGAGGAAATTGTCCCTTTTGGCAACTAGGAGAACACACTACAGGATGCACATTCCCCTTTCTAAACACTGATGATGTTAGCACCCTATAAGTACAGCAGAAGAAGAAAAACCTTCCAGTAGTGCGAATCGCGCACGCTGCTAATGCATCCGTCTTGAATGTCATAACATAGCTAGGTAGGGGTTTGAATCCTGCAAATAGCAAGTGTGTGTGTTTGTGTGAGGGGGGTGAGTGTGTGTGCAAGTCTGTGTGAGAGTAATGTCCCTTTTGGCAACTAGGAGAACACACTACAGGATGCACACTCCCCTTTCTAAACACTGATGATGACAGCACCCTATAAGTACAGCAGGAGAAAAGAAGCCTCCCAATAATGTGAATAGCGCACTCTGCTAATGCGTCTGTCTTGAGTGTCATAATATAGTTAGATAGGGGTTTGAATCCTGCAAGTTTGGGTGAGTGTGAGGAAAATGTCCCTTTTGGCAACTAGGAGAACACACTACAGGATGCACATTCTCCTTTCTAAACACTGATGATGTCAGCACCCTATAAGTACAGCAGGAGAAAAGAAACCTCCCAGTAATGCAAATAGTGTGCTCTGCTAATGCGTCTGTCTTGAGTGGCGCAACATAATTAGGTAGGGGTTTGACTCCTGCAAATGTGTGTGTGGGAGGATGAAAGTAGGGTGTGTGCAATTACATGTGTAAGAAAACTGACCCACACCAGCTGCTGCATATTCCAATCTCTACACAGAGATGATGTCAGCACCCTACAAGTACAGCGGAAGAGAGCAAATCCCCCAGTAATGCAAATAGCATGCTCTGCTACTGCGTGTCTCACTACTGTCATAGCACGTTTAGTTATGGCTTTGAATTCCACACATGCCACGTGTTGTTTTGTCACACAGAATGCCCATGTGTGTGGGTTGTTGTTCACAATAATGCATGACTGAGTCATATGTGTCCATGCCTCTGACTGACCTGTATGCTTGTGTTATGCGGTGGACCATAGTGCCCCACGGGCATATCACTGTGACCTTCACCTTGTCCAGCCTGGTGAGCGGGACCTCACTGTACCGGACAATAAAGGTACCTAACACAACTGTAACAGGTGTGTTGTCTAGCCATACAGGCTGTGACTGTTTGGCACACAGGATATGTGTGCTATGTGTTGCACGTGCTGTGTTCCGGCTTAACGTATGGCTGTGTGCCAGCTGCAGAGGTGTCTGCTGCGCAGGCAGGATGCTATTCTGAGGCTCCACAAATGGCCCAGTGTGTTCACATGTTTGAATTGCTGTCAATGTAGGTCTACATCAGACTGGTATTGCAGTCACTGTAGTATGACATGCCACCTGACAGGTTATGCCAGTACTGGGATCAGAGTGCTTAGTCCCCAGTTTGGCTATGTGGTTGCATCTCATACATGTGTTGTACATCCATGTGTAGGGGAGAGGGTTGACTGTGTACATGTGGCAGCTGTGACATTGCCACATGACCCACATATTCCACAACTGTACCATAGAGGTGACTGACAAGTGACCTTTACACATGCTACCATAGTATTGTGATTACCATGGTGATTAACAGCACATAGGGCCAATGGGGAACAAGGTACATAGGTTCATAGGTTCATAGGTTCATACTAGGCTATCTGCCCTAGGGCATTTACAAGCCTAGCCAGAGTGTGTTTGGCTTTCGCCACCCATTTTAAATTTATTTTGCTATGCCCTTTTTCGAGGTTAGTATACTGTGCCTCTGCCTAACAGTGACACAGAAGTGATACCTGGGGTAAACCTACGATCTCCCATCCACTCATCAAGATTCCTCTTGAAGAGAGTCAATGAGGGACTCTGCCTAACCTGGACTGGGATTTTATTCCAGAGTGAAGGGAGCCTCTGGGTTATGAATCTGTCCCTCCAGCATGTCCTATTTATTCCAGTGCTGAGGTTCAAGTCTCTTGAGCGCGTAGCTGGATGGGATTTGGATTTTCTGAGGTGCAGCATGTCCATTAATTCCGGGTTGGACATGGCTTTATACGTCAGGCACAGATCGCCTCTGAACAGGCGGTATGCCACTGAGTAGAGCTGGAATTTCTTTAACCGGGCAGCATATGGCATCTGTTTGAGCCCTTTGATCCTCTTGCTGAGGTACTTTTGGGGTCTTTCCAGTCGCTGCAGGTGTCTGGTAAGGTACATCCCAAAATGGGCATTGTACTCAATTATGGGCCTGATGAGGGATGAGTAAAGAGGCACGATGACCTCCCCTGATCTAGATGTGAATCCCTTCATGATTAGGTGGGCTATATAAAATGTTTTTCTAACCACTTTGGCCATGTGGTTGTCAAATGAGAGATTGCTATCAACTTGGGTCCCCAGGTCCCTAATTACTTCTTCTGTACTTAATGGATTACCACCTATGTGGTAATTTATGGGCACTTTGTTTTTGCCAAAGGGGATGACTATACACTTTTTGGCATTTAGCTTGAGGCCATGGCTCTGGCACCAGTTGTCTGTTTCTATGAGGCCCTTTTGGAGGATGCTTGTGTCGGTGGAGACTCGATTATGGCACCCAGTTTTCAGTCATCTGCGAACTTGGTCAGCCACAGTCCTTCCGTGTTGGCCTGTACCTCCGAGAAATATATACCGAACAACAGAGGTCCCAGGACTGAGCCTTGTGGGACACCACGTGTAACTGGTTTGGAGTCTGACATGGCTCCAGCAATTCTAACCATGTGGGTTCTGTCCTTGAGCCAGTTTGCAATCCATCTAGTGACATAGGGGTTTATATTTAAGCTGGTGAGCTTATTTATAATAACCGAGTGGGGTATTGTATCGAAGGCTTTTGCAAGGTCCAGGTAGGCTGTGTGGACCACCTTCCCCTTGTCAATGGCCTTGGTGACTGTTTCAAAGAAATCAACCATGTTTAAGAGGCAGGATCTGCCCTTAACAAAGCCGAACTGGGTAGGATCCAGTGTCTGTAGGTCCCCAATATCTTTATTTATGAGGTCCATGATGATCCTTTCCATAGCTTTGCAGACAAAGCTAGTCAGGCTTATGGGGTGATAGTTTCCAGGATCCGTTGAGGCACCACCTTTATGGAGAGGGACCACTGTTGCTGTACGCCACTCTTTGGGCACATATCCTGTAGTAAGGCTGAGATTGAACAGTAGTGTTATGTTTGGGTTTAGCTCTTCTTGGAGTTCATATAGGACACAGCCAGGGACACCATCTGGTCCCATTGATGCTGTGTCTTCTGCTTTGGAGAGGGTGGCTCTTACCTGAGCATCTGAGATGTCAGGGGGGCAGCACTCTGCTGGGATAGATATTTGCCCTTTTGGTGTCGAGGGAGGGGGGGGGGGTTTGTGCTGAACCTGTCAGCTAGGATGTTGGCAATGTCTGTGGGTTCGGTGTATTTATTGTCATTTTGGACTAATTCTGAGCATATCTGGGAATTACCACCCAGGTTCCTAACATAACTAAAGAAAGCATTGTGATTATCCTTAGTGTCCTGTGCAATGTTTCTCTCGAAGCTGGCCTTAGACAATTTTATGAGTGCCCGTAGTTTTTTGCTAATACTGATCAGTGATGCCTTCCCTTTTTGGGATTTTGCTCTATCATTTAGTAGCTTCCTCCTTCTATTGTATAGTTTGTTTATGGCTGGGGTCCACCAGACAGGACGTCAGCCTTTGGAGGATTGGGTCCTGGTTTTATTTGGGATTGCATGATCCATGCATTCCTGAAGGTGTTCATAGAATGCATTTATAAAGGATTCTGCGGTCTGGGCCGTATTTTCCACAGGCCCGGGGGCTTTGAAGGATTCCACCTCAGTTTTGAGGAGTTTGAAATTTGCTTTAGAGAAGTTTTTCACTGTGGTTTTCTGGGCAGGGGGTGGGGTCGGGATGTGAATATCCAGTGAGATTAGTTTATGGTCTGATCTTACCAGTGAGGGATACACTTCTGGTCTGGAGCATAGAGTCCCCATCTTGGTGATGATCAGGTCCAGT
Source organism: Protopterus annectens (assembly GCF_019279795.1). Taxonomy (NCBI): domain Eukaryota; kingdom Metazoa; phylum Chordata; order Ceratodontiformes; family Protopteridae; genus Protopterus; species Protopterus annectens. The sequence continues at coordinate 341,224,420 of NC_056728.1, read as the reverse complement.
ATGTATTCCCCTCTTGTGGGAGTGGTAACAAGTTGTTCCATAACATTTGAGTTTCTAAATTCTAGGAACCCTTGGGCTAGGGTGTTGGAGCTAGAGTAATGCTCCCAGTCTATGTTTGTGTAGTTGAAGTCGCCCAATATAATGGTGTTTGGAGAGACCTTCATATTTTCCAGTGTTCTCAGGAAGGACGTGTGGGGTTCCTGGGTTTGAGAGGGTGGTCTGTAGCAGGCTATAAACTGGAAGGCAGTTTTACCCACTGTTAGTTGCACATGGATAGTCTCTGATGCTTCGTGCTTTGCCACCAACCTGGAGGTGTGGGTATCTTTGATGAATATCGATACTCACCCTCCTTTTGTGGTTCGGTCCACATTTTGGGGCCGAAAAGCATGGTATGAGGTATAACCTGGTAGTGCTGGTGTGCTCTCAGGAGCCCTGAACCAGGTCTCTGTTACTGCACAGATATCGATGTTCTCCATGCTAAGGAGAGTTTCGAGTGCGTGCATCTTGAGGTTTACACTTCTGGTGTTGAGTAGCATTACTCTTAGTTTCTTATCCCTTGTGATACCTATGGAGGTGGGTTTGTCTTTTGAGCCTTGCCTAAAAAAGGCACTATGGGGGTAGCAAGAGCCTTTGCCAATATCCAAAAGCCCAGGGGTGAGAGGTGCAAGCCGTCCCTAGCGAAGCAGGTGGTTCAACAGAAGTTGAGTATGTGAGGGTGTAGTGCCTGTGATTAGTTAGCACTGGCATATATGACTGCTCACGTGGACAAATGCCAGGTAAGTCATATGCAATGTGTCACAGGCAACGTACATGTGAACAGGACAAACAGTGATGTTTTGTCAAGTGAGACATGGGCATACATATAGTAAGCTATGCAGATGTCACTAGGAGTCCACAGAAGCTCTGTAACTCTGCATTGCAGGTGGGATCAGTGTTCCAGGGTAACCGCAAGCAAACATGCATGCAAACAAAGCTACAGTAGGCAGGGCTGCATGTAGTCCATTGTACAACAAACAAGCTGTACCACTTCCAGTAGGTAACAGTGCAAATATGCAGGCACTATACACATGTACATGGAAATACACAGGTCAGATGGCTAGGGTCCAGTCTCAGCGCACACAAGTGTACAGACCATGTACCGTCAGGATGTACAATAACTGGATGGAAACCCAGGTGCTCATACCTGCAGTAATACACATGTCAAATAACAGACACTGAGCCTTCACTCAGTGGTTCCATACTTAGTAGGATGTATGCTACCTGGCCTGCCACCACAGTATCCCTGACATGTATGGGGACTCTCCCTCCTGTGACAGTTAGTTTTGTGTGTTGGGGCTGTCTAGCATGGTATGAGATGTGAGCTTGCAGTGCTAGGGTGCTCCTGTGTGTCCTGCACCAGTCGTGTAGTACTGCACATATATCAACATCCTCAAACATCCGCATTGCAGAGTCCAGTGTGGGCAACATGCCACTTGCAGTTTACATGTCCATCACTGCGTATCAATACTTTCATTACCTTATCCCCTGTGCTACCTATGTATGTAGCCTTCTGTTGACATCCTTACCACCAGTATGCCAACATGTGCAGATGATACACTATGGTACTTACCATGGGTGTAGACAACAGTACAAGACAATCATACCCTTACTGCATCAGGCATGCTGGGATATACCCACAATTATATCAGCACACAGTACTGTTAACAACATGATACTATTACTACACGTCTATATAGTCACCCTGTGCATCAGCAACATGTTAACCTGTACCTGCACTGATGTTACAGATTGCAGGAGGTGGCACAGTTTCATCATATGCACACGGTGTGAACTTGGTATGCCTGAGTCTGCCACCGATACCACCAGTTGACATGTATGTGTATGTGTGTTGGTGAGGGACAGCAGTGCAAGGTTGGGGCAATGTTGATGCAGTGTGTGCGTGTATGCAGTAGCCCTAGGTGTTGTCAATTTGCATGTGTGTATGGATGCACACAGTTCCACCTCGTGGCTGCCATATACTGGTGTTTGTGGACAGCCACAGACTGTACCTGCCAGGTCATACAGATCAGTGTCTGTGGCCACGGACATGGTACCTGTGCCTTGCAGAGGTGCTATGGACCGTATCCGGTACCAATCCAGACTGGGTACTGTCATCAGAAGCAGGTGTTCATTGACTGGACACAGATCTCTGTTGGGCCCATCCAGAGCCATGTGCACGTGGTCTCCTGGGGCGGTCTGATGACAGCACAGACCCAGCATTGCTGGGGCTGCTGCTGGCACTATGGGGGTGGCCGTGGCCCTGTTGTCGTCCGCGACGACTGGCAGCTGCTGCTGTTGCTGGCATACGCCCACATCGATGCCTCAACTGTCCACCATCTCCCTGGCTCATGGACATGTAGTTGTGGAAACGGTCTAATATGTCCCCACAATGTTTGTCTATGACATTGGTGAAATTACGGATGGTAGCCGCAATGTCACGCATACTGTCAGTCATGGCTGTGCAACATGCTGTGAGCTCCCTCAGACCCTGTCTGGTGTACTGTTCCATACGTGACTGTGCCTGCATGACAGTCCGAAACATAGCTGAGGTTGTAAGACCTCTGTGGGCATGTCTGACAGGGGCAGTACGCCCACGGATGCTCCCACGAGAACCCCTGGACATCTGTCTGTGTGGTACCATCTCAGGGCCATGCCCATGGCTGCTGTGTGGGGAAGCATGTGCCACAGATACCACATTACTCTGGTCAATGCCCACTGAATCCTGTCCATCACCTAGGGACACTGGTGACAAAGGGTGTATTGGCAGGATAATTGTGCGCATTGATGGGGTTGACAGCTGTGTACTGTCAATTGGCTGACCAATGACGGACCCTGGCATACCTTTCTGTGCCATTACACAGATGTCATCATTATCAGTACCCATGGCACCTGGTTCAGGTTCCCTGCTGCATGACACCAGAGCAGCACCAGAACCTGTGGGAGGGAAACAGGAAACGCAGTTTACAATGTCTACACAATGTTACCAGTGATGCACACATGCACAGGTGCACACATGCACACATGCACACATGCACAGGTGCACACATGCACACATGCACACATGCACAAATGGACAGGTGCACACATGCACCCATGCACACATGCACAGGTGCACAGGTGCACACATGCACACATGCACACATGCACAGGTGCACACATGCACACATGCACAGGTGCACAGGTGCACACATGCACACATGCACACATGCAAACATGCACACAGTTGCACACAGTTGCACACTTGCACACTGCTCAGTATGTGAGATATCAACACACAGACGCAGACACACCTGCATGCATACACAGAGCACTACTCAGTGAGCCTAATATTACTATTACTATCAAGACTATTAAAGGTATTGTTAATACACACTCACCAGCATGGATAGGCTGCATTGCTGTTACACCGGAGGGACCTGCAGAAGTGAGGAAATTAATGTCAGTGGGCACAACTGTGCCATTGTTACTGAGTATGATACAGGTCAGTAGTACAACAGTCGTCTTTCACAGGTCAGCTGCTGATATTGAGAATATCACACTTGCACATTAAATACTATGATGACAGCTACAAACCAAGGACCACCTCACACATGCATTAACTACCAGTGTACACAACAGTCAACTATACATATGGCATATTACCTGCACGCTCATAGTCTTGCTGCTGCGTGGCTCCAGCCTCCATCATAATGCAGGTATGCTGCTGTTGTTGTTGTTGGCGGGCTGGAGCCACAACACTTATGAGTAGTCCCTCCAGTCTGGTGAGTGGGGGATGTGTAGCCACCCCACCACCTGTGGAAACCTGTTGCCTGTGGATATCCGATGCATGCTGACGGACATTTCTGATTAAATCACTGCAGTGATGTCGTACCTGCTCATATGTCCTATTATGCGTGCCTATGTCATTTACCCGACGGACCAGGTCTTGGCACAGTGCAGCCCTCTCCTGCTGATTCTGGCTGATGCGGGAAAAGAGTATTGCATAATCCCACACCAGGCTCTGGTGTATCTCCTCATCCTCAGCTGCAGAGGAAGCTGGATTGCGCTGGTGAGCCATGGTCCTGAAAAAGGAAATAACATGATATCAGCATAATATGTCAGCAGAATTTGGCACACATACTACACATGCTACTCGACTGTTGTGATACAACATATCTCACATATATAGCATCTGTCTGGCTATTGGTGGATACACATGTAAATGGCCAGGTATCAGTGCTCAGCCAACAACTGTGCAACAGTACCTGGCACACTCCATACGACATACTACCAAACCCCAGCAGTCAGAACACTGATTCAGGTCCAAAGCACCTCCTCACTCTGGGGGTTTGTATTGAGATACTGTATGGGGTACATCATCAACTACTGTGAGCTGACCACAAACTAATTGCCCTGGATATACATATCCCACCTCCACCACCAGCACAAACGACTACAGTGAATAACATTTCAAATGCAAACTTTATACTTTGTAACACTGACATGGTATCCTTTCAGCCCACTGTGCCAGTGGAAGACACAACCCACAATGCTGACCCCTTCACAAATTATTTCTACGGACATCTCCGAGAATGCATGGATCATGCAATCCCATATAAGACCAAGACACTCTCCACAAAGGGACAGCATCCTGTCTGGTGGACTCCAGCCATAGACAGATTGTATAACAAAAGATGAAAGCTACTGCAAGACAGAGCATAATTCCATAAAGGGAAGGCATGTCTGATCAGCACTAGTAAGGAGCTATTTTCTCTCATACAAACATCCATGGGCAACTTTGAGAGGGAAATCAACAGGGACACTACAAATAACCACAAGGCCTTCTTCAGTTATGTTAGCAATCTGGTCAGAAACCCTCCAATATGCTCATAGTTAGTACACAACAACAAATAATTCACTGAACCCACAGATATTGGCAACATTGTGGCAGACAGGTTCAGTGCAGGTTTCCCCCCTCCCCCAAAATAAGACATACTTATCTCAGCTGACTGTAACCGCCCTGTCATCACAGATGTCCAGGTGAGAGCCCTCAGAAAAGCAGAATACACAACATGAATGGGACCTGATGGTATCCCCGGTTGCATGCTACATGAACTCCAAGAGGAGCTAAACTCACATATAGAAGTGCTATGTAACACTAGCCTGACTACAGGATATGTACCTGTACACTGGCGCACAGCAGCAGTGGTTCCACCCCACGAAGGAGGCACCTCAACATACCAATACAATACAACACAATACAATACATTACAATACAATACAATACAATATGCTATTGCCCCTGGGACTACAGCAGCATACTGTTCTGCTACCCTGACCATTGTGACACATGTGATGTGATGGCACATGCTCCTGTCAAACAGTTTCACAGGGTGACTCATATGGCATATTACCTATCTGACTAACATTCAGCAGGGGTATGTGTGACATGTACTCATGGGGGGGGTCTTGCTTCTTAAAGCTGTGTGGTTTATTGCAGAGTATGTCTTATCTGTGGGTAGGAACTTGTACTCAGCAGGGGTATGTGTGACATGTACTCATGGGGGGGTCTTGCTTCTTAAAGCTGTGTGGTTTATTGCAGAGTATGTCTTATCTGTGGGTAGGAACTTGTACCTCCGCCATGTGCTCTCTATTGCAATGTCACGGACGACATACAGCAGTCATTTAGGTTGTGGATGGTGTGAGATGTTACTATGGTTGTTGGACATCTGTCATGGGTGTGACTTAAGTATGTAAATCCAGGAGTGGTAACCTCTATGTGGGTAGTATGTGTGTACTCTGTGGTGTTGTCAGTCACTGTGCATTAGTAATGTATTTGAGTGCATTGTCACAGTGTTGTACATGTCACTGTGTCCTTCTCCATATCTGTAGCTGTCATGTGAGGTACATACCGTGGCAGCCATTGTGTGGTGTGGAGGGGTACACTGACCTACATGTTCATAACTGACACACCATGTCTGCTGACACATACCATGTGCAGGTATTCTAGGAATAGTGTGCCACTGTGGTGGTGACTATTGTACACATTTATGACCCTGTTCACCCCTGACACATGCAGTGGTGGGCAGCCAATCACATATCTGGTGGTTACTGGTGTAGGTGATTTGAAATGGGGTATGGTACTCCAGTTTTGACACTGGTGTTCACTCCATGCCTTTGTCACCAGACACCTGTTGCAATACATCTGTACACATGTGCCTCACTCAGAATATATATACATCTCTCTTTCTATATATATATATATATATATATATATATATATATATATATATATATATATATATATATATATATATATGTGTGTCTGTATACATATACACATGTATATATTGATGTACATATATTGCTATAGATATGGAGAGAGGGGGTGAGAGTGACAGAGGGGTTGGGACAGGGGGAGTGTGAGATCGTCATATACAGTCATACCTCTAGATAGTCAGATCTGTCTGTCTATGTATATGTATCTACATATATCTATATCTGTATGTGTGTATTACATATATATGTTTGTACATATTCTATCGATCTACATCTGTCTATGTATTCCTACATCCCTCTCTATGTATGTATACATATATGCATGTATATATATATATATATATATATATATATATATATATATACATACATACATATATTGACATACATACGTATCCATATGATAGATAGGTATATCAACATGTTTGTTTACAAAACTGTATACACACACTAACATACTGCTAAACATACATAACTGTGAAACCTACTTTGTACATTGCACTACAACCTACATTCAACCTACATTGATATGTGCACATAGATGCCCTCACATACATATGTATGTACAGCCTTCACTGATAGTTGCTGTATGTCCCCTGCCCTTTGCACATCTTCATATACATATGGATACAGACCAATGACACATATGGAGGGTTCATAGTATGTAGACTTTTATAGTATTACTTTACATTACCTGTGTTTGTCACAGCTGCTTGTGTTGCCGTCTGGTTTTGTGTCCTGCTGCTCCACTTGCCAGTTGTCAGCTTTCAAGTGGTTGTTGCTGACCGGTTTTGTTTGTGTATGTTTATTTATTTATTTTCTCTCTCTCTCTCTCTCTCTCTCTCTGTCTCTTCCTACCTCCACATGGTGCAATGAAAGTATTGCATGTGTGGACTGGGAGTACAGCATGCTTTTGTAGGTATCTGCATATGTCCATGTGATTGCCTCTGCACCAATTGTTAGCCAGCATTTGCTAATTGCATGCAGCCAGTTGTGTACTGATTGCAGTTCTCACTGTTATTTCAGGACAGTGCTATAAAAAGGTATGTGAGACAGGCGTAGCCCTTTCAGATTTTAAGGGCAGGGACCATGCTGGTATGCTGTGGACACTGTTCTGTGAGTGTAAAGGTTAGTATCTCTCTCATATTTCCGACTGTGTTGTAGATTAACATTTCTCCATTCATTTCTCCAGTTTCCTGTACTGAGTGTGTATGTACACTGACACCTCAGACTACTACTACTGTTAATGTGGGTGTGTGTGCTTTCCTGTGGGACATGTGGTGTAACTGGTGTATAGCAGTGGCTCTTGCACTTTGTTGCTATGGCTTCAATATTTGCCCTTTACATTCACTACTTGTATGCCTGCTAGGTGTCTTGACTGTAGTGTGTTGCTGTGGCTTTCCTATTTTCCATGTACATTCACACCTTGGAATGCTTGCTATATCTGCTAGGGTGTTACTGCATGCAGTGTGATATGGCCATGGTGTGGGCCTTGACATCTATTAGGGTATTTGAGTATACTGCTGAGCAGGCCCCAGAGACTCTCAGGTGCATCTTTTATGTGCCTCATGGAATGGTACATATCAGTGGGGTACACCCATTAAATTGTCTGGTATTCTGCAGTTGTGACTGTAGGATAGCATGAGCATATGTATTACTACACTATTTCTTCCGTGCAAGTGGTGCATATTTTCAGTACTTCATAGTTACCATTGCATGTGTTGTAACACCTTTCTGCCTACTGTTTGTACATTTCACAGGGAGTCTGTGGGGCATCCTTGTAACTCAGTCACTGTTGCTATGTCTAGGCTCTTAATATTCAAATATGGCAGTGCCAGACCTCTCAAGTGTACAGATATTTGCAGGTTGTACACATTTTTGCCTCATATTTTGGTCAATATCTCATGAACAGCTCTTTCTGGCAAATCACTCTGGGCTCAAGTCAGACTATAGTGACAAACATTTAAATTTCAGACTTCATACCCTTCCAAACATCCAACAAAATTCAGAAACTGTTACTGTCTGAACTGTCTACGTTTGTCGTAGCATTATTTGGAATGTGTCCCTGTTTTTGGCCCTTTGCTCCACATTTTTTATTACTTGGTCTGGATGTGTTCCTGTAAGAGGTTGTGGGGTATGGGCAGTGATTATCCTGCTGTGAGTATGTGTGTGGCTTGCAAGATGCTACAGTGACATTATTACCTACTAGCTACCAACTAGCATGGCTGTTTCTGTTCACACACTACTATTCTAGAAATCCACTAGATTTGACAGTAAATATACATGACATGCTTTGTGTACTACACATCCTATATTCCCTTTACATTCATTCCTACTATTGCATGATATATTTATTGTAGCACAATGTTCTTATATAGCAGTCATGGCTTAGTGGTAAGTCATGCAGACTACTGTTTCCAAGGTCCTGGGTTCAGGACTGACAGTGGGATTTTATTTTGCTTTTGAGCAGACTACAGGACTTGTCATTCAGAGTGACTAAGGCACTTTTAAGCAGTTGTAACCGGGTTAGCGCTGGTTTGCGCGGAGCTCACGCATGCACACTGGCATTCAGCTCCACGCACACCCGCTTACAACCGCTTAAAAGTGCTTACTCTTGTGCACACCCACACTATTTTCTTTGAAAGAAATGAAAATGGGGAGACAGGAAAGTGGTGAAAAAGGGGTCACAAAGAGGGTAAGACAGTAGGGAAACAAGCTCGGGTTTTGCAGGAGGGATGTAGGTAAGGCCCATAGCTGCCCATTTCTTCATCAGCAACAGCTGTGCATATGTTTGTAATTTGGTGTGACATTTGAAACCTTCCACCCCTGAGAGAGGTGTGAGGACAACAATAATACTTGTTGTACAGCCAATTGTAATTGACAGTTTCCATGTCCAGCAGACATGTGTGCGAAATGGGCAGCTATGTATAGGGCGTAATTTTTTTGTGGGTACAGAGTGCCCTTTTATTTTTTTTCAGGTGAGAGTGGTATGTCAGGTAAGGGAAGTCGGTATAGCTGGGGAGGTAGGTTGGGTAGGTCAACAGACAAGACAAACAAGATGCATACAGGGGCATTTGGATATCTAGAGCCCATGAGCCCACAGATGGCAACAGTGGAACTGATATCCCCACCCATAGGCAGTTGACACTGTGCCTTCACTGCCCAGGATGGGGCTGTGCTGGGGGCTGTGTAGGCCGGGCAGCAGGCATGCCCGTTAGTTGTGCCACCTGTGCCTCAAGCTGGCGTAGGGGCCCAAGAACAGCCTCCCGGATCTCCCTACGCACCACAGTCCGGACGCTACGGAGGGTGAGTGGTTGTTCTCCTCTGGCCACACTTGCAGAGGGGGGACGAGCCCCATCCCCTGCAGTGCTTCCACCCGCAGGTGGCACAGGGCCACTGGAGGAGGGTCCGGACTGGGCACTTCTGCCAGGTGCACTCGCCAGCTGAGGTGGGAGAGGTGGGTCCGCTGGAACCCGCCTTCCCTGTCGTCCTATGTTTTGCATTATGTCATGACAGTTTGGGATAGTAGCATACAATACCATTCACAATTAGTTGTAACAGCATGCATTAGTATTCCCATTAACCAAACACCCAGATATTCACACCATTGAACAGCAAGCATAACACATGCATAATTTGAACAGCAATATACAGTCCAACAACATGCAGGGTTGATTGATGGCAACAGGCCATCAGGTTTGGATGTATGAACAGGGCAGATGCATCAACGTACATGCAAATATGTATGATCCAACAGGACAAATGTCCAGGGGTGTTAATTGTGATTGCACATACCAATTTCACGTGGAATGGATTATATGTGGTTATAGGGTAGGGTGAAGAAAATTTAATTAACACCTTCAAATACCAATACATATGCTGTACATTTCTAATAGCTGCAGATATATACACACACTACAGTTCTACCTACAGTTTCCTATGTGATAACTCCTTCAAGTTGGTGATAGGAATGTTACTGCTACATCAATATACATTTTCATTTTTATTCATACACATTCATATCTGGTTCTGTTCGGCTACATCATCCTGCTACATTTGCTTTATATAGCTATAGACAACTGTGGATGTTTGGTATTTCAGACAACCATACTATCTGCATATTGCAGACTGAGAGCAACATATCCAGATTTTGGGATATACATTCCAGCTGCAGGAACATTTTCTACACATTTCGCAGTTTGGTTCTGCTTGTCACATTCATTTCATTCTGTACTGACTGCAGTATACATTATTCAGGAGTTATTACTACTTTATTGGTGGATTCATAACTCTTTCTCACACTCTCTCACTTGTTTTATTTTTACAATTCAGGATGGTACTTAATTCTAGGCTTTATTGACATGTTTTACCTGTAGTTATTACAATCCTTTCCTTCTGTCATGTTTCTGTATTTCAACAGGGATTTATTTCACACATGTGTTTTACTCAGCTTCTGCAGCTGTACTTTTCAGCCTGCTGCAGGTTTTGTGCTATTATATTACAGGTGGGACATCTTTATTTCAGACTTTATTTCAGACTTTTTCATTTCTCTGTTTGGATTACAGACTGCATCACACTTTTGTAATCAAGCAATACTTGCAAACCCTCTTACACTGTTACTTGCACATTTTATTACTTAGTGACTACACTGCACTCTTTTGCTAACTGTCATACTTTTATATTTATTTACAGTTACAGGGAAAGGATTACTGACCTGCCTGGTGGCGCAACCGCACCAGCCTATTGCCATAGGCTCTAGGGTTCGCAGAACGGACAGCTGCAGCTGTAATATAAATAAAGTAATATTGGAATACACATTTCCATAATATCAGCTAGGTTAATTTCTTACATAAATAATTAGATGTAACTTACTCAGTAGTGGGGCGTTGGGCATTTGCTGGGCCTCCTGGATCCAATGGTTCAGTTGGTCCTGCTTCTGTCTCTTCAGGTCCGCATGGTGGTGATGGACCTGCTCACCAGTCCTTGGTATCCCTGTGGCACTGGTAAGATCATGAGCCAACCGGTCCCACGCCTCAGCCCTATATGCTCCCCACAGGACCTGGCCCTGCATGAGTTGGGCCTCATGATTGTGGATAAGGAGCCAACCCATATATTTGGACTCCTCAACACCCCACCTCTGTGCTCGAAAGCAACTACCCTCACCTACACCTGACATTCTGGCTGCAAGTTGGTTCTACAATCGGTTATGCTGTGTATTCCCGCCTATGGGGCTTATATATGCCGTTTTTCCCGCACTTATCTGTGATTGGCCATTTTGGAATTGTATCAGCTTTGCAAAACCTGCTTTGTCATGCTCCTCTTTCTATTCATTCCTATATATTTGCTATTACTGCATTGTTAAGTACAGCTGTCATGGCTTTGTGGTTCAGTACCTTGACTATGATGCATGGTATCCTGGGTTCGAACCTGGCCACTGCTTTTTATATTTTATGACTGTCTACACAGGCTATGAGGTGTGTCTGTGTAAAGGCAGTTTTGTTACAGCTTGCTCAATGTTGCCCGCCGGTTAGCTTGTTGGCGCGGCGTGCAGCTCCGTGCAAATGGGGTACGCTGGTTTACGCGTCATTTGACTGTCAGCACGCATATTATGCTCAGCTCAGCTATGGGCACACAGTTTCAGCGTGTTAAACCACTGCTCACCTACGGGCACTCATTTTGCACCTGTTAAACCACTGCTCACCTTCAGGCACTCATTCTGCACCTGTTAAACCACTGCTCACCTTCGGGCACTCATTTTACACCTGTTAAACCACTGCTCACCTACGGGCAGATGCACTCAACTTGTTAAACTGTAGCTCAGCTATAGGCACATCTGGCATTTTTTATTATTTTGTTATCTCACATTTCTTCAGAATAAATGGCCCATTTCATTACATTTTACATAAAATATAATTTTATATGTGTACATATATGTCAGGGACTTGTTTTGTGCTTATTTCACTAAAAATAAAAATCGATGTTGTGGGGGCTCGAACCATGACTGCCTGCTCTACCGCTGATGTCTCTACCGCTACGCTATTGCTTTTTGGCTTACTTTGCATATTTAGTTCTTATATGCTTTTCCACTGACTGCTAACTGTGGCTAAGCACCAGGCACGCCCGCGCAAACGAGCGCACTCATGGGCAAACATCTTTACAATTTAAAAAAAATATATAACATGTTCATTTATATATTTTATGTTCATAATCTGTGGGGTCATGTGTTATGTTGTGTTTATTCACATTTCCATGGACTCTGTCATGGGGGTTTACTTTCGGGACTTTTACTCTTCTGGGGGCGTGTCCATTTGCAGGGCTCGGTCTACGGACACGCCCCCTACTGTCTTCCACGGACCGTGTAAGCCTTAGGTGTGATTCAGCATGCCCTCATGCATATGCATGACATGCTGATGTCACACCGTTTAACTGCAGCCTCCATGTAAGCCTTGTAACTCTTACACGGAGGCTTCGTGAATCCTGCCCACAGTAGTTAGTTCTATTTATTGTTATTCAGATATTAAGGGGTTAATTTTATATCTATATTATCTTCATTTTAATTGGCTGGCTGAAAATATTTACGTACTGAATTGATTGACTTTACTATTGCATTGAGAAAGAGTTGTTACACTGGAAAGCTTTGCATTGAGTTTTGTTGTGTTAATAAACAGTTTTTATTGTATGACGGTCGGCTTCTCAGTTTTGTATTTTGGCTTTATATGAAAGTCTCAGCAGAAAATGCCGTACTGTTTGGTATCAGTTGCCATCTTAAGTTCTCGTGGGCTCAGTCAGAAAAAAAGGAAGTTTTTATCCTAGGAAATATTTATAAAACAAGCCAAGCATGTTACTATTAGACATAGAAAAGGAAGTTACTCAGAATTTTTATTTATTTATTTTGATTTATTTATTTATTTTTTATTTTATATTTGTTGACCTGGCTACATATCTAGCTGGATACATATCCATTTCAGCAGAGACCTGGGGAGAAAAGCTCCACGCACAAATACATTAAGGCATTAAAAACTTAGAAAAAAAATGACTAGCTTAAATTATACAGCATAACATGTAAAGAAAGTAAATATTGTGAATACTGTACAGAGACATTAGAGTAGAGTTTGGAGATAAATACAATCAGGCAACAGTTAAACATAGTAATTAAGCATCAACATTCAATTGAGAGAAAAAATAGAAACCACTAAGTAAGAGAAAGAAAAATAGAGACTAGGAAGGACAATAATGCAGGTAAGAAGGGGTTAGTAGTTAATAGTCAATGACTCTCAAGGTGGGGTATTTGTTATAAAGCATGAGAGGAGGGGAGGAGAAAAAGTGAAGAGTATTTTTCAATCAGGCTTTGAGCAGGGACAAAGCCATTGTCTTTTTAGGTAATGTCTGAGGTGTTTCTTAAAGAGTTGTGTAGATGAGAGATAAGTGAGTGTATTTCGAAGCTTATTCCAGATTCTACCAACAATATTGGAAAAGAGTGAATCTCCTGCTTTGTTAATAGATATATTGTTGGCAATGTGTAACTTATTAGCTGAGCGTAGTGTTGTAAGATTTTTGTATGGGGAGATCAGATTAGAGAGGATAGGGGTGTTGGTGGGGTGGTGCAGAATTTTTTGTGCAATCAGCAGTTGATTGTATTGTAGTTGGTTTTGTAGTTCTAACCAACTGAGTTGTTGAAGGTTGAGACAGTGGTGGGTTCTATAAGGGGAGCCAGTGGCAAATCTGGTAATATTATTATAGCTAGTTTCCAGTTTGGAAAGATTAAGCTTAGATTGGTATAAATGGCAGATGCATAGAACAGGGTAGAAGTAAGCTGAGTCTGGGCAATAGATTTCCTAGCTAGTGGGGTAAGGAATGGTTTTATTCTATACAGGGAGCCTAGTTTTTTATTGATGTTTTTTATAGTATTGTTAACATGGACATCGAAGCTGAGGTTATGGTCAATAGTTATGCTGAGGAGATGAGCAGTAGAGTCAGGGGAAATACAAGTACCGTTGTCAGAGGTAATGGTAAAGTGGATCTGTGGGGATTTTTGGGTGGGAGTAAAAAGGAAAAGTTTTGTTTTTTGGGGGTTAAGGAGGAGGCAGCGTTGGGTAAACCATTTTTCTACTTTGTTAAATACAGTTTGGGTAAGGGTCTGGAGGGAGGAGGAAGACTTGGCAGTACAGATAAGCGTAGAGTCATCAGCATATTGTATACAGGAGGTTTGAGGAAAAGCTGTGTGGAGATCATTAATGAAAATGGAAAAAAGAAGAGGTCCTAGAATAGAGCCTTGGGGTACTCCAGTGTCCACTGGGAGGGGTGGGGATAGTTTATTGTCCCAGAATACTGCTTACTTTCTGTTTTCAAGATAGGATTTAAACCAAAGGATTGCTTGTTGGTCAAGATATTGGGCTTTTAGTACATTGATAAGTAGGTTATGATTAACCATGTCGAAGGCTTTTGATAGATCGATAAATGGAGCAGATGAGAGAGAGTTGTTGTTTCGATTCTTGTTAATACAGTCAGTAAAAGTTAGCAGGGCAGATGTAGTGCTATGAAAGGGCCTAGAACCGTGTTGGCAATTAGCAAGCAAGTTATTGTGGAGAAGGTGCTGAAGTAGTTGATGGTGGATACATTTTTCCATGATTTTAGCTAAAGGGGAGAGTAAAGCAATTAGACGGTAGTTGGAGATATCAGTGGATTTACCTCCTTTGTGTAAGGGGGTTATATGGGAGATTTTCCATAAGGAAATTTTTACATTTGTTAGCCGGGTTAGTCTGACTGGGCCCAAAGAGCCTTTTTTCAGCAGAGACTGGAGGAGAAAAGCTCCAGGAAAGTAATTAAAAAATAAGAAAAACATAACAATTCAAGTTGTAAGATACTTAACAGTACAAAAACAGAGAGAAATATACAATATGAACTTATACAACGCAAAAGTACATTATTTTGAGAATGCAGTAACAATATGTTTGATAAATTTGGTTAGCATTAAGTTATTTACAAGGAATGCAGCAATGCCTAAAATAAAAAAAAATTCAGAGTAACATCATGACATAGTACAACAAAGATACACTTAATAGCATAGGTGCTAACTGCAGACTGAGCATGTATGTGGACAGTTTAGGTAGATACCAGGTAGATATGTTAACTGAGAGAAGAAGAAAAATCCATTAGGTAATTTCCTGACAAGTACATATCCATTCATGTTGGAAATTAATTTTTAGTTGTTTTTTGAATTCACTAGTTTTGGTAGTGGACCAAATGGACAATGGAAGTTTGTTCCATGAGTATGAAATTGAATGATTGTAAAGTATTTTTCCATTATTTTTGTTTGGCTTGGTCACCTGCAGAAGGTTTTATGTGCTTCTGAAGTCACGATTGGGTGTGTAGGGTGTAGCTATGGATGTAAGGGCAGGGCAGGAGTTGGCGCTATTTAGGATGCTGTGTGCAATTTGTAGTTGTGATATCTGAAGCACATGAGGGAGCTCAGGCCATTTTAAGCTTTTCAGGGATATACAATGATGGGATTTGTAGCTATTACTGACTGTGAATCTTGCTATCTTGTTATAGATAGCTTCTAATTTGGTTAAGAGATTATTTTGGAGGTTAGTAAGTATGGGAGCAGCATACAGCAAGGATGGTAGAATAAATGTTTGAGCTAGTATAGGTCTAGATTTGTTAGGTATATATTTGTTGTTGTGGTATAGAATACCTAGTTTTTGACTGGACTTTTTGATACAGTTTAAGATATGTAGGTTGAATTTTAATTGGTCATCTATAGTAACACCAAGCAATTTGGTGTTTCAGTCGGTGGTGATAATTGTATTATCTAAGGACGAGATGATGAAGTTGTCTTTAGCTGGATTGAGGTTTTTTGGAAGGAAAAAGAGAAGGTTGGTCTTTTTTGGGTTGAGAAGCAGGTTTTCAGTTAGCCATTGTTCTACTAGGTGCAGAGATTGTTGAGTGACAGTGTGGAGATTTTGTATATTGTCGGAGGTGTTAATAATTGCGGAATCATCTGCGTACTGTATTAAGGTAGAGTGGGGTGAGAGACATGGAGGTTCTTTGTAAATATATTAAAAAGTAGAGGGCCCAGGATAGAACCTTGAGGAATTCTGGTCTTTACAAAATGGAAAGGGGAGAAGGATGTTTGCCACCTGACGGACTATCTGTTTGACAGGTAGCTCTTAAACCAGGAGGTAATGGAGGTAGAGAGTTGTAGGTTGGAATGTTTGTTTAGGAGGATGGGATGGGAAATGGTATCAAATACTTTGGATAGGTGAAGGAATAGAGCTGATATGAGTTTATTATTATCTCTGACTTGGGCAATGTTGTGCGTGAAAGATAGGAGGGCAGTGGTAGTACAGTATGAGGGTTGGAAACCATGCTGTGTGAGTGTAATTAGGTTTGCCTGTATGAGGTGGTTTAGTATTTGTCTATGTATACATTTTTCCAGCATATTGGATAAGGGGGGATAATATGGTAATAGTCCTGTAATTTGAGGGTTGTGTAGAATTTCTTCCCTTGTGGAGGAGTATTATGAAGAATTGTTTCCAGACATCTGGTACTCTATTTTCTTGAATGGATCTAGTGGTAAGTATAGATGCAGGGTATGCTATGGATTCGGCTGCATGTTTGAGAAATAATGGGGGGAGTTTGTTGGCTGATGGGACACAAGGCTTGAGTTTGTTAAGAAGTGGTCTGATGAAGAAAGTTGCTATGGGTGCTAGGGAGAATGATGGATGAGATGAGGTGAGAGGTGGAGTCTTTATATCAAGAATTTATAGTTTAGTAAGCTTTTCTATTGTTTTGATGAAAAAATTGTTAAGTAGGCTTTTAGTTTCATTAGAAGGTTTGTTAGGGAAGGCGGTTTGGTGAAGAGGGGTTCCCTGGAAATAGTAGTTTGTTTAATGAGTGCCAGAATTTTCTTCGGGTTGGAATCTGGGTTGCTCAGAGATTTTTGATAGAAATTTTTCTTATCTAGTAGGACCTGCTTTTTTGTTTGGTTGCAAAGCTATTTATATAAGTTCAGATGGAAAGTTGAGTTGTTATTTTTTTTCCAAGCTCTCCAGGCACTTTCTCTTGTGTTCATAAGAGATTGAGTTGCCTGGTTTAGCCATGGTGCATAATTACATTTTAGCCTAAGTTTTCTACTGGGAGCTGGGGTGTTAAGGGTTTCTAGCAATAAATTGTTGAAGCTTTGGACCAAGGGGTAATGTGTGTAGGAATGACCAGCTTACAGTGGACAGTAATTTTTTTAGAGTGACAGGGTTGTAGTTTTTATGGTTACGACACTCTCTGTATTGGTGGCTCTTGTTAAGATTGGGAGAATGTCTGACTACTGACATAGGGAAGTGGTCACTAAAGGAGCTAGGTAGGGTGGAAGGGTTATCATAGTGCTGGGGGTTGGATACTAATATTCAGTTGATAACTGATCCATTCTGGGAATTTTTTTGCTGGTGCATGGGTGAGGTAATCACCTGGGTAAAGCCATAAAGGTTTATAGAGTAGCTATGGGATGCAGTATTAACAGGATTACAGTCAATATTCATATCCCCAAGGATGATGGTTTCATAGGGAATGGATATAAAAATCCAAGAAAGAAACTGCTCGAGTATGGGAATGTTTTTATCCGGGGTATGTAGATTGCTGCAATTATACGTTT
Source organism: Protopterus annectens (assembly GCF_019279795.1). Taxonomy (NCBI): domain Eukaryota; kingdom Metazoa; phylum Chordata; order Ceratodontiformes; family Protopteridae; genus Protopterus; species Protopterus annectens. Next base: position 341,206,476 of record NC_056728.1, on the reverse strand, counting down.
TTTTGTGTTGATTTAGGCTACAGATTACTATAAATATTTTAGCAGGGCAGAAATCAGGGATAGCTATTGAGAAGGGGAAAGAGAGAGCTGGTCAGAGTAGAGTATAGCTACTCTTCCACCTTTTTTTTTTCTATCCAGTTGAACAATATTATAACCAGGGTGGAGAATTTCACAGTTTGTAATATGAGATTTTAACCACGTCTCAGATAGAACAAGTATATCCGGGTTATATTGAGAAACCCAGGCATGAAAGAGGGTACTTTTATTGACAATGCTTTGTACATTCATTGAAAAAAAGATTTCTGAAGGCTTATGATTGTAATGATTTATTTGTGAGGCAGTCGGAAGGGGGGTGTTGTATAAGTATGGTTAGAGTGCTGTTGGCAAGGGCCTGGGTTGGGGTGAATATCACCAGATAACAATAGTATTGTGCTTTGAAGTATTTGTAGGAATAAACATTTGCAAAGGAACTGATGTTTTGTTCTGATGAGAGGATGGGCATTTGGTATGTACAGTACTTTGAACTTGTGAAATGATATAGTGGCATGGTATATGAGAGTGGAATATGAGAGTAATAAGGTTTAGCCTCTGGTTAGTTAGGGAGACTGAAAATCTTTTGTGTCTGAAGAAGAGTTTAGAGAGGTCCAAGATTGGGTTAATAACAAAATTCCATGTAATACTGTTGTATTAACTTCTATTTATCATAATTTGGTAGGCAGTATTGGCATTGTTATTGGTAAGAAATAGGAAATTCTCCTGTGAAGTGGGAAACTGAGGAAATGCCTACCTAAGCACTGCTATATTACATTTGGAAGAGTGTTAAGTGCAGACAATTCACAGTTATTTCCAAAATTTCAGGAATCCTGTCACTAGGGAGGCCACAAAAGTACCTCACAAAGAGGATCCTAGGCCTTAAACCTTTGTCCTATACGGATAGACTCAAAAAAACTCCAACTATTCTCTGTCTCATATCGCCTACTTAGAGGCGATCTCTGCTTGACTTACCAGGCCATGTCTGACCCAGCTATGATAGAAATGCTACATCTAAAGAAATCCCAATCCCGCCGCACCACATGCTCCAGAGACCTCAACCTCATTACCACAATCAACAGAACATGCTGGAGGAATAGTTTCATAACCCAGAGACTGCCCTTGCTATGGAATAGACTTCCCATAGATGTCAACCAGAGCACCTCACTGGCCCTCTTCAAGAGAAATCTTGATGAGTGGATGGGAAATAGAAAATTCACCCCAGCAATCACTTCATTGGCTTTACTCGGCAGAGGCACTGGAAACTAAGGTTGGGTGGCACGATGCCAGGATAATCCTATGGGCTAGGCTTGTAAAGGCTCCAGGGCCATTAGCCTAGTACACACCTATAAACCTATGAACCTATATTTATTCTTTATTCCTGAAAGATATTTTCATGGGTCTGTGTTGCAACACTTGCCAATACATTCCAAATATTAGGACATTTAGGTTGAATCTATATAATGTACCACTCAATATTACTCAATGTATTGGCTTCAGTGTAGTGTATACCATTTGGTGAGCTTGTCCTTTAGTATACACTGGAAACAACACATGCAATATAAGCACAATATACTGGAATACTTGCATAGCCTCAAGCCAAAGATAATACCTTGTAAAGCAGCTCTTCACTCCAAAAACTGTCATAGTTCTTGTCTGAGAGATCAACATTCTGCACCATTACTTTTTATGAACAGATCACTTAGGATGGGCATGTTACTGTAAACTGTTCAAGCTAAAGGAAGGCTCATTTTAAAATTTAACACTATCTTTCTTATTGGTTTAAATTAATCTGTTGATGTTAATCATTTACTTAGAATGGTTACTGTGTTGTCCAAGCCTCAGTGGAGGAGTCTGTGGAGTTTGTCACCAAAGTGTCATATACTAATTCCTCAAAATCAATTGTACAAGAGAAACTTGAAGTAGTTAATGTTTCTCCCTGCTGAACTAATCATGGAAGAATGTTTCACACTCTACTTGATCTATATATAAAGCTTCTGTTTTTTTTAAATCTACAAAGTTATAACATTTTTATCAAATTATCACGTATGTCATCGGCAATCATACATTTATATGAATGAAAATGGCTTGATTAGTATACCTGGAATCAGCCTTCTCTAATAATCCCATCAGTCCCTAGCAATCTGCCCATTTCAATCACTTTATCCTCACTTCAGTCTGCTCTAACCATGTCCTGCACTAGTTGTTCTACATTCTCCTGTATAATTTTCGTGTATATTACCCCATGAAGGCACCGTCTTAACATCTGAATACTCATTTTATTAGCATGAACTTCTTTTTTGCATTTAGTAAATTCTGGAGCCATTAACAGAAGATCCATTCTGACCATCTGTCAGGCTGAAATGCAAATTACTTTATTGCACTTTCTCTGTTCCTTCCTAAATCTTCCACTCATCCATTTTCTTGTCTAGGCAGTTCTCCATATATAAGTATTGTGGGGATGTCATATCTAAAACGCACATTGTTTCTCCAACAATTTTTCTTTTCATTACTTCTTGTTATGGTCCTTTTTTGAATGCCCTTTTCCCTCATCTCCACTAGTCCTTGTTATCACTTCTTCTTTCTTTCAACCCTGATCTTCTACTCTCTGATGTCTGTAATATGGTCATCACTATCATTTTCACCCCATCTCTGAATGATATCTTGACAATTCTCTTACTGTTTAGCTTATTCCGTGTTTTCTTCAACTATCCAGCTTCAACATCCTTGCCCAAAAAAGTATATTTAAATCTCTACTCCTATAGTAAGTGGGGACTCGGTCTGAATAAACTGCCTCTTCCAATCCTTCAGGTAGAACATTGCAGATAAATACTTGAATAATACATGTAAGACTATAATTTGCCAGATTTACTTGGTATATCATTATCCGCTTCTCTCAACACCAATAACCTGTCTTTTCACTCTTTTTTTCACTTTCTCTTCATATCCTATGCCAGGGACAGTGGCATATTTATATCACCTGACACTTTTTATGGTGGCAAGAAAGTCACCCTCATGCCAACGTTTAGCATAAATAAACATTTAGGAGGTTGGATATAAAGAAACTAGCCTATATGTCAGCACTCTATCTATACAGAATCCTTCAACATACTTTCATCCTGTTCCAATTACTCTACTTTGGGGATTATTGTCCTTGTCATTTCTTCCCTTAATTAAAGGAAATTATCACTAATAATGTATATTCTAGTCACAAAACATTCTTGCACCCCTCTTTATTGAAGTGTAGTTATTAATAAAACAGAGTATTCACTTTTCCTGCCCTAATCACATGCTGCAGTTTCTTTCTGCATTATGGGAGGTTTGATCCCATTTATATTTATTTATAGCATTTATTCTATACTATTCATCCAAAGCTCCTTTCCTTGTCAGGCGTCCTATACTTCCATCTTTATTCTTTCCATTGGCTTCCATATTTCATATGACTGACTATACCCTAACATGTCCGCACACCACAAATTGCACTTGTGTTGATATTAATACATTTACCCATACAACTAATTATTTTCAAATACCATAAGCATAACAGTTATTAAGATCACCAAAATATGTCACTCCCAGCATTACTTTACCATCCATGTAGTCATTTCCCCACTCTCAAGATATAAGCAACAGCAGGTTATGATTTCCTGTACCCAGCTCTCCCAGGAGTTAGGTTTGTGCCTAATCCAGCTGAGCAATGGCCATCTGACATTTCATACTTGGTGCCCTAATGGCCTGGTCTGGTCACATTACCCCATAATGGCAAGTGATGAAATAACCAAAGCATGTTACATGGTTTTGACTTAAAGCTAATATCCTTCCATATTTCACCACCACACATCATAATTACCTTACTGATTCACCTGGCACCATTTTAAAATATGTCACTCAAGGGCAAATGTAGATTAAGATGCACAGTACAATTCACAGTTGTCTCAAAATCCATTCAGTGTTGTCATTCTTGACTATAGATTATTATTAACCATAGCATAAACAATAGAGTAGTTTTTGGAGAATTCTTTGGGCCACATTTTCCTTTCAAGAAGTCACTATGACCCTTTTTAATCCTATATTTACAATGCACCACTATCATTTTAATTACACTGAAACATTTTTTATCTTTTGCTTATTACAATCTGGATAAAGATGTGTTTCTCCATATCATTCTTCCTAAAGATGGCACAAACTGGCAAACAGATTAACAGTTTTATAGATTGTACTCATAATTGTTTATGCACAAATGTTTTTGACTTACATGTAAATACATGTTACTAAGCATTAATAATACAGCAGTGATAGACTGAATGTATAATTAGACTTGGTTAAAGAAATTTAGTGAAGTAAAATGAATGATTTATTATGGTGTAAAACTTTACAATGCAAAGTATGCAGTGAGATCTTGTTCAAAAATCAAGAACTCACAGCTAGGTACTGATGCATAGAACCATATGACAGTGAACTAAAAGGCATGGGAATTGGCATATGCAAATGACTGCATAATGACATGAAAATGAAGATGTGCAGTCTATTGAGCACATACTGACATGCTAACGAGGACTGGTGAAAGTAGGGCATAGTTCATAGTGTTAACACATGCAATGTTGTGCAATTTATTGCATCTGAGTATGAAAACCAAAACGGTGTGAATATTTGTAGAGTTCCAACCAGTGAATTTGTCCAGAATAGCAGCATCTTATCAGCATCATGGGCATTTTCATGGATGATGCGGTGGTAGATGGCATAGATGAAAGTGGTACCAGCAAGTGCTAACATCACACCAATGGATAGACTAGCATCTCCAGAACTGCTTTTGAGTGGTCAGGGACATTATACAGGTATTAGCTGATTTTTATGATCCACTACCTGGAACTGGAAGAATGTATAGAATTTCCATAGTAATGGATGCAAACATATATGCAGCTCTTACCAGTCTAGCTACTGGGACCATCCAGAGGCAAACTGGAGATACATTGAGCATATTACACGCAATCACCTACAGGATGCTGAAAGCACCACTCCCTAAACTGCTGGCACATATAGATGAGTACATATACTTACCCAAAACAGCAAGGGGTGGGGGAGATCCACCACTATCCATATCTTTTATGATGTTACCCTCCCTTTCAGAATGTTGAATGCTATATACTGCACTTAAGTGACAATAAAGACCCCTGCCCAAGGTCCATGAGCATCATTACTTCCCCAAGAATGGCTACCATTCCATCAGTTGTAAGATAGTGTGCAATGCAAAGGGTATAATAAACAATGTTTTTAAACAGGACCTTTGCAGTGACTATGAATCCCACATATGGTATACAAACAATTTCTTCATTGCTTCCTGCATTGTGACATCCCACAGGCCCACCTACTAGGCAAAACCAGGGCTACTAGTCAACCTGTATATTAAAAGACATAGGGAGTATGTGCATATGTTTCCTTTGTCATGTCTGTATCACATCTGTATATCTGTAATGTGTTGCAAGTGATAAATGATACTCACTGGAACTCTAGCTGATGATATCCATATGGAGCCTACAAAGCATAGCCTACCATCATTATAACATTGCCCATGCTTGAACCAGGAATATGGTATTGCATGTGTCTGGCCAGCTGAAATCCTGCTTTTGATGCTTACATACATCTGGGTAGACACTGCAGTATACTCCTGTCACACATCTATCAGCTGCTCACAGCATGCTATGTGCTTCACAGTATGATACTGAGGGAGCTGGCAGCTCTGCCATCATTAGAGAGAGCATCCACACCCTCAACATCAGGACCACTCACAAACTACAACAGGACACAGCATCTAATGTCTATGACAATGAAGGCAACATTGGCCTGCATTATACAGACAATGCCTATCTAATGTCTCTGTCCACTCAAAAGCAGTTCTGGAGATATTAGTCTATCCACTGGTGTGATGTTAACCCCTGATGGCATCATGTACAGCAATTGGCAGTGTAGGAAAAGCATCAATGTCTAGCCAATGCTGATGGATTCAGACATGTACATAGTGGCAATATGGTGTTACATATAAAAATAAGATGCATGTGGTGTTCTGTACAGGCTATGCTGGAAAATGTATGATCATGTCACATTATCTATTAGACATCTCCACATATACCACACTGGAAGGAAGGTTGCATGGGTCACAGTCATCATCATTTGCACATGTCCCTAAAGATACATGGACACATGAGTTTACACAACCAGGGGATATAGCTACTAGTTAATGGAGGTGATAACAAAAAGTGTTTGAGGGAGATGCTACAGACCTGTGTTGTGAGACCTCTGTAATAGCTGGAAATAGTTGGTCTCAAGGTCTCCTGGAACACAGACATAGTGTAAGTGGTGGAACAGAATCTGTAATGGATGCACATGAGGTGTCCAACACCAGATAGCTTTGCATCAAGCCCATCTCAGAGTAGTGTGGGATACCATGATACCCTGACTGTGGCATGTGCTGACTGTGTTTCCTGTGATGATCATTCTGTGTTGCTACCACAGGTATGCAGACCCTCGAAGCCGCAGGGAGCACTTCAGTATAAGGCACTGATAGTGGCACTGGCTAGCATCTTTACAGAAGTGACCGTCATTGTAGCATGATCCACCATAGACTACAGATATTCAGTTATGTATTTGTCCTTTTATTACATTGCCTTACAGAGGATTTGTCAGTGATGAGCAACATCTGCGTAGAGGCCACAGAATGTCATTCATCTCTATATCAGCATGAGTAGCTGCACACTGTTCCATGATTATAGTGCTGCACATCTGATGACTGAGGTTAAGAGCCACCATCATGTTTATGGCTGGCTGTGAGAATGGCTTGTGCCTTAAGCTAATGGTAGCCTGCTGTACTGCAGACATCCTCACATCAGATGTGCACACTGGTCTGCAGCCACAGGCGCAGAGGGTAGGAGTGGCAGTGCTGGCAGTTACAGAGTAGCCTGCCCTTGACAAGAATGGTGAGACCTATACTGTGAATCTTTGAGGATAACAAGTTTGGGGAGAGGTCACAGTGTCAAACAGGACAATGGGTGTAAGATAACCCAGGAGGAAAACAGACTAGAGTAATATGTCCTGGCTTGATCTGTTTGCCGGGAATCATCATCAGACTTTGTGCAGGTGTTGAACTTAGTCTGATTGGCCTAGATTCTACATGTGTCAATGTAACAATGTTCTGTTCTATGAATACACAATGCATGAAATAACAGAGAAACACTGCTATGATGCCCTATGGTGTTCTTGCAAAGGACAGGTGGATGTATGCTGATAATTATCATACACATCCCTGGGGTGGCAGTCCCTTGAGTATGAACATCCAGTATACCTAGGCAGTGGTCAGCCTGGGCAGAGATTATGCATAACATATGAGGTATGGCTTCTAAACTGGCTGGTCTCCATGTGAGATACAAAACATCTGGTTACTTCCACTCCTCCGGTTATATTACCCATTCTCTCATCATCTCCCTGAATGGAATCTGATAATGACTGGTCATATTTGAGGGTTCTAATGGGACATGACACCTCCCTCAAGTTGCAGACTTTTTTGCCACTATGTTGCATACCTTTTGCAGGGCATGCTTAATCATATTATTGACATATTTCTAACATTGCTGTATTGAATGATTCCTCATACCCATTTAATTAATATTGCAGACACTCTTTTGGTATATGTGGACCGGTGGAGGCTGGTGGGTACCCCCTCTCCCAGACAGGTACTTCTCATGGGTCCCGATTGCCTGTAGCAAGATACTGTTGCCTGAAGGGCTGAATTTGTTAAACCTATATCATCTGCTGCCTCTGGAAGACATATGCACACCTTACAAGAAAGTAAGTCATATGAATAGGTAGGTAGGTAATGCAAAGGGTCTATATTAATGTGATCAAAGAGTCAGTTCAGTGAATGTCATTTTACATCGAAAATGCCATTCAACAAACTGTTATAGTGAGATTGCGGTACAGTGAAGATTAGAACATTTGCCCTTTCCTCACTGTGGTGTGATCTCGGAGTTGGTATATATAATTAGTGGGGGGTGTGGGGGTGCAGCCTCCAAGATCAAGTTCAACAAATGGCATTTTCGGTGTAAAAGCCATTCGCTGAATTGACTTTTCGTGGTTGAAATACAGACCCAATGTGAAGGTACAGTGTAGTAGCACTAACAGACACACATATCTATCTATCTGTGTGTGTGTGTGTGTGTGTGTGTGTGTGTGTGTGTGTGTGTGTGTGTATATATATATATATATATATATATATATATATATATATATATATATATATAGATAGATAGATATATAGATATAGATATATATATATATATATATATATATATATAAATAAACAACTTCTGATCATATCAAAACCAAACAAAAGAGCAGGACAAAGCCTATACTCCTATTCCATATCTAAATTATGGAATGCTCTACCAACATCTATTACTTTGTTAGATTCCCTTAATGCTTTTAAATCCTCCCTAAAAAGCTACTATCCTAATAATCCCACATGTCCATGCTCCCTTAATACCAGACCCCAATAATCTTCTTATTACTCCCTCTATCCAAAGCTATAACCAATCACTAATGACTAATCCACCTACTATTTCTCCCTAACTCATTCCCTAGTTAAAAAAAAAAAAAAAAAAAAAAAAATATATATATATATATATATATATATATATATATATATATATATATATAGTGAGTGAGCACTAATGTATATATGTGTACTTAATTGAGTTAAATATAATTTCTTTTTTCTACAAAATGTCTTTACCTTCACCTCTGTGCTAAATAGAAGGTACTACAGTATTTGAAAAAAAGTTTGCTACGATGTGATAATTGTTTGTATTTTTTTATATAGTTTAAATTCTTCTTTTCTAACATTGTATAACTACCTATCTTCTGTCACCTGATGTTGTTATTTTACTCATTGTGGAGTTTTTCTCCCTGGACCTCCACTGAACAGTTCACATATCACATTACATTCATGGTGCTAAAGTATGTGACAAATGATTCAAAGTTCCATGTAAGGCATGATTCTCAGGTTCCTGCTTCATTTTGTTGCAGATTTGTAGTAACGGCTACCAGTATTCATGCCCCACACAGAACAACTGTCTGGTGTGTTGAGGAGAGAAAATTATTGCTATTTTTCCTGCACAGCCAGTTTGTAGAGTGGCTTCCCTTGAGGTTGTCTTCAGTTGTGGGTAATATGCACTGAGAAAAGGACAGCTTTCATTGGCAATGTCTGTAGTGACATCTTTTAGGGATGCCCCCTGCTTTGTAACAGCTGACCCAAATGTGTCTGTCCACTCATAATGCACTTCACAATATAAGTATGTGGCCCTGATGCTACGGTGACACCCAGGGCCTTGTTTATGGGTTCCTGTGTAGGAATGCATGACTTATAGTGGCACTAATTTGCCTTCTGCCTAATTTCTGTGATAGCTGCTGCAGCCTAAGAAGCCAGCTGATCTGGGGATGATAACATCTCTTTGTTTTTAGAAGTTTATCTCCTCTAGAAGTCTTCACCATCTTCAGAATGCAACAGCAGTATGTGTTCATTCCTCTACTCTACAAGATCTAATTATCTACTAACAGACACATTCAGACAGCTTTTATGAGACTTTTGCCCTGTAAATGTGTCCCTCATTTATAATTGCCTCCAGAAACAGCACTGTTAATCACACATGTGCCCATGGCACCTGGGCTCAAGGGTTCTAGTACTCTTTACTTAAACCCTTTTCTTCATGGACAACCAGACAATGAAGTGGTCACAGAACAACCTCCTGTAACAGAGATTCATAAGTAGTTGTAAATGTATAGGTGTGAAGGAGGCACGCAGGTGATTGATTAGCTTAGGGAACATCAGTAAACATTGTCTGGCTACAAGAGAAGCAGGCTGTGCAATGGTAACAACACATTTCTTGCATTCATTTCGTCTTGATTGTCTTAAACATGGACATGTTAAATATGCCCTTTCAAATCAAACTTCAGTTTAAACAGAGGCATTCAAAAGCATGAAGAACTTCAGGACTATAGTGTATATTTCAGTAAAGCTGTTGCCACATCATCATAAATGATATCATTTTTCCAGTTTCTGATTTCTTTATATTGTTTTATTCACAAACATAAAGACAGATGCCATTTCTTTACATATTTAAAAATTCCAACTCTAATTTTCTTGGAGTATTTATGTGCAGGGTTCAGATTCTGTTGTCTTACCATTTCTCTTTCTTCCAAGATTCCTGTCTGTTTTACTTAATTTTCTTTTTTACCAAGCCTTTCTGTTTACGTATTTCTACTAATCTTGGATATATAATACCTTCTCAGTTTAATGCAGTTTTTTCTCTGTTGTCACTACTTTTCTACAATATCTTTCTTTGCATAATATCATCTGATTCTTATTGACTTATTTTACAGATTATTATATACCGGTTTATATATATAGATATGTATATTTGGGTCTACTTCTGTTTGTCGAAAGCTCATTCTTTCAAAAAACAGAACTACGACACCTTTAACGAGAAAGTACACTTAAGCGAAAGTACACTTCCGCTAATACCAGTTCACCAAACCGGAAAGAAAAACAAAAATAAAATACTGCATCACAGAAGCACACTACAGTGGGGATCAGGAAATACACCTGTTTCCCCTCTGTAGTGTGATCTTGGATTTCGTATAATAAGTAGCGGGGATGTGAGGGGTGTAGGAGGGCTTGCTCCTGCAAAACTGCTTTAATAGTATTTTATTTTTGTTTTTCTTTCTGGTTGTTTGAACCAGTATTCACAAAAGTGCACTTTCATATAAATGGGGTCGCACTTCTGTTTTTCAAAGGAGTGAGCTTTTGACAAACAGAAGTACACCCTTATATATATATATATATATATATATATATATATATATATATATATATATATATATATATATATATATTATAGTTATTTTAGATATATAGATATATACATTATAGTTATTTTCTGTCTATTGAAAATTTGGATGGTTCCGGTATCATTTAACTCCAAAGAATATTTACTTTCTAAGAAAAATGATAACCCAACACCCCTTTTTGCAGTAAATGCTGCTTTTCCTTTTTTTACTTTCCCTCTGAATGTGACTTTTTACTCTTTTATTGATTATTTGTGATGTTGTGAAACTCTCTGCATGTTTATCTATGCTTAACATTGTTTACTTGTGTCTGGTCACTTTTTCTGTCAATAGTGATGGATCAGAATGCAAGCTTGCTATAACCCTCTTCCACATCAGACCATAATACAGTGCACAACTGGTACTTCACCTTTTCAATACATTTTCTGTTTCAATTTGTTTTGCTTTATCCTGGCATTAAGGGCTGCTTTTCCTTTACTAAGCTATGAAGGCCATATTATATTATACGGCATTACTGACTTACCAATGAGGAGATGAATAAATACTTTCAGGTGTCATCACTCCACAAGAGAAGGCAATTCATAGCACTGACCTTCTCAAATTTATCTTAGAAAAACAAAGAAATAAAGTAATTTTTAAGTGTGTCACACAGGAGTTAAGAAAATTACTGCAGCAAAGTTTTCTTGCATATATCTTTTTTTTTTTGATTTGGTGGTTAGTTAATCAAGTTATAAAGTGAATAAATGGAAATATGAACTAAAAGTATATGACTAGAATAGTTTTTACTAGGTGTCTTGGAGGGAGATCAAGACAAATGCACATTAATGATTTCAGTGTTGTGCCTTGGGGAGAAATTGGACAAAGGAAGAAATTGCATTAAGTAGATAATGCTGACGTAATACTGCTAAACAGTTTTTTTTTTGTTTTTGTTTTTGGTCTCATCTGTTAGTGCCTGTCCCTCACTCTATGAATAGTTTTTTTTTTCCTGTGGTGCTAGTGCGCAGTGTGGAAATCTTCACTGTGGATGCATTTTCCTTTTCAGTGCTGTAAGCCTGGTGCACAGTCTACAAACTGTCACTGCAGATGGGTTTTCCTTCACAGTGATAAGCCTGTATCCCAGTCTGCAAATGTTCCTTTGGGATGGATTTTACTTCTCTGTTTGCAATCCAGACTGCATCTGCACAATGTGGTGAGCTAAGAGGCAAGTGCAGCATCATACCACAAATAATAAGTATTATTTTAGGGCATTTCATCTAACAGTCTATGACCATAAGCACACAATGATGTCACCATGCATGCAGCATGCTCCCTTTTTTGTGAATGCGAGGACATTTACTTGTGTTGCACCAACAGCATAACTTGCTAGTGTTGTCTCCTTGCCTTTCAACAATGAGTGAGTGATTACTGTAGTAAGAGAACCATGCTCTCCCCATCTGTGGCTGCTCTGCATTTGTGTATCCCCTTTTAGCTGATTCTTCATGATACAGGTGAGGAGAAAGAAAAGGTAGTTAGCTGGGGGTAAGCTACACATATTAGTGTTAAACAAGAAATTATGATGGCTTTGCAGAGATATGCTAAGCTGATGATATAAAATTATGATGGGTTTGCAGAGATATGCTAAGCTAATGACATAAATATAGCTAATCCACTGAGAATAGATAATTCCTATAAGAATTCCTGCAGGAAGAGATAGAATTACTGAAGGTAATGCATTAAAAATTGCTCAAATAAAAGCAAATGGTTGTATTTTGTATGAAGAATCTGACAATTCAGACAGACAACTAACAATGCTGGAACTGTTGGTTATACAATGCTTAAGAAGTTATGAATACTAACACACCAAAACCTAAGTTTTAATAACCAATGTAAGCATACAACTGGTGTATATGGATTTATTGAATTTTTGCAGAAAAGTGACATTGTAGCTCTAAAAAAGGCAGTAATAGGAAGTAAGGCACCAAGATATTATTGTCAGTTCAAGTATGATCACCATACTATGAAAAGATATAAAACTCAGAAGAAGTGCTAAGAAGAAGAATCAGAAAGTGCAAAGGCCTTAAGAATGTAAATTACATAGAAAGACTGCCTTGAACCTGTTCTGACTATCATACAAGATGCCAAAGTGAGTCAGTGTTCATAGTCAGAGCACTACCTAATGAGTACCTAGGGGATTTTCCATCTTAGACAGTTGTCAGGAGCAATAAGCTGGCAAGGATATCAAGTAAAATGTTATGTGAAAAACAGTAAAACTAAAGACAGACAGTACTTTTTAATTAAAGGAGTCCCAAAGCACTGAGTACCTTGTTTGATAAAAGTGAGCAAAATTACTGAAAATTTTAAAACCAGATTCGATCATTTTATGACTCTGAAAAAGTAATGTGTAGTATTAAAGCTGACAAGACTTTTTGATTACATAATTATAATTATATTTTGATATATTATTAAAGATTATTTCTTTATATATGTTGTATTTCATTAATATTTATAAGCAGTCCATGGGGCAATCACTGTTAAAAGTTTTAAGAATGAGGAAAGGAAACATTTGTTAAATCTGCAGGAGTTCTTAAGACAATGAGGTTATTAGGACAGAGTAATAGTCTTATGTGCTAAAATGCCTGGGTTCATAATTTAAAATGATGGCTAACAAAATGTATTTCTAGAATGAATTAAAGCCTACAGATATTCACCCTCACTCAGAATTGACATAGAGCAGATAACTTACATATTATGAACTAGGTTCAATATTCAATATGACAACTTGTTTTAAAACCAGAAAGTTAATCAAGCAGTCAGATTGGGTGCCTACATCCCAGCAAAGACAATGGAGGTCTCAGCATGGAACTGGGCTCGTGATAGGCAAGGAAAATGTCTCAACATGGCAGCAACTACTGTCTTGTAAGATAGGTAAGAACGATTTGCACTAGCAGCATGCTGGAAAAGTGGCAGTAAACTAAATGATATGGCACTGCCTAGCGAATATACTGTAGTACAATCAAAAATATAGCGATGTGAAAAAATCAGTATAGTTTAGGTAATTAGGTAGACCCCAGACCTTCAACAGAATGTGCCTTTTCTAATAGTTAACATCAATAAACTTTAACTAATAAAAATGTTTTGATAGAGGTTGATCAAGGACATATTTTGGTTCTGACCCTTAAAATATCTATGTTCTTTGAGACATTTTCATATGATAATAGATGGCCCATTTTAAGGCCCTGAACATTGTTTTTTCTGCTAAATCCTTCTTAAGCCTGCCATAACATATATGCCTTTCCTTGCATACAAAAGAATTCAAAAGTGTCCTACATCAATTTTATTTGCAAGAATGAAATACTGTGCTTAGTGTCCGAATATCATTGCTAGATGACTTGGCCTGTGGACAGACAGATGGGAATTTCATAAATTGGTATAAAGAGTAGAATTGTATTTTACGCAGGATATCCATGTTTTTTTCTAATGTGAAACCTTGTTGCAAGCTAATTGTGATGTGAATACATAAAAGAAAGTCTATTTTCAGTCTGCTCATGAAAATGCTGCATGGCCCTACATCAGTAAGTGCTCATTATGTCCAGCAGCAGTAAGTCACAGGAATAACAAAAGCAATAGGGCAGGTGGTATGACTTATGGACGTGCTATGTGCTGTGCAAGGAAGCTTGAGCTCTGGATAACTGAGATGTTTCAAACTGAAAAGTAAAAGCCTCTTTTTGCATGAGTGGTTGCATATTGAGCATATCCGAAGAGATGCACAGAAGTGGATGCAGCTTTTCTTTGTTGTTTATCTTCATGTTTCATTAATGAACTGACAGGTGAAGTGTAAGGACCAGTTGTACTCAAATAAAGCCTGCTAGACACAGTATACGTTTGCCCATTCAAATTCCCAGAACACATATTATGGCTGTGGATTTTTTTTTTTTTTTTTTTTTTTTGAGGGAGGTTGCTGGGGTAGCATCTGATATTTAAAATAATGGAAGAATGACAGACTTGAGGCTGTTTGCTGCCAGCTCCTTTAACTTTATTTTCAGAATATGCAGTACTCTACAGGAAATTAGAAGTTTTGAGTCACACACTGGTGCTGAAGAATTCTAAGGTTGCCAAGCTCATAAAGAGCTATACATTACATCCAGTGCTTTTAGAAATAGAAGCATTACACTTTCTTTAGAAGTAGCTGTCATATATATGATTATATCTATATGCACACACACACATACATATATATATATATATATATATATATATATATATATATATATATATATATATATATATATATGTATATATATTTGTGTTTGTGACTCACCACAGACCCATATATCTATATCACTCTATATAGATATATGGGTTTGTGGTGTCACAAAAATGAACAAGTATCGTATCACAGTTGATCAATACTGGCATATCAAAAATCACAGTGAAGTAATGAAAACAGAAAAGACTTCAAAAGGGAAACAATTTCCATTTTGTGATCTTATCGTAGGATCATAGTAGATTATGAGGTTGTCGACTGTAATGGGCCTTTTTAAGCCTTTTCATGCTTCCCAAAAATATTAGCCAGGCTTTGGTTTCATAGGTTTTTATGGGGTGTATATAACTCGGGCATGAGTGGTTACAGTTTACAAGGTACATGTCTCTAACAGAGACATAGATGCCAGAGCAGGGGTAAATTTACAGTTTCCCATCCAATGATCCAAGTTGCTCTTGACAAGGTACCGGAGAGGTGGATGGGAAACCTGTTCCACAGAAGGGCAGTCTTTGTGACACATTCCAGTCTGTCCAGCATGTCTTATTTATTTTGCAGATAAAGCTTAGGTCCTTGGATCGGGTGTTTCTGATGTTTTTTGATTGGCAGATTTGCAACATGTCCATTAAAACTGGATTAGAGGATGCTTTGCAAGTCAAGCATAGATTACCTCTCATAAACCTGTAGGAGATCAAGTATAAGGATGATGCTTTGAGGTGGACTGCCTAGGATATGCCTGCACCATGTATTATTTTTCTGAGGGACCTGTGAGGATGCTCCAGTTATTGCAAATGCATGGTCAGGTACATAAAGAAGGGGGAATTGTATTCTTTAATTTGACTAATGAGGGCCAAGTACTCAAAATGACATCCTTTGGCCTAGATGCCATTCCTTTGCTTTAAGTTATACAGCATAAAAAGACATCCTTACTACAGTAGACTTATGATGATCAAAGGCCAAGTCACTGTCTACATGCATTTCCAAATCAGTGACCATGGTGTTTACTCTCAGTGGTGCATTATCAATCTGGTAATTTGTCATTGGTGGCCATCTCTACAAAAGAAACTATTATGCACTTTTTGGCACTAACTTTTAGACTGTGACTCTGGCACCAATTATTTGTCAGTGTCAGGCCTTCTTGGAAGGTATTGGTGTCTTGGGGGCATTCAATGACTGTACCTAATTTGTAATCATCTGCAAATTTGCTCAGCCAGAGGCCTTTGACACTAGCCGTGACTTCAGAGAAATAGATACCAAACATAAGTAGACATAGCACACAGCCCTGTGGGATTTCACTAGTGGCTGGCCTTTTATGGAAGTACACCTCCCAATCCTGATTTCCTGGGTCCTATAAGTGAACCATCTGGCTATACAATGGGTGATGTATGGGTTTACTCCTAATTTGGTGAGCTTGTGTGGAATGTCCAAGTGGGGCATTGAAGCAAAAGCCTTAGCTAGGTCAAGGTAGACAGCATGCATCATTTTGCCCTCATCTAGTGCTTTGGTGACTTTTTTGAAGAAGTCCACCAGGCTGAGTAGGCAGAACCTGCCCTTGATGAAACCAGGCTGAGTTGGATCCACAATCTGAATGTTTCATATGCTGTCATTTATCAAATCCATGAATATTCCTTCCATGGTTTTACATGTTAGACTAGTCAGGGTTATAGGTTAGCAGTTTCCTGGATCTGTATATGCCCCCCCATGTGCAGAGCAGTGACAGTTGCAGTCCTCTTTTCATTCAGAATGAAGTCTGTTTAAAGGCTACAGTTAAATAGATTTATAGGTTCATAGGTAAGTGCTAGGCTATCAGCCCTAGGGCCTATGTAAGCCTAGCCAACAAGGTTCCCTGGCTTACGCCACCCAAAAAAGTTATTTTCCTGTGCCACTGTCGAGCAGAGACACAGAAGTGATACCCCGGGGTGCATTTCCTATTTCCCATCCACTCAAGATTTTTCTTGAAGAGTGCTAATGAAGAACTTTGCTTGACATAGATGGGTAGCCTGTTCCAGAGTATGGGAAGTCTCTGGGACAAGAATCTATCCCTCCAGCATGTCCTGCTTATTTTGGTGACAAGGTTTAGGTCCCTAGAACATGTAGCTCAGAGGGATTGGGATTTCTTTAGGTGTAGCATGTCCATCAGCTCTGGGTTTGACATAGCTTTATATGTTAGGCAGAGATCACATCGGAGTAGGCGATATGCTATGGAGTAAAGCTGGAGTTTTTTGATTTTAGTGGGGCTGATAGGTCATGCTTCATGCTATTAAGGAGAGATCCTAGGATATTATCAAGTCCCATCAATGCAGTGTTTTTCACCTTGCAGAGTTCTTTGGGGACCTGTTCTTGGGTGATAGTTGGTGGGAGTAATAGTTGGTGATATTTCTTGAATGGTATCTGGTGGTGAGAATGGGCTAAAACTGAAGCTGAATTTAATGTTCAGTACATTTCCTGAAACCTCTGGTTTAGTATAAGTGGCTCCTTTTACAATTAGTTCGGCATATTGTTGTGTATTGCCTTTGATGCAGTGGACATAGCTGAAGAATACCTTATAACTGCTTAGCCTGAGATACAACATTTACTTCAAACTTAGCTTTACTAGACTTAATTGGTCCCCTGAGCTACTTATTTAGTTTGACAAATAAGTTCTTTCCTTGTTGGACATTGTGCTTCCTAATTTTTAGAGATATTTTTTTTTTCCTTCTGTTGTATGACCTATAATGTTTTGAGCCACCAGGGTGGCTTCTTTTTAAGTTTGCCCTGTGCTTACATCAGGTAGGTACAGCTACCTCTATGTGTCTGTATACATGACTGAAAAGGATTTTTGTGAACAACTCTGCATAGGCAGCAATGTTTCCTGGGATTGTGGGCTTTAAATTTTGCCATGGGTCACTTAAAAGTTAGAAGTTTGCCTTGGAATAATTCCTAAAAATTCCCGGGTTAGCTGGTGCCACAAGTGTTATTTATTTATTTATTCTTTTTTTATTTTTGAAGGAGAAGGCCTTATGGTATGACCTAACAGGTGAAGTTGATATGCTTGGTGGGTGGACAACATTCCCCACTGTTGGTGAGGAGCAGGACAAGGATGTTTGCGCCCCCTGGTGGGTGTTAATACTAACTCATCCCGGGTGTTTATGCTGACAAAATCTAGGAATCTTTGGGCCAGCACATTTGGGGTCATATATAATTACTAGTTCATAGAGGAGTAGTTGAAGTCAACAATGAGTATGGTGTTGGTGTGACTCCATTTCATTTAAGAATGTGGTGTGGATTTCCTGTGTCAAAGAAGGGACCTAAAGCATGGAAAGATATGTTATAGGACTTACTTATATTAAGTCGTACATGGAGAAGCTCAAGTATATCATATTGCTTGACCAGCCTTGACACATGCTTGTTTTTTATGTAAACTGAGACACACCCACCTTTTTTTCCCTTTCTGTGCAGCAGCTAAAAGTATGAAAGGCATTATAGCTCTGCACTGCTGGGGTGATCACCATGGATTAACAAAAACATTAAAACTACATTCACATCAAATTTGTTTGAATGGTGGTAGTGTTATGGGAAGATTTTTTTTTCTAAGATAATGTGTTGTGCTAACCCTAACCATGCCCTGCCCCAACCTCAGCCCTTTAAATAACCTTGGAAAAACCCTTTCTGTAATACTAGCAATGTAGAAAACACTCACAGACACATGCTACATACATTAGCACACATGTACAACACTGAATCTGTCTCTTTACCTACCCTTGCTTTAACTCTAACCCACAGACACTTGCATGCACTTGCACCCACTAATGCTGAAAAGTTTTGTGTATCCATAAACATCATAATCACACACTTACATTCAATAATCCATCTTCCTCCATTTAACACCTGCAGTATTTGACTATGAGTGCACTCAATAGCAAGTGCACTCAGTGAATTTTCCACAAGTAAATATTTCACTAAAAGAGACATTCAATCAAATAAGGTGGATTTATTTTATATATATGGGCAGGATTCACGAAGCCTCCGTGTAAGAGATACAAGGCTTACACGGAGGCTGCAGTTAAATGGTGCGACGTCAGCATGTCATGCATAAGCATGAGGGCATGCTGAATCACACCTAAGGCTAACACGGTCCATGGAAGACAGTAGGGGGCGTGTCCGTAGGCCGAGCCCCGCCAAAAAATGCATAGTCATACTCTTTGGGAAAAACAAGGTTACCCCTAGCTACCATATAGGTGGCAATCCACTGAGCACAGAAAAAGTCATCAGAGATCTGGGGACCCAGGTTGACAGTAGCCTTTCGTTTGACACTCATGTTGCTAAAGTAGTTAGGAAAACCTTCTATATCACCCACCTGATCATGAAGGGATTCACATCTAGATCAAGGGAGGTCATCGTCCCCCTGTACTCATCACTTATTAGACCTATGATTGAGTACAATGCCCGTTCGAATGTATCTGACCAGACACCTGCTGCAGCTTGAAAGGCCCCAAAGTTCCTCACCAAAAGGATAAAGGGTCTCAAAAATATGTCTTATGCTGCCCGACTGAAAGAACTCCAGCTCTATTCAGTCTCATACCGCTTGCTCAGAGGTGACCTGTGCCTGACATATAAGGCCATGTCAAACCCAGATTTGATGAATATGCTTCACCTCAAAAATCTAGATCCCTCAGAACCACAAGGGCGGAGACTTAAACCTTGACACGGTTATAAATAGAACGTGCTGGAGGACAGATTCATCACCCAGAGACTCCCTATGCTGTGGAACAAAATCCCGGTACATGTGAGGCAGAGCACCTCTCTGGCCTTGTTCAAGAGGAATCTTGACCAATGGATGGGAGATTGCAGATATACCCCAGGGATTACTTCAGTGTCACTGCTTGACAGAGGCACAGCAAAATGATAGGCATAGTTTTTATTCAAACTAAAGGGGTGGCGAAAGCCACATAACTATGTGCTAGGCTTATAAATGCCCTTGGGCAGATAGCCTAGTATGAACCTATGAACCTATGAAGTGGACACGCCCCCAGAACAGTAAAAGTGCCCAAAGTAAACACCCACGACAGAGGCCATAGAAATGTGAATAAACACAACACAACACATGCCCCCACAGACTATGAACATAAAATATATAAATGAACATGTTATATATTTTTTTTAAATCGTAAAGATGTTTGCCTGTGAGTGCGCTCGTTTGCGTGGGCATGCCCGTAGCTTAGCCACAGTTAGCAGTCAGTGGAAAAGGATATAAGAACTAAATATGCAAAGAAAACCAAGAAGCAATAGCGTAGCAGTAGAGATGTCGGCTGAAGAGCAGGCATTCATGGTTCGAGCCCCCACAACATCAATATTTATTTTTAGTAAAATAAGCACGAAACAAGTCCCTGACAAACATGTACACATACAAAATCATGGTTTATGCAAAATGTAGTGAAATAGTCCATTTATTTTGAAGAAATGTGAGATAACAAAACAATAAAAAATGCGAGATGTGCCTATAGCTGAGCTACAGTTTAACAAGGTGAGTGCATCTGCCCGTACTTGAGCAGTGGTTTAACAGGTGTAAAATGAGTGCCCATAGGTGAGCAGTGGTTTAACAGGTGTAAAATGAGTGCCCCTAGCTGAGCTGAGCGTAATATGCATGCTAACAGCCAAATGAAGCATAAACCAGCGTAACCCATTTGCGCGGAGCTGCGCACCGCGCCAACAAGCTAACCGACGGGCAACATTGAGCAAGCTGTATCAAAACTGCCTTTACACAGACACACCCCTTAGCCTGTCTAGACAGTCATAAAAAATAAAAAAGCAGTGGCCAGGTTCGAACCCAGGATAATATGCACCATAGTCAAGGTACTGAACCACTAAGCCATGACAGCAGCACCTAGAAATGCAGTAATGGCAAATATATAGGAATGAATACAAAGTGGAGCATGACAAAGCAGGTTTTGTGAAGTTGATACAATTCCAAAATGGCCAATCACAGATATGTACGAGAAAAACAGCATATATAAGCCCCATAGGTGGGAATACACAGCATAAACGATTGTAGAACTAACTTGCAGCCAGAATGTCAGGAGTAGGTGAGGGTAGTTGCTTTCTAGCACAGAGGTGGGGCATTGAGGAGTCCAGATACATGGTCTGGCTCCTAGTCCACAATCATGAGGCCCAACTTATGCAGGGCCAGGTCCTGTGGGGAGCATATAGGGCTGAGGCGTGGGACCGGTTGGCTCATGATCTCACCAGTACCACAGGGATTCCAAGGACTGGTGAGCAGGTCCGTCACCACCATGTGGACCTGAAGAGATGCAAGCAGGACCAATTGAACCTTTGGATCCAGGAGGCCCGGCAAATGCCAAACGCCCCACTACTGAGTAAGTTACATTTAATTATGTATGTAAGAAATTAAACTAGCTGATATTATGGAGATGTGTATTCCAATATTACTTCATTTATATTACAGCTGCAGGTGTCCGTTCTGCAAACCGCAGAGCCTATGCCGATAGGCTGGTGCGGTTTGCGCCACCAGGCAGGTCAGTAATCCTCTCCCAGTAACTGTAAAGAAATATAAAAGTATGACAGCTAGCAAAAGAGTGCAGTGTAGTCACTAAGTAATAAAATGTGCAAGTAACAGTGTAAGAGTGTTTGCAAGTATTGCTTGATTACAAAAGTGTGTTGCAGTCTGTAATCCAAACAGAAAAATGAAAATGTCTGAAATAAAGTCTGAAATAAAGATGCCCCACCTGTAATATAATAGTACACAACCTGCAGCAGGCTGAAAAGTACAGCTGCAGAAGATGAGCAAATCACATGTGTGAAATATACCCCTGTTGAAATACTGAAACATGACAGAAGTGAGACTGCTGGAAAGGATTGTAATAACTACAGGTAAAACATGTCAATAAAGCCTAGAAGTAAGTACCATCCTGAATAGTAAAATGAAAACAAGTGAGAGAGTATGAGAAAGAGTTATGAATCCACCAATAAAGTAGTAAAACCCCCTGAATAAAGTATACTGCAGTCAGTACAGAATGAAATTAATATGAGAAGCAGAACCAAACAGCAAAACCTGTTCAAAGTGTTGCTGCAGCTGGAATGTGTATCCCAAAATCTGGATATGTTGCTCTCAGTCTGCAATATGCAGATAGTATGATTGTCTGACATACCAAACATCCACAGTTGCCTATAGCTATATAAAGCAAATGTAGCAGGATGATGTAGTTGTACAAAGCCAGATATGAATGTGTATGAAGAACAATAAAATGTATATTGATGTAGCAGTAACAGTCCTATCACCAAATTGAAGTAGTTATCATATAGGAAACTGTAGTTAGAACAGTAGTGTGTATATATGTGCAGCTATTAGAAATGTACAGCATATGTATTGGTATTCGAAGGTGTTAATATTATTTTCTTCACCCCACCCTATAACCACATATAACCCATTCCACGTGAAAATGGTATGTGCAATCACAATTAACACCCCTGGACATTTGTCCTGTTGGGTCATAAATATTTGCATGTCCGTTGATGCATCTGCCCTGTTCATACATCCAAACCTGATGGCCTGTTGCCTTCAATCAACCCTGCATGTTGTTGGACTGTGTATTGCTGTTCAAATTATGCATGTGTTATGCTCGCTGTTCAATGGTGTGAATATCTGGGTGTTTGGTTAACGGGAATACTAATGCATGCTGTTACAACTAATTGCGAATGGTATTGCATGTTACTAACCCAAACTGTCATAACATAATGCAAAACATAGGACGACAGGGAAGGCAGGTTCCAGCGGACCCACCTCTCCCACCTCAGCTGGCGAGTGCACCTGGCACTAGTGCCCAGTCTGGACCCTCCTCCGGTGGCCCTGTGCCACCTGTGGGTGGAAGCGCTGCAGGGGATGGGGCTCATCCCCCCTCTGCAAGCATGGCTGGAGGAGAACCACCACTCACCCTCCATAGCGTCCGGACTGTGGTGCGTAGGGAGATCTGGGACTCTGTTCTTGGGCCCCTACGCCAGCTTGAGGCACAGGTGGCACAACTTACGGGCATGCCTGTTGCCCAGCCTACACAGCCCCCAGCACAGCCCCGTCCTGGGCAGTGAAGGAACAGTGGCAACTGCCCATGTGTGGGGATATCAGTTCAACTGTTGCCATCTGTGGGGTCATGGGCTCTGGATATCCAAACATCCGTCCCCGTCAATTGTGTAACCCCCCCCCACATGTGTCATACACCACCCCTGTATGCGTCTTGTTTGTCTTGTCTGTTGACCTACCCAACCTACCTCCCCAGCTATACCGACTTCCTTCACCTGACATAACACTCTCACCTGAAAAATAATAAAAAATAAAAAAAGGGCACTCTGTACCCACAAAAAAATTATGCCCCATACATAGCTGCCCATTCCGCACACATGTCTGCTGAACATGGAAACTATCAATTACAATTGGCTGTACAACAAGTATTATTATTGTCCTGACACCTCTCTCAGGGGTGGAAGGTTTCAAATGTCACACCAAATTACATACATATGCACAGCTGTTGCTGATGAAGAAATGGGCAGCTATGGGCCTTACCTACATCCCTCCTGCAAATCCCAAGCTTGTTTCTCTACTGTCTTACCCTCTTTGTGACCCCTTTTTCACCACTTTCCTGTCTCCCCATTTTCATTTCTTTCAAAGAAAATAGCGCGGGTGTGCGCCAGAGTAAGCACTGTTAAGCGGTTGTAAGCGTGTGTGCGCAGAGCTGAACGCCAGTGCTCATGCGGGAGCTCCGCGCAAACCAGCGCTAACCCGGTTACAACTGCTTAAAAGTGCCTTAGTCACTCTGATTGACAGGTCCTGTAGTCAGTTCAAAAGCAAAATAAAATTCCACTGTCAGTCCCGAACCCAGGACCTTGCAAACAGTAGTCTGCATGACCTGCCACTAAGCCATGATTCTTATACAAGAACATTGTGCTAAAATAAATATATCATGTAATAGTAGGAATGAATGTAAAGGGAATATAGGATGTGTAGTACACAAAGCATGTCATTTATACTTACTGTCAAAACTAGTGGATTTCCATAATAGTAGTGTGTGAACAGAAACAGCCATGCTAGTTGGTAGCTAGTAGGTAATAATGTCAGTTAATGTACATATATAAATGTATGTATATAAATGTATGTATATATATATATATATATATATATATATATATATATATATATATATATATGTATAGTTGTAGGTGTCAGTGTGCATACACACTTACTACAGGAAACAGGAGAGAGGAATGGAGAAATGTGAATCTACAACACAGCCTGAATCATGAGAGAGATACTAACCTTTACACTCACAGAACAGTGTCCACAGCATACCAGCATGGTCCCCACCCTTACAATCTGAAAGGGAAACGCCTATCTCACATACCCTTTTGTAGCACTGTCCTGAAATCACAGTGAGAACTGCAATCAATACACATCTGGCTGCATGCAATTAGCAAATGCTGGCTTACAATTGGTGCAGAGGCCATCACATGGACTTATGCAGATACCTACAAAAGCATCCTGTACTCACACTCTTCAAATGCAATACGTTCATTGCACTGTCTGGAGGCAGACAGAGAGAGAGAGAGAGAGAGACAGACAGACAGAGACAGAGAGAGAGAGAGAAGAAAAAAACACAAACAACAACACACGGTACACACACTGAGCCTAAGCTGTCAGCAGTGACAGTAGCAAGCCGTGACAGCAGCAGCAGGAAGCAGCAGTAGCGGTAATGCAACCAGCTGCAACAAACAAAGGTAATGTAAAGTAACAGGTTAATAGTCTGCATACTGTGAACCCTCCATATGTGTCATAGGTCTGTATCTATAGGTATGTCCATGTGATATGTTGTGTGCACGTAGTTCCACCAAAAGGGGATGACTATACATTACATGTCATTCAGTGTTAGGCCATGATCCTGGCTGCAGTTTTCTGTTGCAGTGAGGCCTGTCTGTAGGATGTGTGTGTCAGCTGGTGTAACGACTATGGCGCTTAGTTAGCAGTCATCTGGGAACATTGTCATCCACAACCCGCACATGTTCGCTTTTACATCTGAGAAATAAATGCCAAACAATAGGGGTCCTAGGACAGAGGCCTGTGGGATACTACATGTGACTGGCATTGAGTCTGACATGGCTCCTACAATATCGATATTATGGATTCTGTATGTCAACCAGTGTGCAACCCATCATGTGACATATGTAGTAACATGTAAGCTGATGAGCTTGTCTATGATGCCTGAGTGGAGTACTGTGTTGAAGGCCTTAGGCAAGTCCAGGTAGGCTGTATGGATTGTGTTGCCCTCATCAATGGCTGTAGTGGCTGTTTTGAAAGGTCAACCAGGTTCAAAAGGCAGGATCAGCCCATCACAAAGGCAAACTGGCCAGGATCAAGTGTCTGCAGGTACCCAATATCGCTGTATATGCGTCCCATACTGAATCATTTCATAGCTTTGCAGACCAGGCTGGTTAAGCTTATGGTGCGGTAGTTCCCAGGGTCAGTAGAGGTGCCTCCTTAGTGGAGTAGGACCACTGTTGCTGTATGCCAGTGTTCAGGTACATATCCTGTAGTATGGACAAGGTTAAATATCACTCTTATATGCAGTTGTATGTCCTCTTGGAGTTCACGTAGCACACATCCAGGGATACCATCAGGTCACATTGATTCTGTGTATTCTGCTTTGCTGAGGGCGGCCCTCACCTGGACATGTGAGATGATTAGGGAGGTCACATTCAGCTGTGATAAGTATTTCTACTTGTGGGGGAGAAGAAGGGGGGGTACGTGCACCGAACCTGTCTGCAAGAATGTTGCCAATATCTGTGTGTTCGGTGAATGTTAAGTAGGTGTGTATTAACTCAGAGCATATCTGAGGCATTTGGTCCATATGTGTAACATAACTGAAGAAGGCCTTGTGGTTATCTATAGTGTTCGTGGCCATTTCCCTCCCAGAGTAGGCCATGGATGTTGTTATGAAAGACCCTAGCTTATTACCAGTGCTGACCACAGATGCCTTCCCTTGATGTGAATCTGCTCTGTCCTGCAGTAGCCTCCTTCTATTGTTATACAATCTGCCTTTGGCTGGGGTCCACCGGACAGGATGCCTAACCTTTGTGCATAGGGTCTGGGTTAGAAATGTGTGTGCATGTTCCATGCAATCTTTGGGATGTCCGTGGGAAGCATTCACAAAGGGGTCAGCAGTGTGGGTTGTGGCTTCCACTGGCCCAGTGGGCTGCATGGATACCATCGCAGTCCTAACAAGTGAATAACTGTCTAATCACATATATATCAAAGTAGTCTACTGTGCTGGTGGTGGTGGTGGTGGGATATGTATATCCAGGCCGAGTAACTTGTGCCCAAATCACACTAGTGGATGGCGTTCCACATACAGTACCTTGGTATGAACCCCCAGAGTGAGGTTATGCATTGGACCTGTCGCAGTGTGCTGACCGATGGGGCATGCTACTATGTTGTATGGAATGTGGCAGATATTGTTGCACAGGTGTTGGCTGAGCACTGACATCTGGCCATGTACTTGTGTATCCACCAAGAGACACACACATGCTACATATGGGAGTAGTAGTATATCACTACAGTTGAGTATCATGTATAGTATGTGTGCCATATATTGCTGACATAGTCTGCTGATATCCTGTTTGTGTTCTCTTCCAGGGACATGGCGCGTCAGCGTAATCCCACCTACTCTGCAGCAGAAGATGAGGAGATACACCAGAGCCTGGTGCGGGATTATGACATACTGTTTTCCCGCACCAGCCAGAATCAGCAGGAGAGGGCTGCACTGTGGCAAGACCTTGTCCATAGGGTAAATGACATTGGCATGCATAATAGGACATATGAGCAGGTACATCACTGCAGTGATTTAATCAGAAATGTCCATCAGCGTGCGTCAGATATCCACAGGCAACAGGTTGTCACAGGAGGTGGGGTGGCCACACATCCCCCCCTCACCAGACTGGAGGGGCTACTCCTAAGTGTTGTGGCTCCAGCCCCAGAACAGCAACAGCAATACACCTGCATCATGATGGAGGCTGGATCCACACAGCAGCACAACATGGGGTGTGCAGGTAATATGCCATATGTACACTTGACTGTTCTGTACACTGTTAGTTTATGCATGTGTAAGGTGTGTCCGTGGTATGTAGCTGTCAACATAGTATGTAATTGTGCAGGTGTGATATTGGCAATATCAGCAGCCGACGTGTGAAAGGCAACTGGTGTACTACTGCACTGTATCATATGCAGTATCAATGGCACAGTTGTGCCCACTGACATTAATCCCCTCATTTCTGCAGGTCCCTCCAGTGTTACAGCAAGGCAGGCCATCCATGCTGGTGAGTGTGTTTTAACAATACCTATAATAGTCCTGATAGTGCTAGTAATACTAGTGTAACTCAGTAGTGCTCTGTGTGTATACTGCGGGGTGTGCCTGTGTCCACGTGTGCATGTGTGCCTGTGTCCACATGTGCATGTGTGCCTGTGTCCACGTGTGCATGTGTGCATGTGTGCCTGTGTCCACGTGTGCATGTGTGCATGTGTCCATGTGTCCATGTGTGCATGTGTGCATGTGTACATGTGTCCACGTGTGCATGGTGCATGTGTGCATGTGTGCCTGTGTGCCTGTGTCCACGTGTGCATGTGTGCATGTGTGCATGTGTGCATGTGTGCCTGTGTCCACGTGTGCATGTGTGCCTGTGTGCACGTGTGCACGTGTGCACGTGTGCATGTGTGCATGTGTGCCTGTGTCCATATGTGCATGTGTGCATGTGTGCATGTGTGCATGTGTCCACGTGTGCATGTGTGCATGTGTCCACGTGTGCATGTGTGCATGTGTGCATAAGTGCATCACTGGTAACATTGTGTGGACACTGTAAACTGTGTTTCCTGTCTTCCTCCCACAGGTTCTGGTGCTGCTCTTGTGTCCTGCAGCAGGGAACCTGAATCTGGTGCCACAGGTACTGATAATGATGATATCTGTGTAATGGCACAGGAAGGTGTGTCAGGGTCCACCATTGGTCAGCCAATTGACAGTACACAGCTGTCAACCCCATCATTGTGCACAGTCATCCTGCCAGTACATCCTATGCCACCATTGTCCCTAGGTGATGGACAGGATACAGTGGGCATTGACCAGGGTAATGTGGTATCTGTGGCACATGCTTCCCCACACAGCAGCCATGGGCAGGGTCCTGCGATGGTACCACACAGACAGTTGCCCATGGGTTCTCGTGGGAGCATCCGTGGGTGTACTGCCTCTGGCAGATGTGCCCAAAGAGGTCTGTCAACCTCAGCTATGTTTCGGGCTGTCATGCAGGCACAGTCGCGTATGGAAAGGTACACCAGACAGGGTCTGAGGGAGCTGAAAGCATGTCGCACAGCCATGACTGAGAGTATACGTGACATTGCGGATGCTATTTGTAATTTCACCGATGTCATAGACAGACATTGTGGGGACATATTACAGCAGTTCCACAACCACATGTCCATGAGCCAGTGCAATGGTGGGCGGTTGCGGCGTCGACGTGGCCGTATGCCAGCAACAGCAGCAACTGGCAGTCGGCGCAGATGACAACAGGCCCGCGGATGCCCCCATAGTGCCAGCAGCAGCCCCAGCAATGCTGGGTCTGTGCTGTCATCAGAATGCCCCAGGAGACCACGTGCACGTGGCTTTGGACAGTCCCAACAGGGACTGTGTCCAGTCAACACACTCCCGCTTCTGATGACAGTACCCAGTCTGGCATAGTAATGGATATGGTCCGTAGCACCCCTGCCAGGTACAGGTACCGTGTCCGTGCCCACAGACACTGATCTGTATGACCTGCCAGGTGCAGTCTGTGGCTGTCCACAAACTCCTGTAT
Organism: Protopterus annectens; assembly: GCF_019279795.1. Taxonomy (NCBI): domain Eukaryota; kingdom Metazoa; phylum Chordata; order Ceratodontiformes; family Protopteridae; genus Protopterus; species Protopterus annectens. The sequence continues at coordinate 341,177,441 of NC_056728.1, read as the reverse complement.
ATGGCAGCCATGAGGTGGAACTGTGTGCATGCATACACACATGCGAAATGTTAACACCTAGGGCTACCACATACACGCACACACTGCACCAACAGTGCCCCACCCTGTACTGCTGTCCCTCACCAACACACATACACACACATGTCAATTGGTGGTATCAGTGGCAGACTCAGGCATACCTAATTCACATCCTGTGCATATGATGAAACTGTGCCACCTCCTGCAATCTCCAACATCAGTGCAGGAACAGGTAAACACGTTGCTGATGCACAGGGTGACTACATAGAAGTGTATTAGTAGTATCATGTTGGTAACAGTACAGTGTGCTGATATGACTGTGTGTATATCCCAGCATGCCTGATGCAGTAACCGTATGACTGTCCTGAATTGTTATCTACACCCATAGTACGCACCAAAGTGTAACAGCTGCACATTATTGCATACCGGTGGTAAGGATGTCAACAGATAGCCACATACATGGGTAGCACAGGGGGGAAGCTGATGCAAGTAGTGATACGCAATGATGGACATGTACAGTAATGGTGGCAAGTTGCCCACAATGACTATGCAATATGGATGTTTGCGCATGTTGATATGTGTGCAGTACCAATGTAATCCAAATCACAATTAACTATGACATAATATCAGTTCTACCATGGACATCTGAGCTGTGCATTCCTGGGTACATGTTGATAGTGCCTACATATTTGCACTGTTACCTACTGTTAGTGTTACCCCTTCTTTGTTGTACAATGGACTACTTCCAGCCCTGCGTACTGTAGCTTTGTTTGCATGCATGTTTGCTTGGGGTTCCCTGGAACACTGCTTCCACCTGCAATGCAGAGTTACAGCGCTTCTGTGGACACCTAGTGACATCTGCATAGCGTACGATACGTATGTCAAGTTTACATATGACAGAACGTCACTGTCTGTCCTGTTCGCATGTATGTTGCCTGTGACACATTGCACATGTCTTACCTGGCATTTACCCACGTGTGCAGTCATATATGCCAGTGCTATGAAATCAGTAGCAGTACACCCACACATACACACCTTCAATATGTTGTTCCCCATTGGCCCTATGTGTTGGTAATCACCATGGCAATCACACTACTATGATAGCATGTGCAAAGGTAACCTGTAAATCACCTCTATGGTCCAGTTGTGGTTTATGTGAGTCATGTGGCAATGTCACAGCTGCCACATGTATGCAGACAACCCTCACCCCTGGCCAGGAATGTACAACACATGTGTGGGATGCCACCACATAGCCAATCTGGGGACTGAGCACTCTGAACCCAGTAATGCCATACCCTGTCAGGTGGCATGACATACTACAGTGACTACAATACCAGTCAGACATAGACCCGCATTGACAGCAATCTGAACACACTGGGGCATACTTGGAGACTCAGAATAGCATCCTGCCTGAGCATCACACACCTCCGCAGCTGGCACACAGGCATACGTTACATCGGAACAGAGCACATGCCACACACGGCACACACATCCCGTGTGCCACACACTCACAGCCTGTAGGGCTACACAACACACCTGCTACAGATGTGTCAGGTACCTCTCTTGGCTGCTGCAGTGGGGTCCCGCTCAACAGGCTGTACATGGCGAAGGTCACAGTGATATGCCTGTGGGGCACTATGGTCCACCACAAAACACATGCATACAGGTCAGTCAGAGGCATGGACACATATGACTCAGTCATTGACCATGCCACTATGGATGACCTGAGACATACCTCCCTGGACTACATGATAGGGAACATAGAAGGGATCTCTCAGCATGTGGCACGGGCCAGTATGAGCCTGATCTTGGTTGCCATCATACCCTCACCAGGTATGCTACCACTATATGTAGGAAGGGTGTTCTATGTCTACATGCTGCTCAATCTCCAATGTCATTCATAGGGTATCCACTGGCTGTCAACGTGTGATTACATGCTAGGGAAGCCACAATGACTTGCGACGGGCAGCTTGCACGTGACACCCATGGGCCAATGTATATTGGTGAAGCCCCTTGATACACACATAGTGCCTTATGCTGCAGGACATGGATTACATCGCCACCTCCGCAGGTATCACACAGGATAGGGCACTAACAGTGATGCTACAGAACACCAGCAGTGTACACCGCAAGATGCATGCACTGGACACTGTCCTCAGCACGGTGAACTGCAATGTCTGTGCAGTACCAGAGTCCTGATTCATGGCTCACAGGTGCAACCCATCACTGCCAGGTTATACCTCATACCATGCCTGTCGTCCCCTACACATGTAACACACATGGACAGGGGGGTGGTATCCCAAGGCACCACAGATACACACACCTCCAGGTTGTTGGCACAGCACAAAGCATCAGGGCCTATTCATGTGCAGCTAACAGTGTGTCAGACTGCCTTCTGGTTCATAGCCTGGCACACACAACCCTCCCATACACAGGAAACCCACCTATCCTCCATAACAACACTGGCAATATGACAGTCTCAAGAACTGTCTATATACGGCTGGACTGCATCCAGCCAAACATTGTGCGTGAGCATTACTGTAGCTACAACACACTAGTTGAAAGGTTCCCAGCATGTGGTCACTGATTTGCAGTGAAATAACATGTTACCACTCCCACAACAGGTGGGAACATGCAGCACCTGTACATCGACTACATGTAGACTATATGGCCCAGACCAGATGTGTATCCCCTGCTGTAGGTATTTTACCATATACACCCACACTGTATAGACACATACCACGTGCGGCCCCTGCACAGTAAGACACAGTCATATTGTTATGCATTGCAAATACCATTTATCCACTCGAGGCACGTGTCAGACATGGTAACTACTGCAGGTCACAGGTATGTATGTGTATGTGTCAGACACATACATCATGTGTGCATTGCCATTGCTGGTTTAGGCAATGGCATGCATTGTTATGCACAAAGACCCACACAAGGTCATAATGTGTGACACAACCACACGTGGCAGTTGTGGGTTTCCAAAACATACCTATCTGTACTCTGTGGTGACATCCCCTGTGTTTACTGGGAGAATATGCAGCATCTGGTGTATTGTAGTATTTGCCAAAATGATTTGTTCTCTCACACTTGCAATTACACACACCCTACTACCCCCCCACACACTTGCCATTTGCAGGATTCATACCCTTACCTAATTATGTCATGACACATGAGGAAGACGCACTAGCGAAGCACACTATTCGGATTACTAGAAGGTTCTTCATCTCCGGCTGTACTTATAGGGTGCTGACATCATCAGTGTTCAGAAAGGGTAAGGTGCATCATGTAGTGTGATCTCCTGATTGACAAAAATAACATGTTTTTCCTACAGAAAAGCATACACACAAACTCCCCACATCCAAACTTGCCATTTTCAGGTTTCAAACCACTACCTAAGTATGTTATGACATTTAAGAAAGACGCTTTAGCAGAGTGCGCTATTTGGATTACTGGGAGGTGTTCCTTCTCCAGCTGTATGTATAGGTTGCTGACATCATCAGTGTTTGGAAAGGGTAATGTGCATCATGTAGTGTGAACTCCTGATTGCAAAAAAGCACATGTCTGTTATACAGACTTGCACACACACAAACTTCCCACATCCAAACACACACACACTCACTTGTTATTTGCAGGTTTCAAACTCCTACCTAACTATGTTATGACACTTGAGAAGGACGCTTTAGCAGAGTGTGCTATTCGGATTACTGGGAGATGTCCTTTCACCAGCTGTATGTATAGGGTGCTGACATCATCAGTGTTTGGAAAGGGTAATGTGCATCATGTAGTGTGATCTCCTGATTGCAAAAAAGCACATGTCTTTCATACAGAATTGCATACACACAAACTCCCTTCATCCAAACACACACACTTGCCATTTGCATGTTTCAAACTCCTACCTAACTATGTTATGACACTTGAGAGAGACGCATTAGCAGAGTGCGTTATTCAAATTACTGGGAAGCTTCCCTTCTCCTGCTGTACTTATAGGGTGCTGACATCATCCGTGCTTAGATAGGGGAATGTGCATCCTGTAGAGTGCTTTCACAGTTGCCAAAAGGGACATCTCCCTCACACAGACATGCACACACACTAAACCCCCACCACACACACTGGGCAGTTGCAGGATTCAAACCCCTACCTAACTATGTTATGACACTCATGACAGACACATTAGCAGAGCGCGCTATTTGACTTACTGAGAGGTTTCCCTTCTCCTGCTGTACTTATAGGGTGCTGACATCATCCGTGCTTAGATAGGGGAATGTGCATCCTGTAGAGTGCTTTCACAGTTGCCAAAAGGGACATCTCCCTCACACAGACATGCACACACACTAACCCCCCTCCACACACACTGGGCAGTTGTAGGATTCAAAACCCTACCTAACTATGTTATGACACTCGTGACAAACGCATTAGCAGAGCGTGCTATTCGAATTACTGGGAAGTTTCCCTTCTCCTGCTGTACTTATAGGGTGCAGACATCATCCGTGCTTAGATAGGAGAATGTGTATCCTGTAGAGTGCTTTCACAAGTGCCAAAAGGGGCATCTCCCTCACACAGACATGCACACACACTAATCCTCCTCCACACACACTGGGCAGTTGCAGGATTCAAACCCCTACCTAACTATGTTATGACACTTGTGACAGACGCATTAGTAGAGCACGCTATTCGAATTACTTGGAAGTTTCCCTTCTCCTGCTGTACTTATAGGGTGGTGACATCATCCGTGCTTAGATAGGGGAATGTGCATCCTGTAGAGTGCATTCACAGTTGCCAAAAGGGACATCTCCCTCACACAGGCTTGCACACACATCAACCCCGCTCACCCACACACACACACTAAGCATTTGCATGGTTCGAACTCCTACCTACCTATATTATGGCACTTGAGGGAAACGCATTAGCAGAGCGCGCTAACCGAATTACTGGGCATCTGGTCTGCACCTGCAGTATTTATAGGGTGCTGACATCTTTATTTCTACAGAGGTATGTACATCTAGTACTACCTGTCAGGTGGGGGATAGCATATATATGCATTTGCAGCCACCTATGTCAGGGTCAGATATGCACATCGCACTGGCAGGTTATGTTCTATACCATGCTTTGTGACCACAGGGCCTGTAACACACAACACAACCAGTCCAGAACACCACTCCCACATCCAGGACACACACTTTGCTTCCCTGGGAACAGTGCCGGGATATGCAGGTGTTCACATACACCATTCCAGTTGTTAACATCAGGTACAGGCATATTGTGTGTGAGAACTACTCAGGCCTCTACCACTTTACCCTACAGCCACTACAATTTGTGGGTCCATGTGCTATGGCAGAACCACACACCACAGCCACATGGGGGAATACATATCGCACCTGTCCATCTGCAACATGGGTACTCACTGTTCCACACCAGAGGCAGACCACCATTGTTGATATCTGACCATACCCACCTTTCCCTGGACATCCATATCCCATCCCCACCCCCAGGCAAGGTTGTCACTGCAAACAAACTGTATTTAGCACAAGCATACTCTACACTTGTGAAGACTGGGGTGGACGACTTCAAAGGACCCATGCTGGGGGACTATACTGGCCACTCTGCATAATCCTTGACAATTGCATTCTATGAGCATGTGTAAGGTTTGCATTGATCATGCTATCCCACATATACCCATGACTGCTCCACAACAAGACACCTGTCAGGTGTACACCAGCCATATATGAGCCGTCCAACAGACAGAGTGAGCTAATACATTGCAGAGCTGTAGCCCACAGAGGGAGGACATCTGTGAACAGTACCGGCACGACACTTCATTCCCACATAATCATCACAACACAGTGTTGACAGTGGAATTGTCCAGACAATGCAGATAGGGCTCCCCTCAGTCTGTTATTGATGGCCACTTACTGTTAGAGGTCCTCAGCAGCCCTCTTCCAGCACACACCAACAACATGGCTGTGGCTTAGCACATTCAAAACCTGGGATCTCCACTGTGCCCCTGCTTGACAGAGGCACAGCTCACTAGCCTCACACGTTGCCTTATGTGACCTACTTTACAGTGGCACAGTAGCCTACTGTACTGGGGATGCAGATGCCAAGCACACTCTGGCTAAGCTGTCATTCCCTAGGGCAACAAGCCTAGTATTGACCTCTACACCCATATGTTCAATTGTCAGATGCACAATATTTGTTGTGCTGTTATACTGTTTGCAGGTCTTTATTGCCATAGCATTCCCTGTTCCTATGAACAACTTGTGTATCTGTGGAAGATGTTTGAATATGAGGGCAATCCACTATATCACTTATGTCTCTGTAGTCATTTACTGTGTGCACTGGGCAGATTGCTGTGTTGTGGTTGGTTCCTGGAATGACACGTACAAATACCAGATATGTGTGGCCAACTGTTAAACAGAGATATGGCCTAAGTGTGTGAGCATGCCCAGTTCAGCCTTTCCATGGCATGTTGTCTGACATATGCCGACAACATATGCCTCATTTATCAAAGTGTGCGAGCATGCCCAGTCCGACAACATATGCCTCATTTATCAAAGTGTGCGAGCATGCCCAGTGTGAGCTTTCCATATGTTGAACTCTGAAGTCCATCACATATTTGGGTGTGTGTGAACTTCAACAATATCTCACGTTTATGGTTGTGTGTTGGGTGTCATGTTGTGTACTAACTGGCCAACTGCTTCGTGTCTGCCACAACAGGGATTATACTGTGCCTGCAGGGATTGCATGATATACTTTGCATACAGTTGTCAACATCTTTTCATAATGGCCTAACACTGTAGTACCGTATAGTGTACTGGTTCAGTACTTTCACTGTGGTGGACAGTATCCTGGGCTTTAGTCCTATCACTGCTTGACATCTTCATAGTGAGCACAACAGACTGTGTAGGGGCAAGTTGTGCACATATGACCATGTGGCATTATGTTCAGATATGGACTACCTACACCAGGCTTGTCCAACATTGGTAGTGTATCCCACAACATAGGTGGACATTGGCAAACACTAGCGATGTTCCCTAGGCCATTTCTGATGCTAGTCACAGGGTGTGTTTGTCCTTCGACACACATTGTAACTGGAGTTTGCCATGACATATGTCATGGTTAGTATACTGTGCCTCCGTCTACCTCTGACATAACAGTGATACCCAGGGTTAACCTACCATCTCCCATCCACTCATCGGGATTCCTCTTGAGGGGTGTCGATAGGTGACTCTCTGGCTAACCTGTACTGGGAGTTTGCTCAAGAGTGGGGGTGCCTTCTGTGTTATGGATCATTCTGTACAGCTTGTCCTATGTATGTCAGTGCTGGGGTTCAGGTCTCTCATGTGCACAGCTCACTGCCATTCAGATTGTACAAGGTGCAGCATGTTAATTGATTCCAGCTTGGACATGGCTTCATACATCAGGCACAGCTTGCCTCTGGCTGGGCAGTATGGCAGTGTGTGGAGCTGCAGTTTGTTTACTCAGGCAACACATGGCATCTGTTCATGCTCTTTGCTACTCCTGGTGGGGTACTGTTGTGGACTTTACAGTTGATGGAGGTATCTGCTGAGGTATATCCCACAGGGGCTATTGTAGTCAATTGTGACACTGATGAAGGATGACTGCAGAGCCACAGTGACCTCCCCTAATCTACATCTGACAACCTTCATGATTGGGTGGGTATATGGTATGTTTCTGCGAACACTACAGCCACATGTTTGTCCAGTGCAGGATATCTATCACCTTGTGTCCCCAGGTCTCTCATTACATGTTAGGTCCATAATGGGTTAACACCTGTGTGGTAATTTGTGGGCACTTACTGTATTTCCATGGTGGTTGTCTATACACAGTTCTGCAATTAGCTTGCTGACATGGCTATGGCTCCAGTTGTCTGTTTCTAGGTGGCCCTTTTGTGGGTTGCTTGTGTCAGCTGGGGGTCGGATATGGTGGGCTGTTTGTACTCCTCTGCATACATGTTCAGTCAGTCCTTCCATGTTGGCCTGTACCTATGGGACATATATACGGAGGGGGGGTCCCAGGACCAAGCCTTGTGGGATGCCACTCATATCTGCTTTGTAGTCTGACATGGATGCAGCATGTCTGACCATGTCAGTTCTGTCCTTGGTCTGGTTTGCAACCCCTCTACTGACATAGGGGTATATATTTAAGCTGGTGAACATATCCATACTGAACTCGTAGGGTATTGTCTGGAAGCATATGCACGGTCCGGCTATGCTGTGTGGACCACATTGCCCTCATCAATGACCTTAATGACTGTTTCAAATGGGTCAAACATGTTTAGGGGCAGGATCTGCAGTTACGACAGCCACACTATGTAGGGTCCGGTATCAGTAGATCCACGATAGCTTTATGTCTGTGGTACATACTGATCCTTTCCATAGCTGTGCAGACCAAGCTTGTCAGGATCCTGGGGTGGTAGTTTGCAGTATCCATTCAGGCAACACCTTTGTTGTGAAGGACCACTGTTGTTGTACACTGCTCTTTGGGTACATATTCTGTGGTAAGGCTGACATTGGGCAGTAATGTGATTTGGCATTCCATTATTCTTGGAGTCCATGTTCGCCTCAGCCCAGGACACCATCATATACCTTTGCTGCTGTGTGTTTTGCTTTGCAGATGATGGCTGTTACCTCAGCATCTGCAATGTCAGGGGACAAGCAGTCTGCTGGGATAGATATTTTGCATTCTGGGGAGGGGGGGTTGCACTGCACCTGTCAGGTTGTATGTTGGCAATATGTGTGTGTGTTTGGTATGTTGTTTGTAATATCTGTGTGATTCGGAGCATATCTGTGGATTCCCCACATGGTTCCTACCATCAGTTAAGTAAGCCTTGTGATTATCCTTAGTGCCCTGTACAATTTGTATCTTCATAGGTTCATGGGTTCATACTAGGCTATCCACCCGAGGGCATTAGTAAGCCAAGCCAGGGTGTGTGTGTCTTTTGCCACCCCTTGCTATGTGACTATTATGGCCATTTATGATTTTCTTTACTGTGCCTCTGTCTGGACGTGACACAGTGAAGACCCCCAGTGTACATGTACGATCATCCATCCACTTGGCAATATTCCTGTTGAGGGGTGTCAGTGAGGGGCTCTGCCTAACATTGATTGGGATCCTGTTTCTGGGTGTGGGGAGCCTCTGGGTTATGTATCTGTCCCTCCAGAACATCCTATTTCATTATGTGTTGAGGCTGACATCTGTCACTCTGACAGCTCCAATGGCTTTGATTTCCTGTGGTGGAGCATGTCCATTACTCCTGTGTTGGACATGGCCTTGTACACCAGACATACAATGCCTCTGTGTAGGCAGTCTGTGACTGCATTCAGCTGGGGTGTCTACAGCCAGGCAGCATATGACATATATTTGACACCCTTTATCCTCTTGGTGGGGTACCTTTGAGGTCTTCCAAACCACTGCAGGTGTCAGGTACGGTACATCCCATATGAGTCATTGTACTAGATTATGGGTCTGATAAGGGAACAGTACAGGGGCACAGTTGATGTAGATGTGAATCCTTTCATGATATGGTGTCCAATATCAACAGTCTTCCTAGCCACATTGGCATTGTGAGTGTCACATGACAGGTTACTGTCGACTTGTGTCCCTAGGTCCCTGATTACTCCTTGCATACATAATGGTTTACCACCTATGTGGTAATTTGTGAGTACCTTGTCTGGTATTTGGTGGGACATTCATACTGTCCAGTGTCTTCAGGATGTCTGGGTGGGGTTCTTGTGTGTGAGAGTGTGGTCTGTCGTATGCTACAGACTGTACAGCAGTTTTGACTACACTTAGGTGCACATGGGTGGTCTCCGCTGCTTCGTGCATTGTCATTTACCTGGCCATATGGGTGTCTGTGCTGCATATGGATACTCCCCCTCCTTTGATGTTTTGGTCCAGGTGTTGGGGCCATAACGCATGATATGTGGTATAACCTGGTAGTGCTGGTGGGCTATCAGTAGGCTTGCAGCAGGCTTCTGTCACTGCACAGACATCGATGTTCTCCATACTGGGAAGTGCCTCAGGGTCATGCATATTGCAGTTTACACATCTGGCATTGGTCAGCATTACCCTTATGTTTCTTACCACTTATGTTTTCTAGGGTGGTGGGTTAGTCTTTTTGGCCTTGCCTACGTACAGCTCTATGGAGGTGGCAAAGGCCTTATCCAGTATCCAGACGCTCAGGGGTAACAGGTGCAAGCCATCCCTGGAACAGCAGCATGGCTTGTCATGAATGACATCTCAAGCAGACAGACATTAGACCCTCTTGGACTGACAGCTGTAACTGTGCCACCTGTTAAAGCTGATCATTCTGTGTTTGTACTGTGGCATCATTCTTGGTGAGGGTTGGATGCTGCAAACGGCCTGTGTCATACCGGCCTGGGGTACATACCCAGAGAGCTCATCCATGTCTCTTTTCATGTAGTCCAGGGAGGTACATCTCAGGTCATTCACACCAGCATGGACAATGAGTGCATCATATCTCTGCTTGCTTTGAAGTGGCCTGCGTACTTGTGTTATGTGGCATATTGTGGCAGCCTACAGGCAGCTTACTGTACCCTTTCCCTTGTTCAGTCTGGTGAGTGGGACAGCAGTGTGTCTGCCTATACAGACACCTATTACAACTGTATCAGGCATGTTGTTTCTCCTTCTGGCCTGTGACTGTTTGGCACACCAGCTTTGTGTACTATGTGTTGCATGTGCTATGTTTGGAGGTTGTGGTTGCTTGGGATCTGTTTTGGAGGCTTCTGATGGTGTGGTGTGTTTGTAATTAGAGCCTCTGGGAATGTTTTTCTGTATTGATGTGTTTGGTTTACAGTTGTGATAGGTCTATGTGGGACTGGGTTTGTGGTGTATGTGGTCACCTTCTCCTCCTGACTAGTTTTGACAGTACTGAGTTGGGGGAGCTCAGCCTCTGGTTTGGATACATGGTTGTCTCTCTCACATATATTTGTATTTATTGAGGGGAGTTGTGGGTTGTCTGTGTACTTGGGCCAGGTGTCACATTGCCTCTGGATTCACAGATTCTACTTGTTGTGGCTGGCCTTAGTGGATTGTATGTGTGGACATATTTTATTGCCATACTACTGATCAGTGATTACTTCCCTTTTTATGTTTGCTCTATCATGTAGTAGCTTCCTCATTCTCTTGCATGGTTTGGTAATGGCTGGAGTCCAGCATGCCAGATGCCTGCATGTATGACATTGTGTCTTGTTGTTATTAGTGATTGCATACTCCAAGCATTCCTGGCTGTGTTCATGGAATGCCTGTATAACATGTTCTGCGGTGTGTCCCATATGCTGCACTTGCACAGGGCCTTTCGTGGATTCCACATCGGTTTGGAGGGGTGCAACCTATGCTTTACGCATGTTTTTCACTGTGGTTTTCTGGCAAGGGACTGTGGTCAGGATGTGTATATCCAGTGTGATTACTCTATGGTCTGGTCTTATCAGTGAGGGATACACTTCTCATCTTGCCATCCAGTACACATGTTGCTGATTATCACATCCAGTATGCTTACCCCTCTTGTGGGAGTGATACGTTGTTCCTGGGCATTTTGGGTTATGGATTCTGGGAACTTTTCTCCTACTGTGTTGGTGCTAGTATAATGCTCCCAGTGTATGTCTGGGTATTTTCAGTCAAGCAATATAATGTGGTTTGGGGGGCTTGATATATTCATGTATTCCAACATAGGCCAGGTGCAGTTCCTGGTATTAGGACAGTAGTTTGCAGCAGGCTATATACTGGGAGGTGGTTTTAGCCATTGGTATTTGACCATGGCTAATCCATGCTGCTTCTTGTTGTGGTACCAACATGTGGGTGTGGTTATCCTTGACATTTATTGCTAGTCACCCTCCTTTTGTAGCTTGTTCCATGTTTTGCAGCTGTACAGCACAGTATGAGGTGTAACCTGGCAGTGTTAGGGTGCTGATGTGAGCCTTGACCCAGTTTTCTATTACAGGACTGATATCAACATTCTCCATACTGTGTGCATTTACACTGCACACATCTTGCTGTTTAGACTTCTGGCATTGGGTAGCATTACATCTAGGTTCCTATCCCTTGTGGTACCTATGAAGGTGGGTTTATGTTTTGAGACTTACCTATTCAGGGCATGCTGTGGGTACTGACAGCCTTTGCCAATATCCATGGGACCTGGACTGATAGGTGCACGCCACCCCTAGCAGGTGGTGCATCATGTCATGCTTCGCATGTCTTCCCAGGCTGAAACACTTTGGCTCCCCTTTAACTAACTGCATTACTTCAGCCAGTTATTGCAATTGATCATCCCATCATCATTTTGTGGCTTCATGCTTGGTGAGGGTGGATGTTAGTCAGGGTCCTCAGGTGTGCATGTAGTACATGGTGTTACATTACTTAACACATGGCATTCATGCCTCAGGTGGTGCTGCAGGGCTGCCTCTGTCAGATGCGCATATTACACTCCCTGTACATGTTTGTGAGCAGGTCATGTCATTTTAGGCATCCCTGTTATTATTTGAGTGAGTCAGAGGGGGTATCATTCCCAGGGTTCCTACTGAGCCAGTGTATGTGCTATGCGTTGCCTCTTTGCCAAGGCCAGGGCATACTGGGCATGCCTCCTTCTGCCTACTGGGGCAGGCTCAGGATGTTCCTCCTCCGAGTCATGCTCTGCCTGTGATGGCCTTGGCAATGGTGGGGGGCTGTTTGGCCCAGCCCTATGCTGGTCCTGCTGCAGCTGTTTTTGCAAGATCATATTATGTAGCATAGCACATACCATGACAATTTGGGTACATGTAGTTGGTGTGTACTGCAAGGCTCCACCAGATATGTCCAGACACCAGAACCATGACTTGAGCAGCCCAAATACAGGCTCTATTACATTACGTGCTTGTGCATGTGCCTCATTATGGCGTTCCTGTTCAGGTGTGTGTGCATTTCTGATCGGTGTCATCAGCCATGGCTCCAGTGCATAACCTGCATCCCCCACTAGGTGTCCGTGTGGGATGTCCCCACTGGCAAATGTCTGGTACAGCTGCGTCAAATGCCAGATGTAGAAATCATGGTCGCTCCCAGGGCAGCCAGCACACACATTCATTATTATGCCCTGGGCATCACACACAACCTGGCAGTTGATGGAGGGGAAGCCCTTGTGGTTAATGTAGGCCCTGCCCCGCTCACCGGCTGGTGCTTTGATGCGTATGTGAGTGCAGTCTATTGCACCCACTACCTCAGGGTATTCCGCTATTTGCTGGAAGAGACACATATTGCTGGCCAATACCTCACGGGCATTGGGGAAATATACATGATCACCGACATGTGCTGACATGGCATCCAGGAACTGGTGCAGTACCCTGGAGGCTGATGCCTGTGATATCCCCATCATATCACCAGTTGGTCTTTGGAAGGTACCTGTTGCTAGTATTCTTAGGCCAACACATACCTTGGTTTCCACTGGGATGGGTTCCCCTCTGTTGGTTCTGTGTGTGAGGCGTGGCCTGCACAGCTCAACTATTTGCTGCAGGAGCTCTCTGTCCACTCTATAGCGCTCTACTATCTCCAGCTCATGTAACCCGTGGTAGGTGACCCTGGGCCTGTACACTCTTCTCTGTCTCCTCACTGTGGGTTGTCTGGCACCATCTGCATTGTCACCACCCTCAGCAAGTCACCTATGTCTCATTATGACAGCTATGGCAGCCCTTAACATTTCTGCTCTGAGTTCAGCTTTTTCAGTTTCCACTTCTAATAGCTTACTCCTGTCTTGCAGTGTCTCTTGAGAGAAACATCCTGCACTGCTGTTTGCAGAGTTTTAAGTGCTGGGCTGGGCTACTATTCTGCCTGTGTAATTGCCTACTTCTAATTGTTTTCACCTGCTAGCTCCAGCAGTATTCCCTGCTAGGTTCCTACTGATTCTGTTGCTTCCTTTTTCCTTTCTGTTTCCTCAGCGGGGAGCAGCGTGCATACCAGCAGAAACACGCTCACAGTGGCTTACACGCACGCAGACATGCTTACACGGTTCAGGATCTGCCTATTCTGGTTAAAACGCGTGCACACCAGCGCAAACAGTGTTAAACATCTACCAACATGCTCCCACATGCTCAGTCTGCCTTACACACGCGCACACTGCCCTACTCGCGCTTCATGGTGCGCACACGTGTGCATGCATGCCCAGCAAGAAACGTTGGTGTAAGTAATAGTGTACACCTTCCATTTCTTGACTTTCCCATGCTTATCTTGTGGCACTCCTCTTTCCCTGATCTGTGTCTGTCATCTGTCATGTTACACTGACCTCCAATGAACTGCATTTCTTTCTACCATTCCCCCCTGTGATGTCACCTATCTCCTACTCTATTCCACCCCTTATGTATCTCTTACACTACTCAGACTGTGCTCATTTGCTATGTGACTGTGGGATTCAGTATCCTAACCCTCATTTACATGAGATTGCCTACTAATGCTTAGTTACATGTCTTAGACTCAGCTTCCCCCCTTAGCAACCACTACACGCTGGCCATGTTGTTTTTGGTCTGCTGGTCCCTGCATTGTCATTCCATGTATTACATAAAACCCACATTTGTGGGTTTATAACCTTAATTTTTATGTTTTATACAGCACAACCCGTTTGTGCAGGGCTGCGCTGCGTTTAAACATTTTTATAATTTTTGCATCGGGTTACCTTGCAAATGGCCACATGTTTGGCCATTGGCATGCTGCCTGACACATATGCACCCTTTATTTGGAGCTGACATGGCTCCGTTGTGATTTTTGCAGAAACGTACTCAGTTGTCAACTGAGTACATTTCTGCAGCTAAAACGTCTCTTACACGGGCTGGTTTCTGCTTCGTGGATCGCTAATATACCTCATTTGCATACCTTTCAGCTGCAAGTGAGGTATTTAGCATATCCATGCCCAGTCCGTGTAAGAGACGTTTTAGCTGGTCTCTTACATGGAGTTTCGGGCTGTTCCTGGATCGCGAGGCTTGCATGGAGTGTTACACGTCTCTTACATTCCGTGCAAGCCTTCGTGAATCCTGCCTATATATATATATATATATATATATATATATATATATATATATATATATAGATATATATATATATATACATATATATATATATATATATATATATATATATATATATATATATATATATATATATATATATATATATATATATATATATATATATATATATATATATATATGTAGAAACATCTTTTCAAGGACAAACTGGGAATATTTCCTGGTTATGCAACTTGCTTACAATCATAGTAAGCAAGTTAATACTTAGGGGGTTAAACTGTGGACTACAAGTTCTGTTCCAAACTGCCATGCATATATGCAGCTTCATTGTAGACCACACTTCTCAACTATTCAGAATTTTGCAGAATATCCAGATTTTAGACTCATACTTTTTTGCCTGTTCGTCATAAAACTGGTGCCTTTCAGGCAAATCACTGAAGATTAAGTCACTACATAACAGGCATTTGAGTTTCAGACTTCACATATTTATTTATTTATTTTATTTCCAGTTTGATGACTGGGGAAGATAGCCCGTTTTCAGTGGAGGCCCTAGGAGAAAAGCTCCACAATGCAATTGCAATTGAATGTATACATAATAGTGACAAGCAGAGATTATCAAAATAACCTAGTGTAATAGCTAATAATATCACAGTGACATATTAGTAGCATATAGAACATACAAAGACATTGACGTCAATAAATGGTTACATTTAGAGTAGTGTCAGTAAAAGTGATAGTTAAAATTTCTAGGTGAAAATCCGTGAAGGTGTAGTTATAAAGAAGGCTTAGTAGTAGAGAATATTATTGAGATAGCAATGAGGAAGCAGTGTAAGGGAGGTGGGTTATGCTGGAAGGATGCAGGTACATTTCCATTTAGAGACAAGGTATGAATGGAGGAGACTCTTAAAGTTTTCTAGATTCTGCATAGTCCTTAGGGTAGTGGTAAGTGAGTTCGATTTTTTGGCTAAGGAAAAAGAGAGGAGTAGCTGTCCAGGTGAGCGGTTAGGTTTGTGAACAGTGATTAGGTTATGATTTTCAGATCTGAGATGTCTGTTGGGTAGATAGAGGGGAAGTATGTTGGAAAGAATGGGGCATTTAGTAGGATTGAAGAGGAGTCTATGGGCTGTGATAAATTGAAGGTAGTCTAGGTAGTTAGGAAGTTCTAGCCACTGTAGTGAGTGGAGGGCTTCACAATGATGGGAGGAGTACTTAAAGTTAGTGGCAAATTTGAATATTTTGTTATAGCAGGTTTCTAACTTGGAAGTGAAAGAGGATGACAGGTTTGTTAGCAGGGGAGCCCCATACATAAGGGAGGAAAGGAGATAATTTTAGGCAAGAGTGTGTCTAGAATGGACAGGAGTTCCGCTGTGGCGACCCCTAACCGGGAAAAGCTGAAAGACACAACACGTGTGTCTAGAATGGGGTGAAAGGAAGAGGTTGTTTCTGTATAGCATGCCAAGCTTTTGATGGGTTTTCTTTATATTTTAAAGGACATGGAAGTCGTATTTTAGTTGTTCATCTATTATAACTCCTAGTAATTTAGCATGGGTAACGATTTCTATAGGAGTGTTGTTTTGGCTTAGTACTTTGAAAGAGGCTTTGTCTGAAGGGAAGGATTTTGATGGTGGAAATATTAATAATTTGGATTTGTTGGCATTCAGAGAAAGATGGTTTTAGATCATCCAGGCTACAGTGGTTGAGAAGGCAGCCTGAGTTATTGACAGAAGATCAGGGAGATTAGTAGCAGAGCAAACTAAAGTTGAGTCATCTGCATACTGAATTACTGAAGCATTAGGGTTGGCAGAGTGAAAGGTGTTGATGAAGATGTTGAACAGTAGAGGACCCAGTATTGATCCCTGGGTACACCTGTAGGGGTGTGGAGAAAAGAAGTGCCTTTGTTCCATTTCACAGCCCATGATCTGTCAGACAAGTAGCTGGAGAACCAGGATAGGGTATTTTGAGAGAGGCTGAGATTAGAAAGATGGATCAGAAGGTGGGTGTGGGAAACAGTGTCGAAGCTTTGGAAAGGTCAAGAAACATAGTGGATACAACTTTTCCAGTGTCTCGGGCATGATTGACAGTGTCAAGGAAAGAAAGGAGGGCTATTGTGGTACTATGTCCTGGCCGAAAGCCATGGTGGTTTGGGGTAAGGAGTTGGTGCTGGGTTAGGTAGGGCATAAGTTGAAGGTGGATGCATTTTTCCTGGATTTTTGAGATTGGGGAGAGGATATTGATGGGATGGAAATTAGATATGTTGGTGTTTTTGCCTCCTTTGTGGAGAGGAAGGATGTAAGCTTTACGCCAAAGTTTGGAGACGTAGGATTCCTGACTGGATCTGTTGATTAGAATGCTAATGGGATAAGCAATGCCATTAGCAGCTAGCTTAAGAAATTGAGAGGGTAAGTTGTCAGGGGTGTTAGAGCAAGGTTTTATTTTGAAGAGTAGTCTTTTTATGTAGTTGGTTGAGATGGGTTTAAGGTTGAAGATAAGGGGAGAGCTGGGGACACTAGGAGGGGTAGAAGGGGAGGTAGTGGGGGAAGTAGATTGAGAGGGGAGATTATGGCTTGGAAAAGTTTTTGTGAGTTCAGATATGGAGTTAATAAATAAAGAGTTAAATAATTAAGCTAGTTCTTGATCAAATTTGCTGGGGTCTGGGCATGGGGTGTTTCTGGTGCCAGGGCTGAGAAGAGCAGATATTGAGATCCAGAATTTTTTTTGGATTGGTTGTGTGATTGGACTGGAGTCTGATGTAGTAAGAATTCTTATCTCTAATGATTTGTTTTTTGCAAGGTTACGTAGTTGTGTATATTGTAGAAGGGTTTCAGGGAGTTTGTTTTTTTGGTGTAGTTTCCAGGATTTGTCCCTTTGGTGCATAAGCTGTTTGATATTTTTGGATAGCCATGGGGCAGTATTGATTTTTATTCTTTTAGTTCTTATTGGAGCTAGACCATTAAGGGTATTTAGAAAGGTGGAATTAAAATAGTTGACAGCGGAGTCCAGAGGAAGGGTTTTTAGAACATTCCAGTTCATTTGTTTAAGGGAGTTTATGAATACAGTGGGGTTGAAGTTACTGAGGTTTCATGTGGTTATGTACTGGTGTTGGTGCAGGGAAGAGGAGGTTGAACGTAGGGCAAAGGCATGGAGATGGTCACTGATGGAGGCAGGAATGGTACCGGAGTCAATAATTTTATTGGGGTGGAAGACTAGGATCCAATCAAGGGTAGAACCAGAGGATTTACTGGGTCTAGTTACAGAGTGGATTATTTGGGTAAAATTGAAGAGGTTAATAGAGTGAGTGGGTGTGGAGCTGTTAATGTTTTCCCATTTGATATTTACATCACCTAGAATGTAGGTTTCATTGTTTATATTGGTTGAGGCCCATGAGAGGATTTCTTCAAGGGTTGGGATATTATTTCCTGGTGGGATATATAGGACAATGATACAGAGATTCTTTTGATTATTAACTTTTAGTAAGCTTACTACTAGTTCAGCATTAGTGAATTGGGGAATAGAGTTAGGGTATGGGATTAAGGGGAGTAAATTTGAGTAGATAAGAGCAACGCCACCACCCTTTTTATTTGTATGATCGCATCTGAGGGCTTGGAATCCAGGAGGTAGGATTTCAGAGTCAGTGATGTGTGGTTTGAGCCAGGTCTCAGAGATGGTAACAATGTCAGGTGAGTTATGAGACAGCCAGGCTTGGAAGTTGAAAGCTTTGTTGCAGAGGCTCAGGGCATTAAGAGTAATGAGGTGGAGAGTTTGGTGGGATGAGGGTTGGATGGAGAGTGGGGAATTGTAGCTTGTGGAGGAGTTAGGTCCAGGATTGGGATGAACATCACTGGGTAGGCTGATGAAGCTGATGAGTGGTGAATGCTGGCATTTAAGTGGCCCAGTCAATCTGGGTTTAGTTTTATAAGATTGAGGGTGGTATACAAAGTGTTTGATCATTTGGATTTTGTTTGAGGTAGGCATTATTTTTATTTTAAGGAGAAGGAGGAAGATAGATTGTATTAGGGATGGGGAGATGGAGTGGAAACTTGTAGAAGTGGTGTAGTAAATAGGGTGTGAAGGAGAGTAGGGAAAAGGGAAGAAGTGGAAAGGGGGTAGAGGATGGTAAGGGATGTGGCAGAATATAAGGGTAAAAGTAGAGTGAGGAGAGTCAGGGTGGTGAGGAGGGTTGGGAAATGTGAAGAGGTCAAAGTGGTATTTAGGAGTTAGAATAGTGATGGATAATCAGAGGGTTTGGGGAAGCTATTTGGAAAGTGTAGGTGGGTGGAAGATGGTAAAGTTAGAGGGAGTTGTAGGATAAAAGGAGGAGTAAGAGGAGGGGTTTTACAGGATTGGGAGTTGGGAAACGAGTGGGCAGGGAGGGGTTAGGATAAATGTAGGTGTAGTGAGGGTGGGTGGGAAATGGGAGCAGGGTAGGGGAGTGGAGTGAGCCCAATGGGCGAATGGAGCGGGTTGACCCAAGGAGTAGAAGAAGGATGTCCAAAACCTATCAGTTGTCTATATTGTGGGTAAGCAGTAATTTAACTATGTTTGCCCAAAAGCCTATAACCAGGTCAGGAGAGTTTACAGCTGACTGGCCACAGTTAGTACAGACAAGGTAGGAGGGCAGGTCTAGAGGAAGTACAGCCTGATGGTCAAATGGATGTACTGCCAGAGCACCTGTGCTTGCCATTAAGTTGTAAAAAAAACAACAGTGACAGTGAACATTCATTAACATAGAACTGCTTTAGAATAGTGCAGTAGAGTGCACATACATTTAATTGGTGGCTGAAAGCAGAAGGGCACCAACGGGTGACGATCTGTAACTTTTCTGAGATTCCACCAAATCTGGGAGATGTAGAACTGATTTTCTTAGTTTGGGACTGATTTAATTGGTGGCTGAAAGCAGAAGGGGACTAGCGGGTGATGCTCTGTAACTTTTCTGAGATTCCGCCGAATCTGGGAGATGTAGATCTGATTTTCTTAGTTTGGGACTGATTGCTGGCTAAAAGCAGAAGGGGACCAGCGGGTGACATTCTGTAACTTTTCTGAGATTCCGCCGAATCTGGGAGATGAAGAACTGATTTTCTTAGTTTGGGACTGATGGCAAGCACAGAGTGTTGAGGCACATAGGGGAGACTAGCAGCGAGGAAGAAGAAGCCAAGTATGAAAATCCTTCAGAAAATCCATGGCAATGCAAAACATGTTATTCTAGCAACTTTTCAATTTTGAAGAAACAGTATTTAAACATTCTCTCTGATTTGGGTGATTTGCCCACCCATTCTTTTTGGATTTGAGCAGAATTCTTGCAGTATTAAACTGAGAGATATGTTGTAGGCAGTGTTACGTTTTGCAGTTTTGTTCAAATACATTGCTTCAGACTTTAAGCCTTCTATTCAGCATTATATTGTATAAAGAGCATTTTCCATGAGTAATGTTAATACTTTTATTATCAACATACAGTGCCGCATCTTTATTCATGAACTACCAGAATGTCCTAGACAAATTTCTATGCAGACTTTAATATGAGAAACACTAATGATAAAGAAGAGGTTCATGGAATTTTTCATCTTTAGGTGACTAATTTAGTAGTTCACTTTTTATGCTATGATCTTGAAAACAGCTCAGTGATGTTTCTTGGTAAATTTGTTTGAAAATATCTTTGAACATTTCTTGGCAAAGTCAGTTTGGCTCATAGTCTATTTGAGATGACTTGTCTTGAACAGATGTACCCATTTCTTCTGAGCATTTATGCCTTGTACACTTTGAACAATAAATTATCTTGGCTGCTCATAATTCTTCAAAACTATTACTACATGTCGTTTCTAATTTGGACTCTACTAAATTTTCACCTCATATCCTTTCTTCAGAGTAAATAGGAGTCTAAGTTATCAGTTGTAGAAGAATTACTTCTTGATTTGGTTCTGTCTCCTTTGAAACAGATTTTGGTTTTCAAAAAAAAAACAGCAGGCAGTTTTTTTTTTACTTTTATTTGATGACCATTTACAGTGTAGTATATCTATAATGAAATAATGAAAAGGGAAAAATCTATGTAAGAGCCACTTTGAACTATGGATTCATCAAAAATTGCAAAATCTACACTACTGTCTTCATTGAACTGTGCAGAGTTTGGTATCTCTTTAGAATGTAAAAGTGTCCATTCTTCTGAAAAAAAATCAGTGACTTTATACTGCCGACCATTATCTGATACAGTCTCAAGAATATTCCTTCAAGACCACTGGCTGCACCCTCTCATGTAGTATCAGGTTAACTTCAGAGCTTCTTAAAAACTGAAATAATAGTCAACACTCTTCATAAAGAAACAAATCTGTCCTTGTCAATGATTATGGAAATTATTCCAACAGCATTTAATTTTTTTCATTATTATAATAAGTGTTATATGCAGTGTACATGTGTCTTCCTGTTCTATAGGAACAGATTTCTAACCAGAATAATGCATCATAAACTTTTTTTTATAGCTGATTATACTCAAGTTTAAATTTTTTCTTGCTAACATTTTTGTTCTTAACTGATTCTGCACTACTAGTTTATCTACTTTAAATAGTAGTCCCTTTATGCAACTAATCTCTCCTTTAATTAGAAGCAAGGTTGCATTTTTCATTATAACAGTTAAACATTTGCATTTCTGATCAATCCTCAAAAAGATATTTCCTTTATTGTGGGTAACTGGGGTATAACTCTATTAACTTCTCTTCATCTCCAAGCAAATTGTCTTTCTGCCCTGTGACATTCAACTAAATCTGCATATCTGCCACATGTATATCTTTTTCTGTCTTATATAGCTCCCTTAACTCATATTTATTTTACTGTAACTGCATTTCTGTGTCGTGGTGGTGCCATGTGTAACAAAGTATTACATGAATTCTGCAATGACATATATTGTTACTTCCAACTCCTTTAATAACAGAGTGCATTAATCTGAAAGTCCTTAAATGTTCTTGAACCAGACTCAACTGATCAATCTACTTACAGAATCATTCTACTGTTTCCATTCTTACTTTCATCTACTTGTAATGTGACTAGTTTATTCACACCAAAAGATCTTACCGGGGACGTGTTTGTCAATGAACATTTGCACAGTTCAAAACTTTTATCTTACTATTGACTCTGCTATTGTGACATATGTTATCCTATTACAATTGACTTATTTCTGAAACAGTCAAAATAATATGAAACATATTGTATCAAACAAAGAAATCTCTTAAGGTTTTAGTAATTCTCAGTTGATGTAATTGAAATATAGCTGTGGCTTTCTCAGCATATGGGGTCAGGCCATCTGAAGTTAACCCATGTATCTCAGTTATGCAGTGCTGAATTTACACTTACTCCTTGCTCAACTTGAAGTTTTACTATGTCAGTATTTTATCATGTTGCTCCTTGGTCACACCCACATTGACATATCAGTAATGATACTAATGTAACTTTCAAGCTCCTCAATGAACTGTGCAGCCACTCTCCAAATCAGTTTAGGCACCTACAACATATTTCATGAAAAGCAAAGGAATCTATATCTTCCTAAAAGCACATTAATATTACATACCTTTGATCTTTGCTTTTCAAACTAAAATTTCCACACTCCCTAAAAACTTATTATTAATATCATTTTTATTGTTATGTTTTTGAATAAGGTCAACTAATAATGAAGGGTTTAAGGCCAATACAGTACACAAATAAAACTGATACAAGCAGCTCATTTCAAACATAATAACACTTCAGTTAAAAGCATGCTTCAACATACCCTCATTTCTTCTTATTTTGACTACATTGTTATACCCTAGCTTTTAATACCCCTCGATTCCTTACATTTCAGAGCAGATACCAGAACAGCCTACCTCTCTTCTTTTATAGAAAATACTTCTGTCCTTACCTATCCTCTTCCAGCTTTCAGAATCCACAATCACTGAATCTCCAACTGTCCTGCAACTTCTTGTTTACTTTTTCATTGCTACTTCCCCATTACCTAACATCTATAAAATAGAAATTTATTTTATTTAATTATGCTACTCTTCAGCTTATCCTCTATTCTTCTCCTCCTGTTGTGACAACATTCATCCTACCATGACTCAATAATATGTCTCAACATCTTTCCAACTCTGTCCCAGCCACCTATCCATACTTCCTCTTTACACTCTCCTCACATTGCACCAAACCTATTTAATATTACCCTTCACCTTCATTCCAAATATAGACTGATTCACTGCACTTCAAATCAAGCTAAAACAAATTTAAGTGCAAGAATTTGTTTTCCAAAAAAGTATATTTAATTCCCCAAAGTACTAAAATCCTTCTAAGAGGAGATACACATCATAAACCTGGCCCCACCTATCACAATGAACACAAAGATGATTCGCTCCCACACACGTCTGTAACCCAACAACAGCCTATCCCCAACCATGGTGATCTAATTTCTGCTGCAATAAATTTTAGAAATATAAGACTGCTGAACTACATGCCTAGATTACACAACATATGCCTGATGTTCTTACTGCAACTGAAACTTGGCTTAAACTCAACATAAACTACTCAAATGTTAGACCTCCTGGCTATAATATCATCTGTAATGACCATATAAATAAGAAATGTGGTTGTATCACTTTAATATGTCCAAATCCCTTCCACATTTCCCCTTACAGCAAACCAGTACTAAAATTCAGTTCAGCAGAGCTTCTTATTGCTTTCCTCAAAATAAAAAAATAAAAATAAATATGTATTACTGTCTTTTATACCCTTCTGGTGATAATACAGCCATAGTAGAAGATATCCAACATTGGATATCTATCTAATTTCCATAAGAAAAAAATATTACTAGGTGATGTGAATGTCAATTGGTGGGATATAAACTCTAACTCCCCTTCATCTAGCATGAACTTGTATGGTTTCACACAACTAATTAATAGCCCCGCACATTATAGCAAGACAACAAATTCTCTATTACACTGGATCCAGTTAAATAGCATATTTATTAAATAACACTTAACCTTTACAAGTTTAACCCAGATATGTTCATTACTACACTATCATATATTAACTAGAGCTTCCTAAAAATCCTCTCCTTGGAAGATGCTGTAATTGAATTCAACACAACTTTTCTAAATATCCTAAATAGCCTTGCACCTCTGGGAAGGAAGAGACTAAAAACAAATAATGCAATTTGGCAATCCAAAATGAGTAGAATGCTAATGCATAGGTTCATACTAGGCTATCTGCCCTAGGGCATTTATAAGCCTAGCCAGAGTGTGTTTCGCTTTCGCCACCCATTTTAAATTAATTTTGCTTTGCCCTTTTTTGAGGTTAGTATACTGTGCCTCTGTCTAACAGTGACACAAAAGTGATACCCGGGGTAAACCTATGATCTCCCATCCACTCATCATGATTCCTCTTGAAGACAGTCAATGAGGGACTCTGCCTAACCTGGACTAGGATTTCATTCAGAGTGAAGGGAGCCTCTGGGTTATGAATCTGTCCCTCCAGCATGTCCTATTTATTTCAGTGCTGAGGTTCAAGTCTCTTGAGAGCGTAGCTCAATGGGATTTGAATTTTCTGAGGTGCAGCATGTCCATTAATTCCGGGTTGGACATGGTTTTATATGTCAGGCACAGATCGCTTCTGAGCAGGCGGTATGCCACTGAGTAGAGCTGGAGTTTCTTTAATCGGGCAGCATATGGCATCTGTTTGAGCCCCTTGATCCTCTTGGTGAGGTACTTTTGGGGTCTTTCCAGTTGCTGCAGGTGTCTGGTAAGGTACATCCCAAAAGGGGCATTGTACTCAATTATGGGCCTGATGAGGGATGAGTATAGAGGCACGATGACTTCCCCTGATCTAGATGTGAATCCCTTCATGATTAGGTGGGCTATATAAAATGTTTTTCTAACCACTTTGGCCACATGGTTGTCAAATGAGAGATTGCTATCAACTTGGGTCCCCAGGTCCCTAATTACTGCTTCTGTACTTAATGGATTACCACCTATGTGGTAATTTGTGGGCACTTTGTTTTTGCCAAAGGGGATGACTATACACTTTTTGGCATTCAGCTTGAGGCCATGGCTCTGGCACCAGTTGTCTGTTTCTATGAGGCCCTTTTGGAGGATGCTTGTGTCAGCTGGAGAGTCGATTATGGCGCCCAGTTTGCAGTCATCTGCGAACTTGGTCAGCCACAGTCCTTCCGTGTTGGTCTGTACCGCCGAGAAATATATACCAAACAAGAGAGGTCCCAGGACTGAGCCTTGTGGGACGCCACTTGTAACTGGTTTGGAGTCTGACATGGCTCCAGCAATTCTAATCGTGTGGGTTCTATCCTTGTGCCAGTTTGCAACCCATCTAGTGACATAGGTGTTTATATTTAAGCTGGTGAGCTTATCTATAATGCCCGAGTGGGGTATTGTATCGAAGGCTTTTGCGAGGTCAAGGTAGGCTGTGTGGCCCACCTTCCCTTCGTCAATGGCCTTGGTGACTGTTTCAAAGAAATCGACCAGGTTTAAGAGGCAGGATCTGCCCTTAACAAAGCCGAACTGGGTAGGATCCAGTGTCTGTAGGTCTCCAATATCTTTATTTATGAGGTCCATGATGATCCTTTCTATAGCTTTGCAGACCAAGCTAGTCAGGCTTATGGGGCGATAGTTTCCAGGATCCGTTGAGGCACCACCTTTGTGAAGAGGGACCACTGTTGCTGTACGCCACTCTTTGGGTACATATCCTGTAGTAAGGCTGAGCTTGAACAGTAGTTTTATGTTTGGTTTTAGCTCTTCTTGGAGTTCATGTAGGATGCAGCCCGGGACACCGTCTGGTCCCATTGATGCTGTGTTTTTTGCTTTGGAGAGGGCGGCTCTTACCTGAGCATCTGAGATGTCAGGGGCAGCACTCTGCTGGGATAGATATTTGCCCTTTTGGGGGAGGGGGGGGAGTTTGCGCTGAACCTGTCAGCTAGGATGTTGGCAATGTCTGTGGGTTCGGTGTATTTATTGTCATTTTGGACTAATTCTGAGCATATCTGGGAATTCCCACCCAGGTTCCTAACATAACTAAAGAAAGCCTTGTGATTATCCTTAGTGTCCTGTGCAATTTTTCTCTCGAAGCTGGCCTTAGACGATTTTATGAGTGCCCGTAGTTTTTTGCTAATACTGATCAGAGATGCCTTCCCTTTTTGGGATTTTGCTCTATCATGTAGTAGCTTCCTCCTTCTATTGTATAGTTTGTTTATGGGTGGGGTCCACTAGACAGGATGTCTGCCTTTGGAAGATTGGGTCTTGGTTTTCTTTGGGATTGCATGATCCATGCATTCCTGAAGGTGTTCATAGAATGTGTTTATAAAGGATTCTGCGGTCTGGGCCGTATTTTCCACAGGCCTGGGGGCTTTGAAGGATTCCACCTCTGTTTTGAGGAGTGTGAAATTTGCTTTAGAGAAGTTTTTCACTGTGGTTTTCCAGGCAGGGGGTGGGGTCAGGATGTGAATATCCAGTGAGATTAGTTTATGGTCTGATCTTACCAGTGAGAGATACACTTCTGGACTGGAGCATAGAGTCCTCATTTTGGTGATGATCAGGTCCAGTATGTTTTCCCCTCTTGTGGAAGTGGTACCAAGTTGTTCCATAGCATTTGAGTTTATAAATTCTAGGAACCTTTGGGCTAGGGTGTTGGAGCTAGAGTAATGCTCCCAGTCTATGTTTGGGTAGTTTAAGTCACCCAATATAATGGTGTTTGGAGAGACCTTCATAATTTCCAGTGTTCTCAGGAAGACCGCGTGGGATTCCTGGGTTTGGGAGGGTGGTCTGTAGCAGGCTATAAACTAGAAGGCAGTTTTACCCACTGTTAGTTGCACATGGATAGTCTCTGATGCTTCGTGCTGTGCCACCAACCTGGAGGTGTGGGTATCTTTGACGAATATTGATACTTCCCCTCCTTTTGTGGTTCGGTCCAAGTTTTGGGGCCGAAAAGCATGGTATGAGGTATAACCTGGTAGTGCTGGGGTGCTCTCAGGAGCCTTGAACCAGGTATTTGTTACTGCACAGATATCGATGTTCTCCATGCTAAGGAGAGTTTTGAGTGCGTGCATCTTGAGGTTTAGACTTTTGGTGTTGAGTAGCATTACTCTTAGTTTCTTATCCCTTGTGATACCTATGGAGGTGGGTCTATCTTTTGAGCCTTGCCTAAAAAATGCACTATGGGGGTAGCAAGAGCCTTTACCAATATCCCAAAGCCCAGGGGTGACAGGTGCAAGCCGTCTCTAGCGAAGCATCGTGGCTTGTCGAGCATGTCATTCCAGGGTGACAGGCATTGGATCCCTTTTGAATGACACCAATACTTAAACCAATTCTTGAAATTGATCATCTTGTCTTCATATTGTGGCATCATTCTTGGTGAAGGTAAGATGCTACTCAAGGTCAGGGTCATACCGGCCTGGGCTACATGCTCAGAGAGCTCCTCTGTCTCTTTTCATATAGTCCAGGGAGGTACATCTCAGGTCATTCACACCAGCATGGACAATGACTGAGCCATATTTGTACTTGTCTTGGAGTGACCTGAGTGCTTGTGTTATGTGGCGGATCCTAGCGCCCAACAGGCAGCTCACCGTGACCTTCTCCTTGTTCAGCCTGGTGAGCGGGACGTCAGTGTGCCTGACAATAGAGTCACCTATTACAAGTGTATCAGGTGTGTTGTTTAGCCTTAAGGGCTGTGACTGTTTGGCACACTGGCTTTGTGAGCTATGTGTTGCACGTGTTTTTTTTTTTTGGGGTAGTGGTTGCTTGGGTGTCTGCTTTGGAGGTCTCTGCTGCTTAGGCACATTTTTATTTAGACCCTCCGAGTATGTTTTTGTGTGTTTATGTGTTTGGTTTGCTGTCGTGGTAGGTCTATGTGAGACTGGAATTGTAGTGAGTGTGGTTTCCTTCTCCTCCTGACTGGTTACGCCAGTACTGAGTTGAGAGAGCTTAGCCTCCACTTTGGCTGTATGGTTGCATCTCTCACATGTGTTGGAATTTGTTGGGAGGAGGAGAGGGTTGTCTGTGTACATGAGGCAGTTGTAACATTTTCTCAAGATTCCCAGATTCACCAGCTGGACCAGAGAGGAGATTGCCAACTGACCTTTGGACATGCTAGAATAGTATTGGGAATTCCTTTATAATTGAAAAAAGGGCCAATGGGGAACAAGGTACTCAAGGGGAGTTTGTGAGGGTGGAGTGCTTTCAATTTTTTAGTGCTGACTTAGTGAGCAAGTGCCAGGTAACGTAAATGCAAAAACGACAAACAGTAACTTTCTTTCAAGTGAAACAAGGAAATTGGTACAGTAAGTAATGCAGATATCACTAGGGATCCACAGAAGCGCTGAAAAGCTGTGTTTTAGGTGGAATTAGTGTTTCAGGGAAATAACAAGCAAACAAACAACAAACATGCAAACAAAGCTAGATTCAGCAGGCCTGGATCTAGTCTATGCTACAGCAAATAAGGTGTACCAATTTCAGTAAGAAACAGTTCAAATATGCAGGCAATATAACCCTTTAACCAGAAATTCCCAGCTCAGAAGGGCAGAGTCCAGCCTCTCCTCCCACAAGAGTGCAGACCATGAACCTTCTTAATGTAAAATAACTGGCCTGAAGCCCAAGTGCTTAAACCAGAACTAATACACTTTTAGAATAACAGACACTGTGCCCTCAATCAGCAGTTCCCAACTTAGAAGGATGTAAGCTACCTGTCCTGCCACCACAGTGCAGGCCACAAACCTTCCTAATGTAAAACAACTGGTTTGAAGCCCAAGTGCTTAATCCAAAAGACTTAGAATGATAGCTACACTTCAATCAAGTTACTACCAAGCAGTAATAAATACAATTGAATACTTTAAAGAATGCCTGAATTAGTGCTCAAGTTATACAAACAAAGCTAGATTCAGCAGGCCTGGATCTAGTCTATGCTACAGCAAACAAGGTGTACCAATTTCAGTAAGAAGCAGTTCAAATATGCAGGCACTATAAGCCTTTAACCAGAAATTCCCAGCTCAGAAGGGCAGAGTCCAGCCTCTCCTCCCACAAGAGTGCAGACCATGAACCCTCTTAATGTAGGATAGAGAAAACTTATGAAAAGAATGGCAAAAATATAAACCACCTCAGTATCCTGAAAACTTCACAAGGCTTTGCAATCATACTAAAAAGCAAATAAATGAAGACAAAAAACACTACTATAACTTTCAGAATAACATTAAGCACAACTCTAAAAAATATAAAAAATAAAACAATGCCAGTGGCTAAAGGGCAAGTTGCAGTAAAAAAGGCAACAATGAAAAAAATAGCTCAACTTGTCCACCAAGGCTTGAGGCATACAAGTCCAAATCAGCAAATATAAAAACCAGGTTTATTAAAAAGGATTAGCACTTTCACAAGTGTGCTTCATCAGATCCTGACAAATTCAAACTAAAACATAATTTTAAAGCAAAAAACACCAATCAAACATTAACTATTAATCATGTAAAGGCCGAGACTTCAGGGCAGGCTTTAAAGGTATAGTACTGTTGTTGAATTAATAAAGGATAATGTTAGGGGTGGTGATATTGTCAACAGA
The DNA here is from genome assembly GCF_019279795.1 of Protopterus annectens. NCBI lineage: Eukaryota > Metazoa > Chordata > Ceratodontiformes > Protopteridae > Protopterus > Protopterus annectens. The sequence goes on along the minus strand of NC_056728.1, from coordinate 341,147,838 downwards.
ACACAGCTATCCGAGATGAAATGGATAGCTATCCTATAGGATCATAGAGCACCAGGTCTTAATTTTACTATACCTTTAAAGCCTGTCCTGAAGGGACTTTTATGCCTCAAGCCTTGGTGGATAAGCTGAGTTATTTTTTCATTGTTATCATCACAACTCTAAATAAATTTGGACATCCATTACAGAAATCTTACATCCTGGCCAAAATTTCAACCCAAACACATCTCCCACTCACCACTCAAAACTGCAATACAGTTCAACTCTTTTTTATAGATAGTACAGCATTTTTAACCAAGGATTCCTCAACATCTAATCCCAACCAGGCCCAACAGCCAAATATCACCACATTCACTTTAACCTTCAATCCTGTGCCCACATACTATATAGAACTACTCTTAAACAAACTTAAACAGGTGTCCTTGCCTATCCTGTCTCAAGCCTTATAAATAGGTCAATACAGGAATCCTACATTCCCTGTCTCTAGAACAAGTCACACATTATCTCTCTGCAAAAGGTGGAAATTAAAGACACTAATAAATTTAGAACTATAAAAAATTGTATCTGTGCTTACCACAATGCTTGAAAAATGTATTCAAAAGCAATTGCCAGATTATCGCCTACAGGAAGAACTCCTGTCTCCTACACAACATGGCTTCCAAACTTCCCATAGAACTAACACAGCCCTTCTAATCTATATAGATGCTGTCAGTACAGCTAGAAATAATGCCGGACTTGTCTTTTCCTTATTTCTAGACTTGTCTAAAGCCTTCGACATAGTTTGTCACAGCAAACTTCTACTTCAAATGTCCTAACCATGTATCTTTCAGCCCACACTTCTGTAGCTCAAAAGCTACCTGTCCAATGGTATCAGTATATAAAATGGCACTCCATGCTCTGTCCTTATCTCCCAGTCACCTCCTGTGTACCACTAGGCATTATCCTTGGTCCTCTCCTCTTTAATATTTTCACCAGCAACCTGTATACTTTCACTCAGTAGGCCACCCCAATACAATAGGCAGATGATTCCTCTCTCATTTGCACATCTGAAAACATAGTACACATCCAAAAAAATTACTCAGGAAGTTTTAACAGCCACTGAAACATGGCTTTTGTACCACACAACTCATGCTCAACCCAAAAAAGACCAACTGCTACTTCTTTTCCCCAAATACCTCTCTCATAGAAAAGCAAAATTTAAAGTCCTCTCGCTTGATAATGCAACTGTTGAAGTCATTCCTTATAGCAAGCTATAAGGGGTGATAATCTTACATTTGACTTGCATATACAAAACTGCCCAAGAAAAACTCATCAAAACTAGTGATGCTTTACAGAAAAAAACTCTCAGTAACATAACTAAAACTACAGTTGCCACCACTAATCTCATCCCCACTCTTCTTTATGTTGCTCCCATACTAAACTCCAGGCCTCAAAAATTAACAGTTGAACAATGCTATAACAAATTTGCTAAATTTGCAGCACATACCCCTTTCAGAGTCCACCACCGTATAGAACTGAAAAGCCTAAATTGGTTAGAACTGCCACATCAGCTAACATATACACAACCTGTTACACCTATAAAATTAGCCAGCATCCATTTGCCTGTCCAGAACTAAAAAAAAACATTCTACACAACTATGTTCCCAGTTGGTCATTGCAATCCAGTGATCAAAAACTGCTGTCTGTCTACAAACCTAGCAAATTTACTGGGCATTCTCTGTACTTGCACAAGGTTGCTAAGGCCTGGAACTCTTTATCTTTATCCAACAGATATATGCCCCCCATCTTTCCAAACCACTCTGGAAGACTTCTTAGCTAAAATATGTACCTGTTCTTGCTCAGTACCTTTTCATTCCTTGTACCTACTTACTCTCCTTTCTTTACTTACTTCTTTACTGCTATCTATTCTCTTCCCTGACTTAATCTCTAAATATACCTGTTAGAGAAAAATACTTTAAAAAGACCAAAAGCATAAGGTTCAGTTCAGGTAACTTTATTCTTGTGCAAGGAGTCAAAAAATGCAGTTAGAGAGTTTGTCTGACTAAATCAGGAAGTGTCACAGTTATTATACCCTTCTTTCAAGACATTGCCCACTACGACTGACGTAGCAGATCACCAGTTCATAATTTTGTTATTTTACAGATATTTCTCATATTTCTAGCTGACTCTTCAAAGTTTAAAAAAGATTTTTCAGTAAACAGGATGGCCTTGATGACCACTGGTCAATTATAACTTTCTTACTATGTGATGTTACAAGTCTAGGTACTATGGCTAATTTAAGCACAATGCAAGTACAGATTTCTGAAGCACTTTATTGTTCTTTATATCTAACTATCTTGCAGCTTGTGCACTTTTTCATCAACTCGAACAGAGCTTATTGTCTATAATGAATGGATCTACAGAAATTATTATTCTCATTTCAATTTCCTGACCTAGCAGAAAATCACATGCTTTCCAGTACATTTCCAAGACATAAACATGTATTTTGCTGTGCTAGCAAACTAGGTCAGAGTGCATCTTGCAGTGTCAGAAAGCACAGTTTCAGAAAAGCACATTTTCAGTCTAAAATAAAACTAATGCTGCATATAGAATAAAAACGTGTTAATCTTTCCTTATTAGAATAAGCATTGCACACATATGTTAATACATATTTTTCTAACATTTCCCCCGTTAATATTTTTTATTCTATTTTCAAAAGCATAAACAGTTTGTTTCTTCTCTTAACCTCTTCCTTTGAGGATATGCAGCTAAGAGAGTCATTCAGTTTAAACTTATGAAAGTGTTTCCTTTTTCAACAGTTCTTCAATTTCAGTACTTTGATACAAAGTCTCAGAAACTGACATGTCTATAAAATCTTTGATTAATTTTTTCATGCAGGGAATTCCACAGCAAATGCATGCTCCTAACAATAGTAATCCCACACAAATGGCAATTAGGATGTTTATTAAGATGGAACCCCACCCCCCAAACAAATTCTGGAAAAAGTCCGTCAGTGGGTTTGGGCCTGGCCTGATCATGTCTGAGACTTGTTGGATCACATCCAAATGGTCATTAATTTCGTGCTTATTGTCAGGAATGAAGTAACAGCACTCGTCTTTGATTAAAGCGCATGTACCACCTCTTGCCGCTAGGGTGAAGTCAAGAGCCATGTGGTTTTGAAGCACCACAGTTATCATTGCATTCAGTTCATCAGAAAAAGTTGCATTGCTCATGACCTCGAGAAGTTTGGATAGCTTTCTCAGTTCCCAAATTGATTTAACTGCACCATATGCAGGGGCTATGCCCGCCCAGGATATGATAGTGTCACTCAAGTCCATGTGTGCTAGTTTACTTTTGTCTTTCACAGAGTTATGGTTCCTCCAGCCTGCTACGATCTGTCCCACTGGATTCTCAGGTTTCTTGATTGGATTTTCAGGTTTCTTCGTGACATCTCTGACATTTCGAATTCTTCCATGAGGCAAAGCTGTAGTGTGTCGTATGGCCGGGACCAGGTAACCCAAAAAACAACTGCCGGACCAATTCTCAGGCAACCATTTGTATGCCTTTTTCCCACATATGAAATAACAGTTTTCTACCTTAGTATTGATATACACCTTCCGTGCATGAAACATTTTTTTATCTATAATAGACAGTTGCTTTAAAAGAACAGGATTATGTTGTATATCACTGACAGTTTTATGTAAGGACTCAAAGTATGAGTCATAATCTGCATCGCAAATTGTTTCTGTATTTTTAGTATTGTTAGGTTTAATATAACATTTATAAGAAATAGTCACATTACATCTACTCCAACCTATTTTGAATAGTGTCATTCTTAAAAAAGCATACGATTCCTGTTTGTGTAACAGGCAGAAATAATGCAATTTTGTCTCTAGATTTCACAGGTGTAGTCTCAAAAATCAAGTTTTCCCAGGTCTCATTGACCCCTAGGGGGACAGCAGCCATCAATAATCCCCTGTATGCTGTTGGTATAGCTGTGCAAATCCAACAATTTGAAATATTAAAAGTCTCAGCATACACATATTTGATTGCTTGGTAAGTGTTAAAGTTCGGATGCCAGTCTATGAATGTTGAATCACGTTTATTCAGTCTAGCTGGTGTGGCTGAAGAAAAGAAAGGCCACAGCAAAAGCCACAGCAAAAAGAACATTGTCACTAATGCAGTTACTAAGATGATTATGCAACACTGCTGAATATGCTGCTGAAATCATTCAGTATTCCTATTGTCTCTAGGTCTTGTCATCATTTTTTATTGCTGCTGTGTGTTAGCAAGAGTTTTATCATGTTCAAAGTTTTTGACTAGTTTACAGTGTGTCAAATGAATCCAAGATAAACGTTCCACAATCTTGACTGCTGTGAGCGTGCTCAGCAGTACTTGATACGGACCTTCCCACTTTGGTGTCGTCCAGTTCTTCTTTTTGATTGTCTTCACCCAGACCCAAGTGCCTGGGGCTACTGCTACTTCGGAGGTGTTAGTTTGGTCTTTTTCTGAAACAGAATTAAACTGTAAAAGATGTTTGTTATTTAGCATATTCTTCATGTAGTCTGCAAGTGTCCAATCTGCTTCCTGGTCTGCAGGCATGAAAGGTTTACACTGAGGTATATAATAAGCTCTTCTGAAAATCTTTTTGAAAGGTGTCAATCCTTTTGCATTCAGAACAGTTCTCATGCTCAGCAGTGCCAGGGGCAAACAGTACACCCAATTCTTCTGTGTTTCTGCTATAAGCTTCTTAAACTTATTCTTTAAAACACCATTGTGCCTTTCTACCAACCCTACAGATTGAGGGTGATATGCACAGTGATGTTTTTAAAGAAATCCCAAAATACTGACTTAGCTGTTGTATAGTTTGGTTAACAAATTGTGTACCATTGTCACTGTAGATCCTTTCCGGTATGCCAAATCTAGGAATAATCTCTTTAACTAGGGTTTTTGCAACAGTAGCTGCATCTGGTTTACTAGTCGGAAAGGCCTCCACCCATTTGGAGAACATATCCCCAATGACAAGGCAGTACTTTTTGTTTTCACATTTGTTCAATTCTATGAAATCCATACAGATGGTATGAAACGGATATGGTGGTGTAGGGAAACTCCCTTGCTTGGGCTTTAATGCCCCTTGTGCATGATATCTATTACAAGTGTGACATGACAGGCAAAATTTTTTAGTGTAGTTTGAAAACCCATATGTAGCAAACACCCGATTCACTAACTGTACCATCCCCCCTGTTGAGATATGGCTCTGCCCATGGCTCAACAAAGCTGCATATCTAAATAAATTAGACGGTAATATTGGTTTTCCATCTTTAGAGATGTACAGCCCTTCCTTGAGAATTGCTCCTCGTCTTTTCCATTTTTGTTTCTCAGCCTGTGTAGTAAGTGTCTGCATTGTTTTCAACATTTCTAAGTCTAAAATCTCAGAAGGTTGTAATTCCTGATTCAAAAGAAATGCTTCTGAGGCTGCTTGCTTTGCAGCTGTGTCAGCTCTCGCATTCCCTTTTGAAATCCTATCTTGTTGTTTTGTATGAGATATGCATTTACAAATAGCTACTTTCTGAGGCAACTGAATAGAATCTAACAAATCTAAAATAAACTGTGCATGGTTAATCGGTTTGCCAGTAGATGTCACCATTCCTCGATTCTTCCACTGTTGCGCAAAAACATGTACAGTAGAAAAAGCATACTGGCTGTCTGTAAAAATGTTTATGCTTTTACCCTTTGCTAAGGTACATGCCCATGTTAAGGCAATCAACTCTGCTGCTTGTGCAGATAAGTTATGTGGTAGAGGTTTCGCTTCTACAATCTCAGTATCAGAAACTACTGCATAACCTGTTAGGTTCTGTTCTGTAGGACTCCTTTTGCATGAGCTATCCACATAATATGTCACCTCAGCATTATCCAAGGGAACATCCGTGAGGTCTTTTCTAGGCAGTGTCTTTTGCTCAATTACCTGCAGGCAGTTATGGGGTGTGCCATCCACAGGAGTTGGGAGCAAGGTAGATGGATTCAAAGTAGTACATTGTTCAATTGTCATGTGAGGTTGGCTCAGCAATATAGTCATACAAGAAAGATGCCTAGCAGGGGAAAGATATGCTATTTTTTCTTGTAGTAAAATGATTGCGACTGCATGAGGCATTCTCAATGTGAGAGGGTAGAATAACACTACTGAGGCTGAAGCCTGCACTGCCATTGCATCTGCAACTACTGCTTGTACACAGTGGGGTAGAGACCACACCACTGGGTCCAGTTGTGATGAATAATAAGCAATGGGGCGTTGCTTGTCCCCATGCTGTTGAGTCAATACTGATGTCATATAACCTTGCTTGCAATTTACAGTTTGGAAAAAACGTGTGTGATAATTTGGTAATCCTAAAACTAATGATGATGCTATTAATTGTTTTAGCTTGCAGAAAGTTCATTCTGCTTCTGGTGTCCACTGTATTAAATCTTGTGCTGCCATAGGCTTCTTAAAAATCAGGTCGGTTAAAGGTGCAGATTCCAAAGCATAGTTTGGGATCCAGCTCCGACAAAAATTAGTCGTACCCAGGAAGGACATCATTTCCTTCTTGGTTGTGGGTTTTGGTGCTTGTAAGATTGCTACTTTTCTGTCCTCATCTAGTGTTCTGCCATCTTTGGATATTACATATCCAAGGTATTTCACTTGTTTTCTCCAAAGCTGCAATTTATCTTTGCTTACTTTGTGTCCTTCAACTGCTAGGAATTTTAATAATGCTATAGTATCTTCCTTACAATCTTGCTGGGTAGTGGCAGCCAGCAGGATGTCATCAACATAAAGTAAAATTTGACTACCTTTCGGTGGGATAAATCCCACTAGATTACTTGCCATTTCTTGTGAGAATATTGTTGGACTTTCACTATAACCCTGTGGTAGTCATGTATATGTATACCGTTTCCCCTGAAATGTAAATGCAAACCAATACTGGCTGTCAGGGTGTATCGGTATCGAAAAGAATGTGTTGCTGATATCTACCACAGAAAAGTACTTTTGTTGAGGTTTTAAATCATTCAACAAGGTATGTGGATCTGGCACCGTAGGTGCTCTTGGTATTACTGCATCATTTACAGCTTGTAAATCTTGGACCATACGCCATTCTCCGTTTGCTTTTATAACTGGGAATAAGGGTGTGTTACATGGTAAATCGGGGGATTCCACCAGTAGTCCCTTCTTAAGCAAAGCTGCTATGATAGGTTTAATACCTGCCTCTGCATCTTTTCTCAAGGGGTACTGTCTCTTTTGTGGTCTGAATGCTGACTTTGGCATGATAGTAACTGGTCCTGCTGTGCGAATAAGTCCTACGTTTGATTTTCCTGTTGACCAGAGAGTTTCTGGTATGTCTAACAAAGCTTTTTCTTCCTCTTCTAATAAGAGGGCTTCTCAGCTGTCTTTGCTGGACTGCAAGTGTACAGCTGGATGTGTTTGTGTTATCCAGTTCAGTTTCTGTCTTTGTATTCCCTGTTCTGACAGTTCTGATTCTGTCTGTTTTTCCCATTTTGTGACTTTCTCCTAGGTCTATCCATTTTAAATTTTCCTCTTTAGTTAAACTAACATGCGGTATTAGATTTGATTTGTAAAGTGAAAAGAACTCCTGGGGTAATGAACAGCTAACTACACTGTTCCCTTTTGTGTCGCAGTACAAATTACACAGTACTAATCTGTTTGCATGGTTTTTGAACAATTCTTGTTCATATTCTTTGTCAGGTCCTGGTATATTACAATAATACAGAGTACAGTGCAACAGGTGTTGTATGGCAATGCAAAGGGAGGGAACTTACTGATGGCTACATTCATTAACTCTTCAGTTACTGCTCCAGGGCCAGTTGTAACTAAGTCCTGGCTGTACCAGTAAAATGTCTCACCTTCCGTTTGCACTGAAAATGTATTGGTCTGTCACTGTGCTTCAATACCCTGCATGGTTGGAACTACTGCTATGCCTAATAGTTGCATAAGATCTCTGCCCAAAAGGTTCACTGGGCATTTTGCAGAAACAACAATTTTGCTTTTCTGGGTTAATCCTGAAACAGGATCTGTTATTGTAATGTTATGGGAGAGAGGCTCCCGATACAGCTGTACATTAGCTGCTTTTACTAGTATAAAGTCATGTGATTCTGAATTTTCTGGTAGTTTGGAGGGGTGTACCAGGGTTCGTGGTGCCCCTGAATTGCACAAGAATTTGACTTCCCTTCATTCTACCAGGAGTGTCACTTCTGGTTTTGTGTCAGCCAAATAGAGCTCTAAGCTCAGTAAGGCTAAGTCTAATATTTCATTTTCTTCACTATCGGTAGCTTCCTGCACTTCCTCTATTATCACATTCTCTGCTCCTATCACATTGTCATTTGTCTTTTCTCTATTATTCCTATCTAGTGATTCCTGACTTTCATATAATTAGTCCTCACCCTCATCGTTTTTGTCTTCCACTGCTGCTTTCTTATTTTTCCTGCAATCCCTTGCCATGTGTCCTTTTTTCCCGCATTTGAAGCACTCACCTCTTTTCTTTCTCCCTTCAAAGTCCTCTGATCGCTGATCAGATGGTTTATTTCCCTGGGCATTCTTTTTGCCCTTTTGTCCGGACTGTACTAAATAAACTTCTCCATCTTCTACAGCAAATACTTGGGCTTTCTTTTTCTTTTTGTTGTTAAAATGCCTTTCGGCATGTCTAGCATATTAAAGCAGTGATTGTAATCTGCTTGTACGATGGTCTACCATGTGTTTAGTAATAAAACTACTTATGGGTGCAATGCTGCCTTTCAAAAATGCATTCTTTAACTGCTGCTCATATGGGGAATCTTGTGTCTGATCTTCAGGCACTGGCATTCCACAGTGATTATTAAAGCATTCCAATAATCTGGAAAAATATCTATCAACAGTTTCACTTTCTTGTTGGATGCATTGATTAATGCAAGTCCAGTCTGCCCTAGGCTTCCATTTCTCAGAAATTCGGTCTGTCAGACCTTTCACTCTGTTGTCTAGTTCTGCGCTGCTATGTGGGAGGGGTCTAAGTGCAGTGTCATGGGGATTCCAGTTGCCACTGTTCATGTGCCAATCTGGACCTACTATTTGTCTGACTACTTTTTCTACTTCCTCTCCATTTAAGTGATAACTTAATCTCATGCCCTGTAAGTTTTCTAAGAACTTTCTAAAATTAACTTTTGGATGGGGGATTCCCTCTGTGGCTTTCCGGATGTCTTCCGGTGTCCACGGTCTGTTTACTAAGAGAGTTGGGTTCTGCCCTTCTTGTCCTTCCTGAGGACTTGGAACTTCTATGAGTGGGCATATCTCTTCTTCACTCATAGCCCGTGAATTTCCATTCATTTGATATAATTCAATATCCCTTTTTAAATTACGTGTTCAAGACCCAGTCTCGATAGGATCTCTAACAAACAGTAGTGGTTTTATAGGAACAACTGGATATTGTGGAGGTGGGTCAGTTTGTTCTTTTGCTTCATATTCCAGTAAAGGAACTGGTAAGGGAACCGAAACTGGAGTGGGCGGAGGGGCCGATGCTATAACCAAGTTATTATCCTCTTTGTCTAGAAACATTGCTTTTGAATTTTTATTCTTTTGTTCTCTTCGGTTTGCTTCCTCAATCCACCTGTGTGCCTGAGGAACTCCTAGTTTACGCTGTTTTTTAACCTGACCTTTAGAATCGGTTTTTAACTGTCTAATAAGTTTGATAAGTGAGGATCTTTCTAGTTTCTCATCAAATTCATATTTATTAACCCATTTAGTATAATATTTAATGTTATCGTTGCACTGTGATTGCATATATTTTGCGTCTTCGGTTAACGGTGGGCTTTGGGGTCTTTTTGTTTTTGTGCACGTATTACCCATTTTGTTCTAACCTTTTTTAAATGTTACGTAACCCTTTTGTTTTTAATGTGGTACCACCAAGTGTTTACAGTCTCTTCAGACTACCTGCCTACTTATTCTGTTTCCCTGATCTATGACAAGATAGCAATATTTCTATCTTACAGAACAAATACAATCAAGTCCCTGATCTAAAACAGAAAAAAGTAGATTCACCTTACCTGAGCCTCAGCGATTGGTCACTCACTGTTCAAATGGAACCCGCCTTCAGTCGTAGATCAGAAAAGTGGCTGGCCTCTTTTGCACGACAATTCAGTCGGAGGTCTTTCAATGAAGAAGATCCGGTGTGGTATTTTCCCTGCGTAGTTTCATGCCACCTGGCCCATCTGATCCCAGGCTAAACGAGGGTTTCCAGCTCCAAAGGATCAAAAAATGTTAGAGAAAAATACTTTAAAAAGACCAAAAGCATAAGGTTTTGTTCAGGTAACTTTATTCTTGCGCAAGGAGACAAAAAATGCAGTTACAGAGTTTGTCTGACTAAATCAGGAAGTGTCACAGTTATTATACCTTTCTTTCAAGACATTGCCCACTGCGACTGACGTAGCAGATCACCAGTTCATAATTTTGTTATTTTACAGATATTTCTCATATTTCTAGCTGACTCTTCAAAGTTTAAAAAAGATTTTTCAGTAAACAGGATGGCCTTGATGACCACTGGTCAATTATAACTTTCTTACTATGTGATGTTACAAGTCTAGGTACTATGGCTAATTTAAGCACAATGCAAGTACAGATTTCTGAAGCAGTTTATTGTTCTTTATATCTAACTATCTTGCAGCTTGTGCACTTTTTCATCAACTTGAACAGAGCTTATTGTCTATAATTAATGGATCTACAGAAATTATTATTATTCTCCTTTCAATTTCCTGACCTAGCAGAAAATCACCTGCTTTCCAGTACATTTCCAAGGCATAAACATGTATTTTGCTGTGCTAGCAAACTAGGTCAGAGTGCATCTTGCAGTGTCAGAAAGCACAGTTTCAGAAAAGCACATTTTCAGTCTAAAATAAAACTAATGCTGCATATAGAATAAAAACGTGTTAATCTTCCCTTATTAGAATAAGCATTGCACTCATATGTTAATACATATTTTTCTAACAATACCATTGCCTGTTTACCCCTCACTTCATATTGAAATTACTATTTGTATTAAACTAACTTACCTTTAACTTCTCTACAAGCTGTCTACAATTTCTCAAAACATTAAATGATTGTCATATGCCTTGTATGGGGGTTCTTAACCAATGTTTTTATATTATGTCTAATTTGTTATAATTATTTAGTCCGCAAATGTTTTTTTGTTTGTTTTATTTTTGAAGATTGTGAGATTAGTGTTCTTAAAATGTTTTGTAATAATTTGGAGGGTTTTTCCCCTGACCTCCACTGAAAATTGGCTTCTACCCAATCGGACTTTCATGGAAATCAAATGTCAATATATAAGTAAATTAATTGAAATTAAAATATCCCTAATAGTATCTAAACTATTTGTAATAATTACAAGGTATGTCAAACTTACTGTAATTAATACATTTCTTATAGGCAAGAATTTTATGTTATATTCGAGGTTTTTGTATTTTACATCAGAAGCACAAATTCATCAAGTATCATGATTATATTCAAAACCAAAGCTTCAAAACTGTATTTCCTATTTAAATTTGTAGCTTTCATACCTACAGTGCTGTTTCTTTTGTTATAATTATAATGTTGTAGTAATATATTCAGAAAAACATTTGGTTACTTAGACGTTATCTGAAAATCAGAATTGCGCAACTGTCTGGATATTAACTCAACTATTAGATTTAAGTCATGTTCATAAAAATGTAGTTGTCTTATTTCACCAACTTTTATTTGTTAGTTATTTTACTAATCCTACTTACAGTATAAAAACATTATGTAAAACTTTCCAGGTAAATATTTTTCAACTTGGAGAAAATGTTGTTTTACTTAAGGATTTTAATATTAATTATTTGTCCAGGTCTCCTTTAAGAAACACATTACATCAAATGACATTTGACGACCTTTATTAAATTTCCATAAACATAACTTCTTCTACTTTCGGCTTTTCCCGATTAGGGCTCGCCACAGTGGATCACCTGTCCGCTCATGAATGGCAGTGGAGTTTTATGGTGTGGAGTTGCCAGCCCAACGCTCAACCTTCCTCAGAAAGCACACACACGCATGCACTCATGCCTAGGGCCAACTTAGAGTGTCCAATCCACCTACAGCATATCTTTGGGATGTGGGAGGAAACTTCCATAAACATAACTGTTAATCAATATTCATTAATTTCAACCAAACATGATACAGGTGAAATAACATCCATGTAAAATTATCTTAGGAGAGGACTGCGTAAACCTGCTCATCCTGATCAGTAAGCAGCGTCCATACCTCCATTCACTTACATATGAATCAGCGTACCCACTCACTTCCATTACCATTTATTGGTACTTATCAAGCAGCGTACCCGCTCACTTTCATTACCATTTATTGCATTATATCATCAACCAAATAAGCAGCTTCCTCCACTTACTTATGTACTCAAGCAGCATAACCACTCACTTTCCTTTCCAAACTTATTGAATTGACCATCCAGCACCAGAGGGGGAACAGAAGAGGGCAAACCTGCCCCTCTTCTCCACCCTGTCCAAACTAAACATAACCATATCCCCGCTAATAAAAGAGGGAGGGAGGATGGGTAGCAAGTTCAAGCCAAAATGTGACTCCTATTCCAGTTACATTTGCCTAACATCCTTCAAGCCCCTCTCGACCCCTACCTCACTTCCTCCCAAATCTCGTCCATTCATATTTAACCCTGTCCTCCCCCTATCCTCCCAAATCCTACTACTCTAACTAACCCCTCACCTTAAATATGTCCCTGGACAAAATGGTCTGTTTCAAAATTCATTTGTTCATGTCCCCTTCAAGAAACACATTACACCAAATAACATTTAATGACCTTTATTAAATTTCTGTAAATATAAATGTTAATCAATATTCATTCATTTCAGCCAACCATGATACAGGTGAAATAACATATTTGTAAAATTATCTTAGGACAGGACTGCGTAAACCTGCTCATCTTGATCAGTAAGCAGAGTCCATACCTCCACTCACTTACTTATGAAGCAGCGTACCCACTCACTTCCATTACCATTTATTGGTACTTATCAAGCAGCGTACCTGCTCACTTTCCTTACCATTTATTGCATTATACCATCAACCAAATAAGCAGCTTCCTCCACTTACTTATGTACTCAAGCAGCATAACCGCTCACTTTCCTTTCCAAACTTATTGAATTGACTATCCAGCACCAGAGGGGGAACAGAAGAGGGCAAGCCTACCCCTCTTATCTGCCCACCAGCCTGAGCAGGCTGTTCCCCCTCTCTGCGGCACACTTCCAACAAACTAAAAACCATTACGGCATCTGGCCAGACATCATTTGGTGTACCCTGTCGCGACTAACCAAGGTGGGTTGAGTTAACTCCTAAAACCCTATCACATAACAAAATAAACCAGTTACTGAAACAACTGAAAACAAAACACTGACCCTTCACCTATGCTAAGATAATCTAGCATTGCACTGTACATGAGCTAAATAATCCTCACTTCATGACCAATGGCAGCTCCGCAATGACTTCAAGGGCATTATACAAACCACGCAGAATCATCTACATGCCATCATGCCATATTGCAACCCCATTTACCACCCAATCCAGTAATAACCAAATGAGCTCTCCTTAATGCCAGAGCAATAACAATTCTAATAACTCCCCCATCACTACCAACTAAAATAGTATTATTAAACTCCCCTTGTCTAGCAATCTCACCATCACATTAACTGTCTCTTACAAGCAATAAAACAGCTCAACAGTCATCATGGCATGCTAGCAACTCAACAAACCATACTATTTCATTATTAAACCCAATTGCATTCCGTCATACCAATGAGATCTCTTTAACGCAGGTGCAATATCAATCCAGACATGAAAACAACTAGCCTTTACAACACGAACTGATTAAACAACCATCATTGCATTGTTAGCAGCCCAACCACCATCAGCCCTGTAAGTTCCATATTGGCAACTGGAAATGAACCATAATCCCCCAACAACCCCAATGAACTCCTACACTAGCTAACACAAACACCAAAAGTAAAATAAATACTCCATGCCCACTCAATCATCCTCCCTCACCCAAACCACTGACTCAACCCTCTAGAGTATAAACCTTATCACATACATAGCCAAAGTGACAAGAAGGCCAAACGACTGAAAGTAAACCCTTAATCCCACCCCTGATGTTAACCCAATGCCCCCTACAACCAGACAAGGGCAATCACCAACTAACCTTAACAGCAGCCCTATCATAGATTACGAACCTTCCTGTCATCCCTCCAACTATCCAATACGAGAGTAGCACCTAAGAATCATCCTTTCCCTTGCTGGTCCTCACCTTTCCGTAATGACTAACCATAGCCATAACAAATGCTACAAATACACCCCCAAACCCCACACCTATAAACGTATAATCAAAATACAGATCCCTATAACCCACCCTACCCATCTGCCACAAGGGCTTATCAAATGAATTAAGCCACAAGCAACAAAATTGATAAATTACACCAGCTAATAACCCTACCAAAGTAACCCACTCAAACTGGCCAATATAAACATGTCTTCCATCTGCAAGAAATCACCACTGCCCCAACTGTAATGTGCCTTAATAACCATTGAATAAATTTACCTACTACCCTATAGCCTCTCCAGCACTCAAAACATCCACAAAACAAAAAAAATTACCTTTCAAGTCCATTTCAATCAGGGCATTGACTGTTACTCACTCAGCACTCCATCTGTGACCTCAGTGTGCCCACCCAAGTGATCAGAACTTCCATTTAAACATGCATCCAAATTTAAACATGCAGCACAACCATTCTCACTATGACGACCATCTAACGTATGTGATCTATATGTCTTCCTCTACAAATATATCCAATATTAAGTAACTAGCAACTTAGCAGCATGGAAGGAAAACCCAGGAGTACCCAGCGAAACCCACACAAATGCAAGGAGGGCATGCAAAGCCCACACAACTGGCCCGGCCAGGAATAGAACTGGAGCACCTCTAGCTGTGAAATGACACAAACCGCTAGACTGCTCCATCCCATGATGCTTAAATAATAGAACTCTTAATTCTACCATGTATTGTACATTATCCTGTATCACAAATCAAACGAGGTCATAAAACATTAATACTTATTCTAGAGTAAACAAAAAGTTGGTTGTGCTTCATCATTCTGGACAGTCACGAGTTTCTTCTTCTTCCAGATCACTGTGTTTGCTTTTTCACCAATCCATTTCTGATTACTCACCCAATGACCCCACCGCTTAATCAATACCAAAGCATGATCATCTGCAAATTCACTGTATCTTACCACTGGAACTCAGCACACCATCATTTACAAAGAAAAGGACAAAATTAAACCCTCTAATAGGAACGAGAGGGCTCCACCTTATACCCACCTATGCCAAATTACAGCCACAGTGTTCCAAGACCCCATCTGCAAGACATGTAAAACATCAAAATACATAACACATTCTGAGACATCTTCAAGGACAACCTATCCTGCCAACCCAGGAAGGAATGTACCACCGACACTGCCATTTATGACAAAGCAGCCATAACTAAAGCAATACTTCCTATGACCCTATAAAATACCCAAGATAAATTTAACTACCAGTAGAATATATTAAAAGTAAAGTCCACACCTGAAGGGACCTATCCCTAGTCACAACTCGGGTAACTTTGCAATTCCAGACCACCAAAGCTGTTGGACAGGCTCAGAGCCATATGCTCCAGGGATTTCAACCTTGTCATCACAATGAACAAATCATGATGGTGGGATAGGTTCTTGACCCAGAGACTCCCCAGACTGTGAAATAGACTACCCATACATGTCAAGCAGAGAGCCTCTTTGGCCGTCTTCAAAGGAACCTTGATGGGAGATAGGCAATTCACCCTGGAGATCACGTCAGTCGCCCTGTGAGACAGGGATCCAGGGAAGCAAATACTATGAAAGGAAAAGTGCTTTGCCCAACTGACAATGGCTACACCTAAAACCACATCCACAATGGAACCTCCCTTTCCACCAAACATACCAAGCACTTCTCTTACAGCTTATAAACTGCGAACACAACGGGATTTGCTTTAACATACCCCCTCTGAAAGATTCAAAGTCTGAAACTCAAATGTACTTCACTGCCCAGTGCCTAGCTCTCAGCCTTCCAACCAAAATGAGGAACACTAGCATTTCAGTTGTGGAACAAATAGGAAAAATGAGTAACACATACTAACGGCTTACTAACCACTTCAGCTAGGAAGGTCATAGGATGGTTAAAATTTGCTGCTTTTACTTCTAACGAGGATCTATTAATGAATTAATACGAGTCGCAACAATCCCAAGGTTTCTCATTTGTACCGTTGCTCCTGCCTATCACACCGCAACTTGTGGATCCCTCCCTACAGTACTGCAGCCTTCAAAGCAATCAAACCCACCTTGGGGAAACATTCCATCCCCACATACTGCCATATCACCACTAACGACCACAAAACACAGCCTTCTAAACAGACAAGTGCAATTAAAACATTTTCTTCAGCTGAGTAATAACAATAATTTATAGTTTGTCAGTGACCCTAAATGACTTCTGAAATACCAAGAGGTTAGTTGCTCATACAATAAAGTAGTGATGCCCCCTTCGAAAGCTGGCTTAATGGCAAAAGCTCTCTGAGATCTGTTTGCATTTTCTATTATTGCACTTTCATGATGACATAAGCAGACCATTAGAAGTAATAACACAAAGGTGAAACATACAAGCCGGCCAAGGAAAATTAAATAACTAAATAAAACACGGTAGTTAGTCAAAGAGAAAATATACCATCAAATTACATTGACTGGACTAAAGCTGCTGGTGCTCACATATGCCCAGTGTTAACTGTCCAATATCTGCTATAAAAAACAACAATTTATTTCAGGCAATTAAACCACCATCTACTGCTACAATCACATAAAATAAATTACTTACATATCCTTTCAAATGCAACGCCGCAAGAAAGTACATTGTTATTGTACATAAATTAAAATCTGCCTAAAATGTACTGAGCATCTAGTACAGATGGACATAAGAAAGAAACTCCAACTAACTTTCTTGTTTCTAATTAAAACAAATCAAGCTCTAATTTTTACTACAGAAACTGCACTGATAAATGTCCACTTTTTGTCTTTTTAACTCTCCTCCTAAAATATCCATTCAGCATGCCACAATAAACTCCAAAATAAATAAAGAAACAAAGAAACTATGAACCTTCTGTGATCAGTTTATAATTTACTCTACATGTGGCAGTAATTCTTCTATTCTGGAGTGCTACTAAACTTACTTCTGGAAAGAGTCAGTAAAGAATCTAACTCATTGTGTTAGGTATGGCTTTGCGCTGAAAAATTTTATGGATATGTATAACCACTATGTCTTTCTAACAAGAGTGAAACTTTGTATATATTAAAAGAACTGCCTCTATTAGTGAGACATTTTAAATGCCATTTTCAAAGCTCCTTAAAAACTGGATTCTATCTTCGTCATGTTATTTGACTATCACAAATAGTGGTTGTCCCAGTCATAAACCCGCTTGCAGCCACTTCGGCACTAAAGATGTATAACATCCTAGTTAGTCCCTGACACTGATTATGCTGTAAAGTACAGAAATACCTTTCAGAGTTGTTGTGAATCAACACCATGAGCATGATGACCCGCATGCATAGAAGTAGGGAAAGACCAATGACATAAAAAGATCCTTACTACCACAAATTGCGTGGAGAAAACTGAAGCTGGCATGTCTGAATTAGACTCACCAACTGCTCGAGCCACAACCACACATGTGCAAGCAAAGGATCCAGGAAAGCTGTAAGCCTGAGAATTGGTTCTGCACCTTCCTAAGATGGGGGGGGGGATTCACACCATTACAAACTGCCACCACCACAGACTGCTCCTGTCTCAACATTCTGGGTTCCACCTCATGAAACCCCTCTCAGTAACTGCAGCGAAACTTCCTGAAGCAACAGAAATCCTCCTTAGCTGCCCACGAACAGCCCGACACAGACACCAATGACCCCCAAATCAACTACTTTATGCTACTACCTTTTAGCTCCCTGAGGAAAAAAAAACCTTTACCTTTTAAAAGTACTTCCGTACTTGCAAAAGAGGCTACTCGACTAGCGAGAAACGTCAAGAAAAATCAACCAGTAACCTGAGCTACCGGAACTGTTCAGCAGCTGATTCATCTTTGGAAACAGCCCAGTAATTTAACTTTTTTGCACCCTCCACCACCGAAAGAAATAAGCAACTATTACTACTACTAACATGTTCTTCGTATCAGTAGCACAGAGCTTAACAATGTGATCCTCTCCTACATGTGAAGCAAGTTTGTTCATTACTTACATCTTTTTACTTCAGGGAAGATGTCAGTGTTCTTACCAAAGTTTTAGACTAAACAGCAGACAAATGAAGTATTGACTACAAAGAATGGACCCCAATTATAAGGTAGCACGCTGGGGAAAAAAACATGCACTATTTAGTAGTAAAGCCAACAACTCTTCAGTCGTGAGACACCAAGCTAAAACACAGCAACACCAGCAGCCTCCCCAAAACCTCTGGTAGTTAGAACAAGTTTATATAGCCACATAACCTGCAAACCACCGAACCGACCCTCCAATAATATACATAAAATGTCACTCACCACACCTCACCATGTCCCCACTCATCCCCAAGGCCTACCTGCACCGAAATACACCCAGGTCGTCTAGGACGTGGTACCTGCCTTAGCAAGTTAATGCGAAAATGTGACTCCTATTCCAGTTACACCTGTCTAACATCATTTAAGCCCCTCCCTACCCCCTACCTCACTTCCTCCCAAATCTCATCCATTCATATTTAACCCTATCCTCCCCCATCCTCCTAAATCCTACTACTCTAACTAACCCTCCACCTTGAAGATGATCTTGGACAAAATGGTCTGTTCCAAACCTCATTTATCAATATAGGACAGGATAAAATATATTTTGTGCTTAAAAATAATTCCAATATGAATCATAAATTAAAGCCTTTTCAGATAATCATAGTTTTATAGAGATCTCAGAATATTTCTTTCATTGGCTTTTACATAGTTAAAATAAGTTTTATATATATATATATATATATATATATATATATATATATATATATACACATATATATGTGTGTGTATATTATATATATATCTATATATATATATATATATATATATATATGGGTTCACTACTAAATATTGAAATTCCACAATCCCAAGACTCTGAAAACAGACAGCCAGAATCTCTAGATTGCGGAATCTTGAAAAAAAAAAAGCAAAAAAAAATTACAACACAAAACCAACAGTAATAACATTGCCCCCCTGCAACCCCATGTGGGGGGCTCCGCCCCCCCCCCCACAACTTAAATATACCAACTCCGAGATTGCACTATAGTGGACAGAATGGCAAAGTTCCCATTCCACACTGTATGGCAATCTCCATTGACTGTTTTCAGGATTCCGCAATCTCAAGATTCTGGGTATCGGTATTCAGAGTCTCAGGATTGTGGAATTTCGATATTTAGTAGAGAACCCATATATATATATATGTATATATATATATATATATATATATATATATATATATATATATATATATATATATATATATATATATATATATATATATATATATATATATATATATATATATATATATATATATATATATATATATATATATATATATATATATATATATATATATATATATATATATATATATATATATATATATATATATATATATATATATATATTCACTTTGAATACTCAAAATTTCAAAACATTGAACCTCTGAATAATGAAGACCAGAGGACTGAAATTTTGAAATCTTAAACCAAAAAAAAGAAAAAAAATATCCAATACATGAAAACTACTAATTTCATGTGT